>NW_028274820.1:103496668-103809668 GCF_037043125.1 Eumetopias jubatus
AGGGGCCTCCTTGTCGTTGTCGTGGTGGTGGTTCAGTTATTTGGGAGACAGTTTGTTATTCGGGAAAAGTTTTCATCTTCGTCTCATACCATAATCTGAATAAATTCCAGCTATATCATTAATTTTAGTTTTTAAAACTAAATCATTAAATTATTATAAGAATTTTAAAATTACGAAAAGAGAACCTAGATCAATACTCACCTGTTCAATGAATAACGAAGAAATTTCAAAGCTTAAACCTGAGGGAAAGGACAGAGCTGACTCCCAAAACAGTAAACCTATTGGGGGAATTAGTACAACTTCCATAGAAAAAAAATTAATATCCTCAGTATGTAAAATGTATCTACAAAGCCATTAAAAAAAGAAAAAAAAAAAACACAAAAACCCAGGGCTCTAACACCTGAATGCACAAAGGATATAAACATTTCATTTACTAATGGCTAATCACCTGAAAAATGTTCAACCTCACTAATGATAATTTTTAAAAGATGGGGTTTTTTTCTTTAATTTTTTATTGTTATGTTAATCACCATACATTACATCCTTAGTTCTTGATGTAGTGTTCCATGATTCATTGTTTGTGCATAACACCCCGTGCTCCACGCAGAACGTGCCCTCTTTAATACCCATCACCAGGCTGACCCATCCCCCCAGCCCCCTCCCCTCTAGAACCCTCGGTTTGTTTTTCAGAGTCCATCATCTCTCATGGTTCGTCTCCCCCTCCGACTTACTCCCCTTCATTCTTCCCATCCTGCTATCTTCTTCTTCTTCTTCTTCTTTTTTTAACATATAATGCATTATTTGCTTCAGAAGTACAGATCTGTGATTCATCAGTCTTGCACAATTCACAGCGCTCACCATAGCACGTACCCTCCCCAATGTCTGTCACCCAGCCACCCCGTCCCTCCCACCCCCCACCACTCCAGCAGCCCTCAGTTTGTTTCCCGAGATTAAGAATTCCTCGTATCAGTGAGGTCATAGGATACATGTCTTTCTCTGATTGACTTATTTCACTCAGCATAACACCCTCCAGTTCCATCCACGTCGTTGCAAATGGCAAGATCTCATTCCTTTTGATGGCCGCATAATATTCCATTGTGTATATATACCACATCTTCTTTATCCATTCATCTGTCGACGGGTATCTTTCCACAGTTTGGCTATTGTGGACATTGCTGCATAAACATTGGGGTGCACGTACCCCTTCGGGTCCCTACGTTTGTAAGATGGGTTTTTTTAATTGAGGTTCAGTTGACATACAACATTGTATTCATGTCAGGTGTATGACATAATGATGTGATACCTGTATATATTGTGGAATGATCACAATAAACCTAGTTAACATCCATTACCTCACATATTTACTTTTTTTTTCTTGTGATGTGAGAACTTTTAAGATTGATTCTCTTAGCAATTTTCAAATATACAATGCACTATTGTTAACTATAGTCCCCATGCTGTGCATGACATCCCAGGACTTATTTATCTTATAACAAATTTGAACCTGTTGACCACCTTCACCTATCTCAGCCACTCCCTCCTTCTGGCAACCACCAATCTATTCTCTGAATCTAAGAGTTCGGGGTCTTTTTAGATTCCACGTGTAAGTAAGATCATACAGTATTTGTCTTTCTCTGACTTATCTCACTTAGCATAACGCCCTCAAGGTCCATCCATGTCACAACTGGCAGGATTTCCTTCTTTTTTAGAGCTGATATGATAATAATATCCTGTTGTGTACATACTACAACTTCTTTATCCCTTCATCTGTTGATGGACACTTAGGGTTATTTTTTTGTCTTGGCTATTGTAAATAACGCTGCAGTGAACATGGGAGTGTGGATAACTCTTCAGGAGAGTGATTTCATTTCCTTCTGATGTATACCCAGAAGTGCAATTGCTAGATTATATGGTAGTTCTGTTTTATAATTTTTTGAGGAAACGCCATACTGTTTTCTGTAGTGGTTGCACCAATTCACATCCCCACCAACAGGGCACAAGGATTCTCTTTTCTCCATATCCTTGCCAACACTTCTTATTTCTTGTCCTTTTAATAATAGACAATCTAACAGGTGTGAAGTAATATCTTATTGTGGTTTTGATTTGCGTTTCCCTGATGATGAGTGATGTTGAGCACCTCTTCATGTATCCCCCTAGTTGGGGGGGAAGGGACAGTCAGGCAGTCACGGAAGTTTGGGTTCTAACATGGGACTGGAAATCCTAATTGCTGAACTGAGAGAGTGTTTCCAACTTCAAGTAACTGTGAGACTTTCAGTTAACCAAAGAGTAACCTGGGAAGTCTTGGACCTGCTCTGGTTTGTAACCAAGGGCAGGGAAAGGACCAGTCCTCCCTGGGGATTGAAAGGAACAAAATAAAGTGGCTCTTCCGAAGAGTCCTGCTTGTTCAAGAACTCAGAAGAATAAACGTGAACATGTAGATGCCATTTTGGTTGGGTAGATAAACCCGTGAGCTGGGCTGAGGGATCAAGTTTCTATCACTTTGAATGATTTAAAATACCATGTGAATTGCACATAAGAATAATTGCACTTTTAATGTACTCTTTCTTTCCTAAGGATGTTAGTGGGGTTTTTTTTTTTTGAGATACAGTTCACATGCAATTCACTTATTAATGTACGCAATACAGTGGTTTTTAGTATATTCCTGAGGTTATGCAACCATCACCATAACAGTTTTAGAAAAATTTTTTTCCTACTCCGAAGAAACTCCACACACATTAGCAGTCACTTGCCATCACCTCTCATCCCATTCCCTCCACAACCACTAATCTACCTTCTATACATACAGATTTTTACCTATTCTAGGCATTTCATTGAATGGATTATATAATACATGGTCCTTGTAACTGGTTCCTTTCATTTCCCATGAAGTTTTCAAGGTTCGTCCATGTTGTAGCATGGGTCAGTATTTCATTCCTTTTTATTGCTAAGTAATATTCCCCTTATGTGGATACATCCCATTTAGTTTATCCATTCATCCATTGATGGGCATTTGAGTTACGACTCTTACTCTAAGGAAGAATGTTGCTCTGAGCACTCATGTACAAGACTTTGTATAAACCTAAGTTTTCTTTCTCTTGGGTATTTGTGTACCTTGGTGTGGAATTGTTGGGCTATATGACAACTGTATGCGTAACTTTTGAGCAACTGCCACATAATTTTCAGAAGAGACCGCAACATTTTACGTTGCCATCAGCAATGGACAAGGGTTCGAATTCCTCCACAATCTCATCAACACTTGTGATTGTCTGCCTTTCTGATTACAGCCATGCTCGTGGATATGAATTATTATCTCACTGTGATTTTGGTTAGCATTTTTCTAACGGTTAAAGGTGTTGAGCACTTTTCATATGCTTATCAGCCATTTGTATATCTTTGGAGAAATGTCTGTTCAAGTCCTTTGCCCATTTTTTTTTTTAAGTAGGCGCCACACCTAGCATGGAGCCCAACATGGGGCTTGAACTCACAACCCTGAGATCAAGACTTGAGCCGAGATCAAGACTTGAGCCGAGATCAAGAGTAGGATGCTTAGGAGCACCTGGGTGGCTCAGTTGTTAAGCGTCTGCCTTCGGCTCAGGTCATGATTCCAGGTCCTTGGATTGAGCGCCGCATCGGGCTCCCTGCTCGGCGGGAAGCCTGCTTCTCCCTCCCCCACTCCCCCTGCTTGTGTTCCCTCTCTCGCTGGGTCTCTCTCTGTCAAATAAATAAATAAAATCTTAAAAAAAAAAAAAGGTAGGATGCTTAAATGACTGAGCCACCCAGGTGTCCCTCCTTTGCCCATTTTTTAAATTAAGTTGTCTTTTTTTTATTATTGAGTTGTAAGAGTTCCTTATATATTCTGGATACAAGTCCTTTATCAGATGTGTGATTTTCAAATAATTTCTCCCATTTCGTGGATGTTTTTTTCAACTTTATGGTGTCTGTTTAAGCACAAAAAATTTTTAATTTTGATGAAGTCCTATATATTTTTTCTATTGTCACTTGTATTTTTGGTGTCATATCTAAGAAATCATCTACCCTGAGGTCAGAAATGGATGCCTCTGTTTTCTTCTAAGAGTTTTATAGTTTTAGCTCTGACCTTTTTAGGTCTGTGAGTCATTTGACTTAGTTTTTGTGTTTGCCGTGAGGGAATCCAACTTCATTCTTTTTCTTCTTCTTTTTTTTTTTTCTTAAGTAGGCTCCACGCCCAGTGTGGAGCCCAGCACAGGGCTTGAACTCATGACCCTGAGATTAGGACCTGAGCTGAAATCAAGAGTCAGACGCTTAACTGACTGAGCCACCCAGGTGCCCCTCTTTTTCATGTGGATACCCAGCTGTGTTGGGACCATTCATTGAAGAGACTATTCTTTCCCCCATCGAATTGGCCGGGCACCCTTGTCAAAAATCAACTAACCACAGATGTCTGGTTTATTTCTATACTCTCAGTTCTATCCCTTTGGTCTCTTTGTTATCCCTATGCCAGTATCATACTGTTTTATTATTATAGCTTTGTAGTAAGTTTTGAAATGCAGAAGTCCTTCAATTTTTTTTCTTTTTCAAGATCTTTTTAGCTAATGTGGGTTCCTTGCCTTTCCATATGAATTTTGGGGTCAGTTTCTGCAAAAGAACCAGGTGTGATTTTGGTAAGAATTATACTGAATCTAGAGGTCAATTTGGAGAGTATTACCACTTCAACAATATTAACTCTTCTGATCAACCATGGAATGTTTCTCATACCTTCCTTCAATTTTATCCAAACTCTGCACCTAAATTTTGGGGTCCCTTCCAATTTGAGCCCATTAAGGTACTTTAACAACAAGTATTCTTCATTTTGGCCATGCCAATTTTCCCCATGTTCTCTAAGCAGATGCTCATTAAAGCTTGAACTCAAGAGCAAAAATAATTATGCATTTTTGTATCCCAAGCACCAAAAAATAAACAGGTTATCCTTGCATTAAACATTAGCTAAATTGAGTCAATCAATCAAGGCCAAGCTAAGATAATATTTTTTTAATTAAAGCCCAATTCAGTTCCACCTGCTTCTTTAGAATCGTACCCAAACCATTCTCTAACCCACAGTTCACCAGCTTCTTCTGAACATCTATGGCACATCATGATACATGATGTAGTACAAAATAAAGTATATGTTCCTAGTCCCCACCCACCCCTGGTGAATCTGGAAGCACTGTAAAAGCCAAACACATAGTAAATGCTTAACAAATATTCCTTGCACTGAACTTTGATTTGGGTTGTCAGCTGTCTTATCCATGTGCACTAACACTGGCCTATTCTTGCCTCCCCAGGGGACGTTCTGGTGTTCCTGGATAGCCACTGCGAGGTGAATCATGCATGGCTGCAGCCCTTGCTGCATGCCATTGCCAAGGACCCCAAAATGGTGGCGTGTCCTCTGATAGATCCCATTGACTATGAGACCCTAGAATACCAGCCCTCTCCGGTCATAAGGGGTGCTTTCAACTGGTATCTAGAATTTAAATGGGATAATGTTTTCTCTTATGAGATGGACGGACCGGAAGGACCCACTAGACCCATCCGGTAGGAGATTTCTTCAGGTTATGGGAATATGTATTGGGACCTGGGGAGAAAAAGATGTTAGAGATGATTCTTTCAATTTCTTGGGCTTAATGAAGAGAAATATTTTGTTATTTATCTTGTTTCTAAAAGTCTATGATGATAGAATTTGGTAGGTTTTTAGTTTCTTTGACTGGAAATGAGCATCTCACCCCAGTTAAGAACACTGCCATGGACAGTGTCCCTCTGGTTTCAGGTGTCTGCCTTTAGAATGTGGGCTTGGTTCTCAGGAGCTAATTGCGTGTGGTCAATGAACAAAATGCTAGCACTGTGGATAGCCCAGAAAAAGTAGATGTCTTTGCTAAGTTCATATATAAAACAGTTATCTAACTGCTTTCATCTGTAACTTTATAGGGATGAATACGATTTTCCTAGATTATGAGTCTTGGAAAATATATTTCTTTTTTTTTTAATTCTTAATTTTTTATTGGTTGTTTGGAGGATCGGTACAGACGCTTCAATTTGTACACAATTCTTAACATACGTACCGAAAATCTAAAAAAACCATGTAGTTGTGATTCTTTTCTAAAAGTTATTCCAGTGACCTTCCAGCTTAAAATTTGGAGGCAAATTTTCCTTAACAGTATATCCAGTACCAAGATCTTCAAATGCTGATACACTGTTACATTGTTAAGTCCCATTAATTTACAATTTAATATCATATATACTACACACTCAGATTCTCAATCTTGCACAGCACATTAACAGAGTTACTAGGAAACCCGGACTACGACGACCAAGATGTTACAGAGTGCACCAGAATTCGGACCGGGAGAGCCAAGACCTAGGAGTGGTTTTCTTTAGGAAACAATTCTACCGAAAACAACGTGGGAATAGAAGTAATTTAAAATATTCAAGACATAGTAAATGCACGACCGACTCCAAACTGCCATTTAGTATGCTTGGTATTATAGGATATAAAAACTACCCCAGCTATGGAATGTTGAGCTGACACCCAAGACAATCGAAGCCTCCCACATTCAATATCCCACTATTTCCTGGTTGTACCAAAAAATAAACAACCAGCAAATGATTTCACCTCTTAAAAAAAAAAGCATTTACACTTAAAAAATGGGATGAGGTGGGATTCCCTCCTTCTTAAAAATGTTTCTAGAGCTACTAAAAATCTTACATTTACAAAATAGTTGATAAAAGTATTCCTCTGGATTGCACAAGAAGGGCGACAGGGACCACTGATGAGACATGGTTTATGGTATTAATCAGACCTGGCTTCTTTCTCTCCTGCTTCATCGGAGGCTGGACTCTCCTCATTTTTAGTTTCTCCGTTTTCTGCAGGTAAGTCTTCTTTCGTTTCTTGGTTAGCCACTTCAGCCCGTTTTCCCTTTGCTCCCCTTTTCCCCTTTGTTTGCACTTTTTTGTCTGAAGATTTATCCTTTCCTGCCGCCTTTTTTGGCTTCGTTTCCACTTTTGCAGGAGCAGGTTTAGCTGACAGCCTCGCCGACCTCCTCTTGGGCTCCTCCTTCGACGCCCCCTCGGCGGAGCTGACCTTCCTCTTGGGCATCGTGGCGGCGGGGCGGGCGCGTGCCGGGTGCCTGCGGGCCGCGGCGCGCCGAGACCCTTCGCTAAGCTGGGCTGCCTCGGAAAATATATTTCTAAAGGAGAATAATTTGATGTTGTGACTTTTGACTGCATCTGTGAGGCTAATTTCTGAAGAGACTTCCTCCAGGTCACTCCCCACATTTACTGATAACCGATGCCTGGCTCCTCCTCTTCTCCGCTACTAAGCTCTTTGTTTTGCAAATCACAGGAGCAAATCTTCTAACACTGCAGCCTAGCAAGTCCTTGATCTCCGTCTCTATTTTAATTTAACTAGAGCTCTGTGACCTTTTGCAAGTTACTTAACCTCTCTGCACCTTGTTTCCTTGTATGTGAAGTCTGGAGGTTAATGATACTTCACGGGGTTGTTAGGAAAATGACTTAGTGTATCAAAGCTTAGAACAGTATCTGTCCATGATAAGTACTACATCAGTGTCTATCACTGTTAGCTCTTATTATTCCTATAGCCATATCCTGGGCCTTTCATCTTCTAAATTACCAGATATCTGTTTCTTTGGCCACAGCCTAAGACGTTCCTAATTTTTTCCTGCTATGCTCCACCCACACCTACCCCTGGACATCATCGGGATCTCCAGTTCTTTGATTTCTGTTTTTACCCCTCATGGTTTCTTTCTTTTCTCTCTCTTTTTTAAAGATTTTATTTATTTGAGAGAGAGAGAGAGCGAGAGAGCACAAGCAGGGGGAGCGACGGAGGGAGAAGAAATAAAGACTATCTAAGAATCGGGAAGAATAACTGGGAAATTATTCAGTACCTTATGCTGGAACCATAATGGGATACTATGTAGCCATGAAGTGTGACTACATCTGCAGTTTTCCACTGCCTACTCTAACCCAGTGATTAACCGGCTCCAGGGGACTCGGCCTTTGTGATGACTCTCACATGACATCTGTCCATCTCTCTGCCTGTCCCCATGGTCCAGGCCCACACTGTCCCAGGCTTAGACTCTATGCTGTAAGGGACAGTCTGGCCTGCAGGCTCCTCTCCCTCATGCCAATCTCTCTGCTGTTATTGTAATTTTCTTAAAACCCTACTTTGCACATGTCACCAAATGTCTTTCCTTCGCTTTTAGGATAATAGATCCCTTGATGCACCTTCCACTGTGTGTAACTCTGATCTTTGCTTTGCTCCAGCCATCATTTGTTAGCTGTTTAGGACTGCTGTGTACAGCTGTATAGGTTGTGTACTGCACATCTCCACAAGGCATTGTTCATACAGATTATAGGTGATTGGCATCCCTGGAGTTGTGCAATAAGGCAGCCCTCTGCTGGGCTGGTTACCTCTCTCAGCTTCACTGTCTTCATCTATAAAATGACGATGATAATAAAATACATACCTGTCTGGATTATCGAGGAGATTAAATAAGCCAGTGCTTGTAAAGAACATAGCCTAAGGCCTGACACAGGTGAAGTGATCAATATAAATGGTTGCTCTTGTTACTGTTACAGACTTCAGAATGAAAAAGAATAAAGATACACTTCATTTAAGTAAAATCTAATATGTAAAAATCTTGATTTACTCAAAAATAAAAAAATAAAGCATCAGTCTTTGGAGTTCATCTCAAAATGAACTTATTTAACTTAAAGTCACTTTTAGTAAGAAGTAGTTGCAGTATTCCATTTACAAAAAAATTGACATAATTTTATAATATTTCCATATGTCACGTATCAGACATGCTTTAGGCTCTACAAATTTCAATAGGGAAACTATTCCTGATACTTGCTGAGTAGTAACATTTTTGGAATTCCAAGACACCATTAGTATAGATGTAGTCACACATGCTTTTGAAAACAATTTGACAATCTTATAAATGTTATTCTCTAATGCAGTAATTCCACTTCTTGAAATATTTCCCTAAGGAGTTAATGAGAAGTAAGTACAAAGACATCTATTACAGTGACATTTATATTGGTTAAAAAATAAAAACAACATAAATGAATATTTATGTTCAACAGTGAAATGGTTAAAAACTATATTCATATTTTGTAGAATATTATATAAAGTTTTTTGAAAGCTAATTACTATAAAAGGAAAATTCTCACAATATGCTAGTTAAAAAATCAAGCCATTAAAAAACTTAGCATGATACCAATTATTTATAGAATATATATTATACATGTGATATGTGTTATAACCTACAGTTCACCTTGAACAACATGGGAGTTAGGCACGCTGACCACCCTGTGCAGTCAAACCTCTGAATGTAGCTTTTGACTCCCCAAAAACTTAACTACTAAGAACCTACTGTTGACTGAAAGCCTTACTGATAACAAACAGTTGATTACCCCCCAGCATCCCCATCTGAGTGCATGGCAACTCCACCTTCCAGGGACCCAGGCCAAAATGCTGGGGTCAGCCTTAACCCTTCTCGTCCTCCTCTAACCACATCCTACTCATAAGCAAATCTGCTGGTTCCATCTTCAAACTACATCAGGAGATGGACTGCATCTCGTTGCCCTCACTGTTGGACCCTTATCCACCATCGACCACTGCTGCAACTGGTATCCCTGTTTCCACCCTTTTGCCCCGACAAGAGCTGGGACCTTGGCCTGTTGACTCACTAATTTATGTCTAACACTTCATAGGTGTTTAATACATACTTTAAAAAAAATGAATGAGTAGATGAACATGTGATCATTTTCGAACTACTTACTTTAGTGTTATTGGGCCCTGCTATTGGTGGACAAAAAAAAAAAAAGAGATGCTTTATAACATTCTGTTTTTCCCAAAAGTAAATATTATAATTCACTTAATGTGCTTAGAAAGGGAGATTTGTAAACTCTAATACCCAAGTCAATATTTGTCCCCAGGGGTAACTCACATTCTAATGTTCCCTTTCAAGGAAAAGACAACATTTAGAAGATACCATTATACAATTCGGTGAGAGCTAAGTGAAAGTTACTGAGGGGGGCACCTGGGTGGCATAGCTGGTTAAATGTGGGCTCTTCATTCCGTGAGGAGTCAGCTTGAGTTTCTTTCTCCCCCTCCTTCTGCCCCTCCCCACCCCTGCGTGCTCTCTCTCTCTCTCAAATAAATAAATAAATCTTAGAAAAGTTACTGTGTACTGTTAGGTAGTTATGGTTTCGATTTGCTAATTTTACATACCTAAATATAAACAATTTTGGTATCAGTATTGCTAGTTTCTAGTTTTTATGTTATTGCTAATATTCAATATAATTTTGGAAAAAAATCCAGAATGACCGAATCTGTAATTTAATATTTATGTGTCCTTTTTAGGTCACCTGCAATGGCTGGAGGAATTTTTGCTATAAATAGGCATTATTTTAATGAGATTGGACAGTACGACAGGGACATGGAACACTGGGGAACAGAAAATTTGGAACTTTCACTAAGGGTAATTCAGACTTGGCTTTTTAAATAGTTACCTTTGTACAGAGAGAGCGAACGCTGGCGTCAAACTTATGCTCAGGTTTCCTGCCTGCGCATCTGGTACCGTTCCCATATCACCACGTGAAATAAATGATCTATGGGACTCCTCGCAAGATGTGACAATAGTTAGTAAAATACCAGCCATTATTACCATATGTTTTGTTATTTCTTTTTTTAATTTATTTGACAGAGAGAGACAAAGCGAGAGAAGGAACACAAGCAGGGGGAGCGGGAGAGGGAGAAGCAGGCTTCCCGCGGAGCAGGGAGCCCGATGCGGGGCTCGATCCCAGGACCCTGGGATCCTGACCTGAGCCGAAGGCAGACGCTTAACGACTGGGCCACCCAGGCGCCCCTGTTTTATTATTTCTAATGTATGGCATATTGAACTAATGTAATGTTTTTATATATTTGTGAAAGCTCTTCTTTATTATACTGATTGCCTTGGTGGTTGTGGTGTGGTGGAAATAACAGGATGAGGCAGTGGGGGACTTGGGTACCACTAACTATACAGGCTATGTCAAGCCTCAGTTCCCCGTCTGCAAATTGAGAAGACTCAGTAGGGGGTGTCTAAGTTGTCTCTCAGCTCTTGAATCCCGGGATACCTGCTACAACGTGGGTGGAACTTTGAAAACTTTATGGTGAGTGAAAGAAGCCAGACACAGATATTTTCCTGAGGGCGGAGCAAGATGGCGGAGGAGTAGGAGAGCTGGGTTTCGTCTGGTCTCAGGAATTCAGCTGAACAGGGATCAAACCATTCTGAACACCTACGAACTCAACAGGAGATCGAAGAAAACAATAGCAGCAGCTCTCTGAACAGAGAAGCGACCACTTTCTGGAAGGTACGATGCGCGGAGAAGTGAATCCGAGGCGATGTTCGGGAGGATAGACGGCGGGGGAGGGGGCCTCCGGCGGCCGCTTCTGGCAAGTGCTAGAGCCGCGGAGCACAAAATCGGACCTTTTAGAAGCTGGCTCCGCGGAGGGACGTCGCTCCAGTGGCTAAGCGGGGGGTGGAACCCTCGCGGGACAGTGTGGTCTCAGGACCCTCGGGGTCACAGAAAGACCGGGGGAGCCTGAGTGCGGCAGAGCTCCCAGGTACCGGAGCGGGGAAGCCGGCTGCAGAGACGGAGCCGAGGCGCGGGCTCTCAGCCCGGGGTGGCCATAAACTGTGATCCGCGGCCCAGTCGGGCCACTGCTCCTCCAGCAGGGACCCAACAAGCGGCAGAGCCGGGGAGACTCCCCTTCCTCCCCCGGGAGGAGCGGCGCGGGAGCGCACCGCAGGGATCTGCTGGGTTTGGAGACTCCACACGGGGTCGGGGGCCAGAGATAGAAACGCTCGGTCCCAGGCCGGGTGAGCACGGAGTGCGGCCGGAGACCGGGGAGACGGGAGTGACTGCTTTTCTCTGGGGGCGCACTGAGGAGCAGGGCCCCAAGTTCTCGGCTCCTCCGGGTGGAGATTGGGAGGCCACCATTTCTGCCCTGGTCCTCCAAAGCTGTACCAGAGCTTGCAGGGAACAAAAGCTCCTGAGAGCAAACCCGAGCAGCTTCCTTAGCCCGGACCGACAAGGGCGGGGCAATTCCGCCTCCGGCAAAGACATTTGGGAACCACGGCAACAGGCCCCTCCCCCAGAAGATCAGCACGAACAGCCAGCAAGCCAAGACCAAGTTTACCGATCAAGGAGAACGGGAGAACTCCAGCGCTAGGGGAATACTGCACATAGAATTCATGGCTTTTTTACCATGATTCATTAGTCTTTCAAAGTTAATTTTTTTAACTGTCTTTTTTTTTAATTTTTCTTTTTCCCTTTTTCAACCAACATCTTATCAATCCCTTTATTAAAAAACATTTTTATTTTTCATTTTTAGAGTCATATCCTATCCCTTCATAGTAGTTACCCTTATTTTTGGCATATATATATAAGTTGTTCTCTCTTTAAAATTTTGAGATACAGTTTCTTCTAACAGATCAAAATATACCCTAAATCTCTAGTGTATGGCTTTGTTCTCCTGCCTGATCACATTGTCTCCCCCCTTTTTTTTCTTTTTTCTTTAATCCTTTCTTTATTCAAACAACTTCTTATCAATTCCTTTTATAAAATTTTTTTATAATTTTCATCTTTACAGTCATATTCCATCCCTTCATCATATCAACCCTTATTTTTATACATATATAAGTTATTCTTTCTTTAAAATTTTGGGAGGCACTTTCTTCTAACAGACCAAAATACGCCCAAAATCTAGTGTGTGGCACTGATCTATGCACTAGCCTGATCATATTTGATCATATTCTGTTTTTTTTGTTTTGTTCTGTTTTTGTTTGTTTTTATCTTTTTCTTTTGTTTTCTTTTTCTTATTTCTTTCTTTCCCTTTCTTTTCCCCCGGTTTCAGGTCTTTTCTGATTTGTTTAGAGTATATTTTCTGGGGCCGTTGTTACCCTATTAGCATTTTGTTCTCTCATTCATCTATTCTCCTCTGGACAAAATGACAAGATGGAAAAAATCACTTCAACAAAAAGAACAAGAGGTAGTACCGACTGCCAGGGACCTACTCAATATGGACAATAGTACGATGTCGGACCTAGAGTTCAGAATCATGACTTTAAAGATACTAGCTGGGCTTGAAAAAAGCATGGAAGTTATTAAAGAAACCCTTTCTGGAGAAATAAAAGAACTAAAATCTAACCAAGTTGAAATCAAAAAGGCTATTCATGAGGTGCAATCAAAAATGCGGGCACTCACTGCTAGGATAAATGAGGCAGAAGAGAGAATCAGTGATATAGAAGACCAAATGATGGAAAATAAAGAAGCTGAGAAAAAGAGAGATAAACAACTACTGGATCACGGGGGCAGAATTCAAGAGATAAGCAATACCATAAGACGAAATAACAGAATAATTGGGATCCCAGAGGAAGAAGAAAGAGAGAGAGGGGCAGAAGGTATATTGGAGCAAATTATAGCAGAGAAGTTCCCTAATGCGGGGAAGGAAACAGGCATCAAAATCCAGGAGGCACAGAGAATGCCTCTCAAAATCAATAAAAATAGGTCAACACCCCAACATCTAATAGTAAAACTTATGAGTCTCAGAGACAAAGAGAAAATCCTGAAAGCAGCTCAGAACAAGAGATCTGTAACCTACAATGGTAGAAACATTAGATTGGCAACAGACCTATCCACAGAGACCTGGCAGGCCAGAAAGGACTGGCATGATATATTCAGAGCACTAAACGAGAAAAATATGCAGCCAAGAATATATATCCAGCTAGGCTGTCATTGAAAATAGAAGGAGAGATAAAAAGCTTCCAGGACAAACAAAAACTAAAGGAATTTGCAAACACGAAACCAGCCCTCCAAGAAATATTGAAAGGGGTCCTCTAAGCAAAGAGAGAGCCTGAAAGCAGCATAGACCAGAAAGGAACACAGACAATATACAGTAACAGTCACCTTACAGGCAATACAATGGCACTAAATTCATGTCTTTCAATAGTTACCCTGAATGTAAATGGGCTAAATGCCCCAATCAAAAGACACAGGCAATCAGATTGGATTAAAAAACAAGACCCATTGATATGCTGTCTGCAAGAGACTCATTTTAGACCCAAAGACACCTCCAGATTGAAAGTGAGGGGGTGGAAAACCATTCACCATGCTAATGGACACCAAAAGAAAGCTGGGGTGGCAATCCTTATATCAGACAAATTAGATTTTAAACCAAAGACTGTAATAAGAGATGAGGAAGGACACTGTATCCTACCTAAAGGGTCTATCCAACAGGAAGATCTAACAATCGTAAATATCTATGCCCCGAACATGGGAGCAGCCAATTATATAAGGCAATTACTAACAAAAGCAAAAAACACATTGACAACAGTACAATAATAGTGGGGGACTTTAACACCCCCCTGACTGAAATGGACAGATCATCTAAGCAAAAGATCAACAAGGAAATAAAGACTTTAAATGACACACTGGACGAAATGGACTTCACAGACATATTCAGAACATTCCATCCCAAAGCAACGGAATACACCTTCTTCTCTAGTGTCCATGGAACATTCTCCAGAATGGATTACATCCTGGGTCACAAATCAGGTCTCAACCGGTACCAAAAGAGTGGGATCATTCCCTGCATATTTTCAGACCACACTGCTTTGAAACTAGAACTCAATCACAAGAGGAAAGTTGGAAAGAACTCAAATACATGGAGGCTAAAGGGCATCCTACTAAAGAATGAATGGGTCAACCAGGAAATTAAGGAAGAATTAAAAAAATTCATGGAAACCAATGAAAATGAAAACACAACTGTTCAAAATCTTTGGGATGCAGCAAAGGCAGTCCTGAGAGGAAAGTACATAGCAATACAAGCCTTTCTCAAGAAACAAGAAAGGTCTCAAATACAGAACCTAACCCTACACCTAAAGGAGCTAGAGAAAAAACAGCAAATAAAGCCTAAACCCAGCAGGAGAAGAGAAATAATAAAGATCAGACCAGAAATCAATGAAATAGAAACCAAAAGAACAGTAGAAGAGATCAACGAAACTAGGAGCTGGTTCTTTGAAAGAATTAACAAGATTGATAAACCCCTGGCCAGACTTAGCCAAAAGAAAAGAGAAATGACCCAAATCAACAAAATCATGAATGAAAGAGGAGAGATCACAACCAACACCAAAGAAATACAAACAATTATAAGAACATATTATGAGCAACTCTATGCCAGCAAATTAGATAACCTGGAAGAAATGGGTGCATTCCTAGAGATGTTATCAACTACCAAAATTGAACCAGGAAGAAATAGAAAACCTGAACAGACCTATAACCACTAAGGTAATTGAAGCAGTCATCAAAAATCTCCCAACAAACAAAAGCCCAGGGCCAGATGGCTTCTTAGGGGAATTCTACCAAACATTTAAAGAAGAATTAATACCTATTCTTCTGAAACTGTTCCAAAAAATAGAAATGGAAGGAAAGCTTCCAAACTCGTTTTATGAGGCCACCATTACCTTGATCCCCAAACCAGACAAAGACCCCATCAAAAAAGAGAATTACAGACCAATATCCTTGATGAACATGGATGCAACAATTCTCACCAAAATACTAGCCAATAGGATCCAACAGTACATTAAAAGGATTATTCACCACGACCAAGTGGGATTTATCCCTGGGCTGCAAGGTTGGTTCAACATCCGCAAATCAATCAACGTGATACAATACATTAACAAAAGAAAGAATGGGGCACCTGGGTGGCCCAGTTGGTTAAGCGACTGCCTTCAGCTCAGGTCATGATCCTGGAGTCCCGGGATCGAGTCCCGCATCGGGCTCCCTGCTCAGTGGGGAGTCTGCTTCTCCCTCTGACCCTCTTCCCTCTCGTGCTCTCTCTCTCTCATTCTCTCTCTCTCAAATAAATAAATAAAATATTTAAAAAAAAAGAAAGAAAGAAAGAACAAGAACCATATGATCCTCTCAATAGATGCAGAAAAAGCATTTGACAAAGTACAGGATCCTTTCTTGATCAAAACTCTTCAGAGAATAGGGATAGAGGGTACATACCTCAATATCATAAAATCCATCTATGAAAAACCTACAGCGAATATCATTCTCAATGGGGAAAAACTGAGAGCTTTCCCCCTAAGGTCAGGAACGCGGCAGGGATGTCCACTATCACCACTGCTATTCAACATAGTATTAGAAGTCCTAGCCACAGCAATCAGACAACAAAAAGAAATCAAGGGCATCCAAATCGGCAAAGAAGAAGTCAAACTCTCACGGTTTGTAGATGATATGATACTTTTTGTGGAAAACCCAAAGGACTCCACCCCAAAACTGCTAGAACTCATACAGGAATTCAGTTAAGTAGCAGGATATAAAATCAATGCACAGAAATCAGTGGCATTCCTATACACCAACAACAAGACAGAAGAGACACAAATCAAGGAGTCGATCCCATTTACAATTGCACCCAAAACCATAAGATACCTAGGAATCAATCTAACCAAAGAGGCAAAGGATCTGTACTCAGAAAACTATAAAATACTCATGAAAGAAATTGAGGAAGACACAAAGAGATGGAAAAACATTCCATGCTCATGGATTGGAAGAACAAATATTGTGAAGATGTCAATGCTACCTAGAGCAATCTACACATTCAAGGCAATCCCCATCAAAATACCATCCACTTTTTTCAAAGAAATGGAACAAATAATCCTAAAATTTGTATGGAACCAGAAAAGACCCCGAATAGCTAGAGGAATGTTGAAAAAGAAGAACAAAGCTGGTAGCATCACAATTCCGGACTTCCAGCTCTATTACAAAGCTGTCATCATCAAGACAGTATGGTACTGGCACAAAAACAGACACATAGATCAAGGGAACAGAATAGAGAGCCCAGAAATGGACCCTCAACTCTATGGTCAACTCATCTTTGACAAAGCAGGAAAGAATATCCAATGGAAAAAAGACAGTCTCTTCAACAAATGGTGTTGGGAAAATTGGACAGCCACATGCAGAAGAATGAAACTGGACCATTTCCTTACACCACACACAAAAATAGACTAAAAATGGCTGAAAGACCTAAATGTGAGACAGGAGTCCATCAAAATTCTAAAGGAGAACACAGGCAGCAACCTCTTCGACCTCAGCCGCAGCAACTTCTTCCTAGAAAGATTGCCAAAGGCAAGGGAAGCCAGGGCAAAAATGAACTATTGGGATTTCATCAAGATAAAAAGCTTTTGCACAGCAAAAGAAACAGTCCACAAAACCAAAAGACAACCGACAGAATGGGAGAAGATATTTGCAAATGACACATCAAATAAAGGGCTAGTATCCAAAATCTATAAAGAACTTATCAAACTCAACACCCAAAGAACAAATAATCCAATCAAGAAATGGGCAGAAGACATGAACAGACATTTTTCCAAAGAAGACATCCAAATGGCCAACAGACATGTGAAAAAGTGCTCAACATCGCTCGACATCAGGGATATCCAAATCAAAACCTCAATGAGATACCACCTCCTACCAGTCAGAATGGCTAAAATGAACAAGTCAGGAAACGACAGATGTTGGCGGGGATGCGGAGAAAGGGGACCCCTCCTACACTGTTGGTGGGAATGCAAGCTGGTGCAGCCACTCTGGAAAACAGTATGGAGGTTCCTCAAAAAGTTGAAAATAGAGCTACCATACGACCCAGCAATTGCACTACTGGGTATTTACCCCAAAGATACAAATGTAGGGACCCGAAGGGGTACGTGCACCCCAATGTTTATAGCAGCAATGTCCACAATAGCCAAACTGTGGAAAGAGCCAAGATGCCCATTGACAGATGAATGGATAAAGAAGATGTGGTATATATACAGTGGAATATTATGCAGCCATCAAAAGGAATGAGATCTTGCCTTTTGCAACAACGTGGGTGGAACTGGAGGGTGTTATGCTGAGTGAAATAAGTCAATCAGAGAAAGACATGTATCCTATGACCTCACTGATATGAGGAATTCTTAATCTCAGGAAACAAACTGAGGGTTGCTGGAGTGGGGGTGGGGTGGGAGGGATGGGGTGGCTGGGTGATAGACATTGGGGAGGGTATGTGCTATGGTGAGCGCTGTGAATTGTGCAAGACTGTTGAATCAGAGATCTGTACCTCTGAAACAAATAATGGAATATATGTTGAGGAAAAAAAAAAAAGATAGCAGGAGGGGAAGAACGAAGAGGGGGAAATCGGAGGGCGAGATGAACCATGAGAGACAATGGACTCTGAAAAACAAACTGAGGGTCCTAGAGGGGAAGGGTGTGGGGGGATGGGTTAGCCTGGTGATGGGTATTAAAGAGGGCATGTTCTGCGTGGAGCAGTGGGTGTTATGCACAAACAATGAATCATGGAACACTACATCAAAAACTAATGATGTATGGTGATTAACATAACAATAAAAAATTTAAAGAAGAAAAGAAAACTAATGATGTAATGTATGGTGATTAAAATAATAAAAAAATGTAAAGAAAAAGAAGCCAGACACAAAAGGCCACATATTTATATGAATGAGTCCACTCCTAGGAAATGTGTAGACTAAGCAAATCCATAGAAACAGAAGGTAGATTAGTGGTTGCCAGGGGCTTGAGGATGGAGAATGAGTGCTGATGGTCCCAGGGCTCTTTTTGGGGGTGGTGAGAATGTTCCAGAATGAGATAGAGGTGCTGGTTGGACAACCTCGTGAAAATACCCAGAGTCACTGAATTGTATACTGTGAAAGGGTGAATTTCTTGTAGAATGTGAATTACATCTCAAATCTAAAAGTAGATTTGAGGGGTGCCTGCCTTCATTAGGCGTCTGCCTTCGGGCTCAGTCATTAAGTGTCTGCCTTCGGCTCAGGTCATGATCCCAGGGTCCTGGGATCGAGCCCCACGTCGGGCTCGCTGCTCCGCGGGAAGCCTGCTTCTCCCTCTCCCACTCCCCCTGCTTGTGTTCCCTCTCTCCTGCCTCTCTCTCTCTCTCTCTCTGTCAAATAAATAAATAAAATCTTTAAAAAATAAAAAAAATAAAAGTAGATTTGACTTTTAAATATTCCCGTGATATTAGATCACTAGACATTAGGCATCAGAATGGGTCCTAGCTCTGTCGCTAACTTGCTGGGTCAGCCATTAGTTTTTCTAATTCCCTATTTCCTCACCTGATAAATAGGATTAAATATAATTACCATTCTCAGAATTTTGTGAAGATTTTTGTGTTTTTGTGTTTTTTTAATTTTATTTAAATTCCAGGATAGTTAACACAGTGTTATATTAGTTTCAGATGTACAATATAGGGATTCAGCAATTCCACGCATCACCTGGTACTCATCAGAACAAGTGCACTTCTTAATCCCCATCACCTGTTTCCCCCATCCACACCCTCTCTCCTCAGGTGACCACCAGTGTGTCCCCTAGAGTTAAGAGTCTGTTTCCTGGTTTCTCTCTCTCCTTCTCTCTTTTCCTTTGCTCATTTGTTCTGTTTCTTAAATTGCAATTTTGTGAAGATTTAATGAAGTAATTCGGGTAGAGAATAAAGTGCGAAGTAGATATTCCTGGAGAGAGAGTCTGAAGAAAATATAAAGGTGCCATTCAGATGTTTATTGTGTGTTTATCATCAGTAAGTTTTGGTTTTTGACTAAATTCTAATAGACTTTTATCTTGGTTACTTTGGGGTGCCTGGCTGGCTCTGCCAAAAGAGCTTGCGATTCTTGATCTCAGGGTTGTGAGTTGGAGCCCTACATTGGGTGTAGAGGTGACTTAAAGAAATAAAACTTAAAAGAAATAATGGTCACTTTGAACTGTTCATAAAATTCTGGGCTGTGAGTTCACCATTATTATCCTTAATTTTTTTCACTTTTCTCTGCCTGTTTGTCTTGTCCCAGCAGAGACAATACGGTGCAGAGAAAGCAGCTTAATCAATGACTAAATTCAAATCTTGGCTGAGCTTTAGCTTCCTTGCAGGTAAAATGAAAAAACAGAGATCCCTATTACAACGCCATAAAGACAGATACTTTCTAGAAGCTCCTTAATAAGTGACAGCTTATTCTTTGTTGCCCTCTGTTCTTTAGACTCTGCAATCATCTGCAGAGATCATACTCAATCGCACATATTATCTTAGGGTGTATTAAAATGTTTGCTCTATTTGCTTTTTGTGTTTTCTTTTTCTGATTTTTTTTTTTCTGTTTTGGATTTTGTCTCCCTCTTCCTTCTTTTGGCTTGTTAGTTTGTTCACTCGCTTAAAGTTCTTTTAAACACAGACTCGTTTTGTAAGGCTTCAGCTTAACAGTAACCCACAACCCTCGGACCAACAACTTTTGTAAGGCTTCAGATGCTTTATTGTGAATATAAAAATATCTGGAGCAATATATTTTTCCTCTTAAGGCCCTATTTGGCAGTACGACGTAAGCTTGTTATTTTCATTGCTTCTCCCCCGCAGCCCCAGCCCATCGTGTGTTCCCTTCTGATCCAGGCATTATTTTATAATATTCACGTCTTTGGTACTTTTCATTCTTTGGTTGATGGATTCCTTGTTTTGCTACATGGCTCTCTGTGAATATGGTAAATGGTATATTAGGTCCCCTTCTCAGGACCTAATATCTTAATAAGCACATGCTTGTGTCTCAAAATAAAATCAATTTTGTGAACAATACATGCATATTTGAAGAGGGAGTGTATTCCTTTTTCTGGCTCTGTATTCCCTCCAGATAGCAAGTGACAGCTAATTTATTCAAATGTATTAATTTTCCTTGCTTCAGTATTTTCAACTACTCCATTCCTAATGGCCCCTTCATATTTTTTAAGTGTGTGTGGGTCTCTCTTTTTATGAACACGTAAATTAACAAATAGCTAGAGTACTCTCTTGACCCTAGCAGCGGTCTCTAACCAAGATAAGCAACCTGTGTTTCCGGAGAGAAGATCATCGACACCTGTACATATGTCTTCATTTCTCACTCCTCATTCTAATAAATCAACATCCGCGTGGCCTCAGCACCCTGGGACATCATTCCGGGAACCGTTACCAGTTTAATATTGATGTCTCTAATGGATGGCTTTTGTTCTTCTGTATACCGGAGGTCACTGCAATATTTGACAAATGTAGACCAGTTTTTTCCAGACATTTTCTTGGAGCTTAGAACAATGCCCCCAGTTCCTCTTCCATAGCTCTGTTCTCGGTGTCCGCAGGAGTTTCTTCTGTGCATCCCAGAAGCATGCGTATTCCCAAGGCTGGTGTTCTTCTCCACTGTCCCTTCTTGGCCCATGTGCTCCTCAGGGCTCAGGGCTGACCTCAGCTGTTTTGCACCCATGAAGCCACATTGGTTGTTAATATAGTGCAATATTTCCTTACCTGGTGGGAAAGAACCTCAACTCTGAGCCAACTGAATACTGCCCACAGGCAGCCCACCAACCCCGTGGATCCATGGGCTTTCCATGACCAGCAACTAAAGGGACAGCGCCGGGCAGGGCAGGGGCACGGGACCTGTTGTCGCACCTCTGTTCTGAGCGGCCTGGGTCTGTGTCATCCCTTGCTAATATTTTTCAGGGCACACCTGCATCAACTCCCATGGTTCTAACTAACACCTGTGTAGTGACAGTACCCAAGTCTACATTTGTTTAAGGTTAGGACTCTCTCAAGAGTTCTAATTAGGTCCAATGTAGCTCTTATACAGGAGCACCTGCTACGTTGGGCTATGCCACATGCTTGGCATTCATAAGAAGGCACAGCCCTCATCCGTCCATTCACTCACTCAGCAATACTGAGAACCTGTTGTGTGCAAAGTGCTGTGTTGGTACTAAATACAGTGGCACACAGAGCAAATGTGGCTCCTGATGGCATGAAGCTCCATGCACTGAAGTGGAGAGAGGTGATTAGTGATTTGTTTTTGATAAATGCAATGAAGGAGAAATACAGAGCACTATGAGATCAGATAAAAGGGGAATCTAGCCTTGTGTTGGGGGAGGTGTGTGTCTTAGATGGCTTCCCTGCAGAAAGGGCACTTTTAAGTTATGGGGTAAAGGATAAAGATGTATTTCATTTATTTGACAAGGTCTTATGTATGTGACATGCACTGCTCTGGAATCTAACAGATACTAACTTATTTAATCTTCCTGATAAATCTGTGACCTAGGTGCATGATCTCCTACTTACAGTGGAGAAGCTGGGGCACAAAGCGGTCAAATAACTTGCCTCGATTCACGGAACCTGAGGGTATATTCTCCAAACCTATTGTGTCCTGCTTTGTACTATCTACTCAGCTTGAGGTCTGGAGACCTCGCCGGCTCCGTTCTATTCTCTCTGTCATTTCTCTCTGGAAGCCTCCAAAGCTCTGAATTTGTTTTAGTTGTCCTGTTACAGTCACTCTGGAAAGTGGGGATGGGCTGGGTGCCCACGGAGCTGCAGCTTCACCCCCAGCCTCAGGATGGTTCTCCTAACTGGGCTGCAGATCCACACTTCGGTTTCCTGGTGGAGTGGAGGCTGGCCTCCAGCAGTCCCCGACAGCCTGCATGGGTTGCTGCTCCATCCTGGTGGCCCCAGATACCGGCAAGGTGCCCTGCTCCAGACCCAGAGCCCTGCCGTATACTCTGAGGATCACCGGCCTCACTGTGGGATGGGGTGAGACCAACATCTAATGTTGAAGCCAGCTTAGATTCAGCCCAAGGTGGCCAAACCTCGTTGGATGCTGTAATTTGAAAGCAAACCATGCACTCGCAATAGAGGTATGGTAGACCAAATTCTTAGTCTACATAAGGGGGGATTGAGCATGCTCCTCAGCAGCCCCCTGCTCTCTGACCACAGCTCGCCATGGGTTACTTCCATGTCCTCAGAAATTCCACCTCTCGTGGGTTGCCCCAAGGCCCTCTTTCTCTTCTCCCTCTACCCTCTCAGTAATCTTATCCACACCACACTTCAGTGACTACCTGCCAATGACACAGTTCTAGCTCCTTCCCAGGTCTTTCTGTGCCATCAGCTTGTGCATCTAATTGCCTACAGGTTACTCTCCTGTAGGATGAATATCCCATGGGCATCCTAAGCCCAACAGTTCAAAAACAGAGCTCTTTCTACCCCCTTGAACCCATTCCTCCTCCCGTGCTCCTTTCCTCTTTGGATGGATGATGTGCTGCCCTCCACCTGCCTGCAACCATCCATCCTCCATCCTCCCAGAGGACCTTCTTGGTCTCCACTCTCCCCTTCATGCCCCACTTCCCCCCGCCATGTAGGGTTAGATCTAGGCCGAAGTCATCACTCACCTCTGTCCACTTTGCTCTTTTCCACTACCACAGTCCATAGTTACAGCTTTGATGTAATCTCCTCAGGAAGGCTTTCTTGACCTTGTCCTCACCCCCCCTGCATGCCCACGCACATGTGCGTGCGCGCACACACACCCACATCCGAGTCTGGGGTCTCTTCTCCTGTGCGTACTCACACATCTCAGCGTATACTTTACCCATTACGGCACCTGTTCTGCTGTACCCTAGTTGTCACTTGTCTGTGTGTTCAGGGCAGGCTCTGTGGGCATACAACCTGTGTGGTTGCATGGGGGACCACGTTTGGAGGGACCCCACACTTAGTGGAATACTCCTGAAACTCATTATAATTTTTGAATCAGAGACTCCATTTTTATCTTGTGCTGGGCCCCATCGATCTGTGTACTCACCAGACCGTGAGCCCTGTTGGGGCAGGGACACGGTCTGACTTGCTCACAGCTGGGTCCCTCAGCACCTGGTATGTTGACCACGTAAAAAGTGGTTGGGAAATATTTGTAAGTGGTTGAACCACTCAGAGTCTAAGAAGCCTCATGTCTAAATGATCAGAATAATTGTGTGCATCCACTGAGGCAATGTGCATCAAGCATTTAAAACAGTGTCTGCCACCTAATGTGCCCTCAGCCAATGTCAGTTCCTTTCTTTCTATGCGACAGCTGTCTCAGAGTTCTCATTCCAGATGGTAGCTGGCTAGCAGCCTCTCCTGACTTTCTGCTGAGATGTTCATGGAGACTGGAGAAAGTGGGATCCCACTAGAAAAGAAATCTGACGGACTGCCTGAATCCGGAAGGCAGCCCCATAACTGTGAGGCCAATGGGACAGCCTGAGAAAATCCGACTCTGGCTTTGTCACATGAGGTGCCCCTACGTCACCTCACAAAAACAAATACAGATTACAGAAGTAAGAACATACTTAGTAATGCCCTGATTTCTGCCTGCAGACTCAGAAAAGAGGCAGCCTTCCAACCCATATATGTCAGTGGAGAAGGGCCAGTGAGGCTGGACCATGATGTAAGGAAGGATAAGGGAGGCCGGAGAGGGGGCAAGGGCCGGACGCCACAGGACCTTGTAAGGACTTAGATTGTATCTTATGCACGGTGGAATGCTCCAGGTAGGTTTTAAGTAGGACAGTGATGGAGGTGAACAAAGTGGAGGATAAGCAGGGAGAGCAGGAGCTTCTTCTGATGATCTGGACAAAGGGTGACCTTGGATGGAACCAGAGCGGTGGTAATGGAGGAGGAAAGACTAAACGGATTCCAGGCATATCTTATGAGTAGAGTGGTTGGAACTTAGAGACCAAGCAGGTAGGATGGATGTTAAGAGAAAGTGGTGTCCCGGGTGAGCCACTATCGGTCGGCTAACGCCGTGACAATGCTATGTTACAAGCCAGCTCAACACTGAATCACTTAGACCAATAAGCGTTAGGCTGTTTCTTTCATATGTTAATGGGCTGGCCAGGGTGACTCTGCCTCCGAATTTAGATGATCTGGGCTTGGCTCTAGTCTTTGGCTTTTGTTCAGGTCTGCTCATCATTCTAAGTATTAAAATTCTGCTAGTGTGCTGCTAGCATTACTAGTCTGCTAGTACTTGTAGTACTAGTATACGAGTGGTAACTAGTAGCAACTCAGCATATTCTTCTCATTTGGTTGGGCAAAGGTGCAAAAGTCAAGCCAAGCCACACAGCATATTTAAAGGGCCTCAGCGTGCATCATGCCTGCTCCTGTTCTGTTGGCCAAAGCAACAGAGGGACAAGCCCAAAGTCAGGATGTCAGAGAAATACAGGTGAGGGATGGGGGAGGGAGCCAATATTTGTGGAACAATATTTCCATCTATCACACCAAGTTTCTGGAATAAACAGTCAAGTGGATGGAGGTCTGTTTTACTTAGGGAGTAAAGCTGTAGTTAAGAGAAAAATGTTCCCTTGCGTATCAGTTAGCTTTTGCTGTGTAACAAACTATCCCAAAACACAGTGGCTTAAGACAGCAAACAATTGTTATTTCTCATAATTTACTGTGTTGCTAGAGTGGCTTTTCTGGTCATAGACAGAATGGCTGGTTTATACTGTTGTTGCCTATACATCTGTGTTCATCCAGAGGCTCAGCTGGTGCTGGCAAGTTTAGGATGACATCATTTGCATGTCTAGACATAGTGATAGCTGGGGCAGTGGAGATGACTTGCCATTTGTCTCTTATATCAGTCAGGCTAGCTCAGGCTCATTTCCAGTGAAATGGTCACAAGGTTCCCAAGAGTAGCAAGAGAAGGCAAGTCCCATGCAGCAAACACTTTGCAAGCCTCTGTTTGTGTCACATCTGTTAAGGTCGCATTGGCCGAAGCAAATCATGAGGCCAAGGCCAGGTTTAAGAGATGGAGAAATAAGCTGTACCTCTTGGTGGAATGAGGTAAAATGTTGCATTGCACAGAAGTGTGCATATAGGAATGAAGAGGATCTGTGGCCATTCTTGCAACCTACCACACTTGACTACTGCAGAGATACACGCTTATTTACAAACACCAACTCTAAGCATTTTATAAGTATCAACTTATCTAATGCGCATAACAATCCCATGAGGTGGGTACTGTTATTCTCACTTTACAGTTGAGGAAACTGAGGCACAAATAGGTTGAATAACTGCAGTAACTTGCCTTAGTTCATACAGCTGTTGGAGGACTCGAACCGTACTGAGCCAGGCCCAGAGTCTGTGCTCTTACCCACTGCGTTAGCCTAACTCTCAGTGGGTTACTGGTGCTGTTACTACTAATAATTAATAATAATAATAATAACAGTAGAATCTAGGAGCTGGATGGACAACTTCCAGCAGAATATCTGAGGAAGCAAGCTGACCATCATCTACATGGACAGTGAGCCCAGCAAAATGTATGTTCAGATGGATCATGTCCCTCCTGAGAATGAATCAAGAGTAAAAGAACAAACACATGAGCCCTTTGAAGATTAGGCTAAATTGCTTTACCTTCCTTCGATTTGATATCTTTTTTTAAAGATTTATTTTTTTCTTTCTTCCAGAAGTGGGGAGGGAGGGCCAGAGGGAGAGATTGAATTCCAAGCAGACTCCAGTCAGGGAGTTCAACATAGGACTCAATTCCATGACCCCGGGATCATGACCTGAGCTGAAACCAAAAGTCAGACGTGCTCAATGGACTGCACCACCCAGGCACCCCATGGTTTTTTAGAAAGTTTTTTTTTTAAGATTATTTATTTATTTGTTTGTTTATTTGACAGAGGGAACACAAGCAGGGGGAGTGGGAGAGGGAGAAGCAGGCTTCCCGCAGAGCAGGGAGCCCGATGCGGGGCTCGATCCCAGAACCCTGGGATCATGATCTGAGCCGAAGGCAGACGCTTAACGACTGAGCCACTCAGGCGCCCCGAGGAAGTTTTTTGATAAAATTTTTCTCTTGTACCTCTTTCATCACTTTGATTACTTTTGTTTTCTATTCTGTATGCCGGATTTCTTTTCTAATCAAGAAACATTTCAAACATAACAAACAGTGATTTTCTCCAGTCTAATTATTAAACAGATATTAATGATCTTCCAAATTTCCTTAAGTTCTCACTTTAAAAAAAAGAGAATAAAACATTATAGATAGCTAGTACCAGTTAGCTTTTGCTATATAACAAAGCGCCCCCAAACAGTAGCTTAAGTGAACAACTATGTAGTTCTCAATTTCAGATGAAAATGAGATCCAGGGGCGCCTGGGTGGCTTAGTTGGTTAAGCGTCTGCCTTTGGCTCATGTCATGATCTCGGAGTCCTGGGATCGATCCCCACATCGGGCTCCCTGCTCGGCGGGGAGTCTGCTTCTCCCTCTGCCTCTGCTCCTCTCCCCATCCCCCCACTTGTGTACTTTCTCTCTCTCAAATAAATAAATAAAATCTTTAAAAAAAAGTGAGATCCAGAGAGGATGTGTCTGATCATAAGCATGTGGCTGATCTGATAAAAGAACCTAATGCTTTGGAATTCTGATCTAACGGTTCTTCTAAGGGAAAAGGAATTCCATAGATATTTTTCTAGACATTCTGAGGGGCTTTTTCTGGTTATTTCTGAAGAAATCTAGAGGTTAGTTGCATGGGTCATTAGGTCTCATGTTATGTCAGAAGATGCATCTTCTTAAACATCATCCCTTCTGACTACCTGAGGGATATACTTCACCCTAAGTATTGTTCTTATAAACAATGTGAGTGTTGTGTTCAGTGAAAGCCTTATTTCCTATTACTGTTTCCTAAATGATTAGGTGGATTTTATAAGAAATTGTCTATAAAACTGGGCTATATGGTCTTGACCAGTCAGAACAGTGATTTTCATTTTAGCGAGCATCGGAATCACCTGAGGAGCGGGTTAAAATACAGATTTCTGGGCCCAGCCCCACAGTCCCTGGTGCAGTAGGTCTGGGTGGGCCCAAGGCTTTTGCATTTTGAAGTTTCTGAGTGGTATGATGCTGCTAGTTTGGGGACAATGCAAGAATCACAGAATTAGAGTAAACAAAAAAGTCATGGCAAGTATACTGTGAAATATGTAAGTGTGTGCACAAGACTTATCCTATAAGCACATTCTTTGTGTTATTATTTATAATACTAAAAACTGGAAACTACCAAAATATCTGAATAATACAAAACTTGTAAAATAACTTCACATACCATTAAATGAAAAAAACCCACAAGTTATCCCAATGTTGTGTACATATGTGTGTATACACACAGACCTGGATTAATATTGACTAACAGACTATCAGGAATAGAAGTGATTTTTATTTTCTTCTGTGTACTTTTCACATTTGTTGATTTTTCAATGGGCGTATTTTGTGTAGTAAAAAAGCTATTAAAAATAAGTGTTATATAATGTGTGGTGATTAACATAACAATAAAAAATTTAAAAAATAAGTGTTATAAAGTGTTTTAAGTACAAAAAAGAGGACTCATTGAATTTAGCCCTGATCAATATTTCTTTTGTTCCCTGCTGACATCCAGCAATACTTAGTCACGCTCAGAATATCGTTTGAGAATATTTGAAGACAAAATATCTTGCCATTTTTCATACACAGTCAGCATCAGAATTGGTCACATATGGGGCGCCTGGGTGTCTCAGTTGGTTAAGTGTCTGCCTTCGGCGTAGGTCATGATCCTAGGGTCCTGGGATCGAGCCCCGCTTCTGGCTCCCTGCTCAGCCGGGAGCCTGCTTCTCCCTCTCTGCCTGCCACGCCCCTTGCTTGTGCACGCGCTCTCTCTAGGTCTCTCTCTGTGTCAAATAAATACTTAAAATCTTTTTAAAAACAAATAAACAAAAAAACCCCAAAGAACTGGTCACATACGAGGGAGACAGAATCACTTGGTATTTGGAGAGCTGGCTCTGAGACCAAACTTCCTGAGCTTAAACCCTGCGTTCTCTGTCACTGGGCAAGTTTCTTAACCAACGTATGTACTAGTTTCTTTATCTGTAAAGTGGGGATAATCACACTATCTCCATTACAGGGTTGTTGTGAGGATTAAATGAACAACTTAAGAAATGTTAGCTATTCCTATGTTTGTAAAAAAAAAAAATATTCTGCCGTTGCCTTGTATTAGCAAACATACATTAATGTTTTCTGGTTTTGTCTAGATCTGGATGTGTGGAGGCCGGCTCTTTATCCTCCCCTGCTCTCGAGTGGGACACGTCAATAAGCCGCACTTTCCAAATCAACCTGGGCTTGTAAAAGCCGTGACATATAACAATCTCAGATTGGTGCATGTTTGGCTGGATGAATACAAGGTAAAGGAAGTGTCTCTGATTTGGAAAGAAAAGCAAGAGTACAGAATGGGACTTGCTCTAAAAGAAACCTGCTACTACCTTTCTAGATAACAAGTTTTGGGTTTTTTTTTCTCTATTTTCCTTAAATTAGCCTTCAGCCACTCATCTACGTTCCCCAGACCCTATTCTCAATTGGTTCATTCTAACCTACTACACTTTTTATTTTAATTTCTAGGGAAGCTCAAGTTTCTCAGAAGTAAATCAACCACCATAGGAAGTTTGTTTTGTTTTGTTTGTTTGGCCCAGATCTGTTTTTCCCCCTAAGGATTGCCCCTCTGAAGCAAACACCTCTCCCTGCTCCCCTCCCCACAGGCAACTCTTTAAATTCTCTTCCTCTACTACCAAGTTCTCAAGGGATGCAGCTGCTGTGATCTGGAGACCGCGCAAGAACCTCCACTATCTCTTTTCTACCGACAAAGATTTCTCTCTCAAAGCCTTGCCCCTTCACCTGTGCACCTCCCCAAGGCTTCAGTCCCTAGCCAAGACCTAAAAGAGTGCACAGACAGAGAACATGTAGCTGTGGCCTCATTTGAAAGTTGTCCCTCCAGGATCCATGCACAAACCAATACGGCGGTAACCCCAGCAAGACCTCATTTCAGATACATGGGGAGAAATATGTAAGAATCTCTTTATGATATTCTGTGTTCTGGTCTTAATCTAATATTTCTTTATTATTTTAAATTATAAAAGTAATAATACTCTTTCTCTAGTAATCAAGGCAATGTGAATTAAAACCTCAATGAGATATTTCTACATAGCCACTGAGATTGGCCAAAATGTTTAAAGCCTGATAGGACCAAGTATTGGCAAACAGGAAGTCTCAGACACCGCATGTGGGAGTATTCATTATTACAAACTCACTTTGGAAGACAGTTTGGCAAAATCAAGTAAAGATCATGAATATCCCGTGATCCAGCAATTCATTCTGTGCGTACACCCCAGAAAGGCATGCTTTTGTGCAGCAAGAACACATGAACAAGAACGTTTACAAACAGCATTGTTGGTGTTAGCCAACACTAAATACAACCCAACTGTTCATCAAGAGTAGAATGGATAAATGTGACATATTTAATTGATATAATTCTATACAGCCATGAAAATTAACCAACTGTAGATACACATACAACCGTACAGTACACCTTAAAGACATAATGGTGAACAAAAGCAGCCAAACACAATAGAGTATATACTGATTTATTCCATTTCCTATTAAGTTAAAAATGGGTAAAATTAAGCCATGTAATTTATGGGTGCACAGTTAGATAATCAAAGCTAAAAAGAAAAGCAAAGACATGAATACATAATCAAGATAGCATTTAAAACCAAGGGAAAGCCTATGCTCAAGACAGGAAAGGCAGGGGGCTTCGGGGATGCCATTTATGTTCTATTTCTTGACCTAGTCAATATGACGGGGATTGATTTTTCAGCAATTCATTAAGTTGCACATTTAATTTTATGTACTTTTTGTATGCTTATTATAGTTCCCAATTTTTAAAAGAAATTCTTTTTTAAAAGGTAAAACATACTCATGTTTAAAAGTCATACAGTATTGAAAGAGTACTAAGTGAAAAGCAAGCTTTCTCAGACCATAGTTCGACCCCTCAGAAGTAACATTAAATTAGCAATCACTAAATCACTAAAATTAGTAAGACTAATAGTTTCTTGTTAACACACATTTAAAAACAAATATATATCCTTTTACATAACTAGATTCATACAGTATTTTGTTCTGCAATTTTTCTACCTGTTAGCATATTTTATTTTTAAAATCATATTTATTTATTTATTTGTTTATTTGTTTATTTATGAGAGAGAGAGAGAGAGAGAGAGAGAGAGAGCCTGAGTGGAGGGGAGGGAGGGGCAGAGAGAGAGGGAGAGCCAACTCCCTGCTGAGCAGGGAACCTGATAAGGGACTCAGTCCTCAGACCCTGGGATTATGACCTGAGCTGAAGGTAGATGCTTAACTTGACTGCCACCCAGGTGCCCCTACCTGTTAGTATATTTTAAAAACATACTTTCAAAGTCCTTTAAAATCTGAACATATAAACATATCATTCTTTTAAATATTTCCTTTGAATGGATCTCCTAAAATTGATCCCATTAATAAATAGCCCCCTACAGATAAACATTCTGATTATCTCAGCTTTTTATTAATCCTTAATATTTGCCTCAATGCACATCCTTCACACTATCTTTTTGTACATTTGTGCAGATATATCTCGGGAGTAAATCTCAAAACATGGACTTGCTGGGCCATGAGAGGTGCATTTTATATCCTGATGGTTAATGTCCAAACTACCATCACTATCACCAAATACATAAATGCCTGTCTCCCCACAACTTTTCCAACCCTGATTTTAATTAAACTTTATATTCTAATCTGGTAGTTTGGAAATTATTATTGTTTTATATTGCATTTATTTATGAGAGATCTTGAGCTTATTTTCATGTTTGTTGATTTTTTTTCTGTGAATTCTGGCCACAGACTTAAGCAGTTGACTTGAACACATCTAGGACTGAGCAGTTTACTGAATTTCACAGAGGATATAGTGACAAAAAGGTCCATCTAACCTAAAAAGCATACTGTTTGGCATAAAATCAATGGACGTATGAGCCGGCACACTGGAAACTGTAGTGAATGACATCAGACAAGAGAGGGCTTCGCACAAAATGTTGTCTAGGGTCCTCTCTGCCTTTGCTCCCAAACGGCAATACCCCTCTCCCACCCTCAGGCCCATCCCCTGCGTCGACCTGCCCTGGGAACTAGGAGTGGCAAGATATGATGGCAAAGACCTACAATGGTCAAGTGTCCCAGGGAGAATCCAACATGGCATGCCCATAATACACTTGCTTGGAGAAGCAAGTTCCTTCTCTTGTTCAACAATATTACTGTACTATATTCTGGGCACTGGGAAACTCAGATGAAAATACAAGGCTTCAGTCTATTTAGAATATCTCTTTTAATATGGGGCAGACTGAATCCATTAGACATTCGTACTTAATACTGTCTTAAATCAGAGCATATAACAGACAGACCAGGGGTGGTGATAATAATGGCCAGTGCTGACATGACACCATATGCCAGCCTTTTCTCCCCAGTGCTCTCTGCAGGTATTAGATAGAGGGTTCAGTCCTCACGACAACCTCATGAGGGTAGGGGCAGAGGCCACATAATAAACAACAGAGCAAGAATGTGAACACAGGCTGTCTTCTCCCAGAGTCAATTTGCCGTTAGCCACTACCCCATCTCCCATTTCTGAAACCATGGGAGTGTTGACTGGGACCAGGGAGTGAGGGTTTTGTCCTTGAGTATTGAAAGAGCAGGAGAAAGGGGATATATCACAACAGGTGTCTGGGATTCTTGGGCTCCTAAGAAGCAGGACCTGGATCCCTGGTTCCCTTCCTGGACCCCTCTACATCATCTCGCCGTAGTTTGTCACAGAACATACTGTGAATACGTGTGGGGCGGGTGAATCCCAGGTACCACGTGTGTCTCTGCCCTCACTCCATGGATGGAATCGGAAGGTCTTCTGTTTTTATTTTTTTAGTTCAGGTGATGGGAATATATACTGCTATGTTAGATATGACTTGTCTGGTTTAATGAAATGACTCTCTCTTTCCTTTTAGGAGCAGTTTTTTTTACGACAACCTGGTCTGAAATCTGTTGCCTACGGAAACATTAGTGAGCGTGTTGAATTGAGGAAACGATTGGGTTGCAAATCATTTCAGTGGTATTTGGAAAATGTCTTCCCAGAACTGGAGACATCTTAAGGGCCGCCAATGAAAAGGAAACAAATCATTTTCATTAACGAAGGGCTAAAAATCCCCCTAGGTCTTCAACACAGAGAAGAGTGCAAGTTTGGAACATCATGAAATTATGTGACATGCAGTAAGAAATACAACCAGAGCGCTCTAGAACAAGAGTGCCTTTCTGTCTTCTTTTAACAATAGTTCTTAACACTTTGTTACGCATGCCACTAAATTTCTGGGGCGGCAAAACCTTGAACATTAGAAATACACACAGTCACACAGTTAAGGCTATCATACAATTGAGCAAGGTAGAGTGTATTCTCTTCGTTATTTGCCAGACTCACTTGGTCCCGTTAGACCACAGGGAATGCTCCACTCTTGGAGCCTTTGTCAACTCCATTCCACTCCAGGCAGGTGACCTGGACTGGTGGCCTTCTAAGACGTTCACAGAGAGCCTTGGTTGGTCCATACCAACTGAGGCTCAACTGTATTGAGCTCCTCTCTTCCTGCCAGTGTAGATTTGGGTGCTGATTCCTTGCTTGGTTGGGTTCCCGAGCTTCTGATGTCCCATCCACTTGCCGTGGTGTTCCAGTCCAGTTCTCTAGGCCAGTCTTCCAGTTTGCGCCTGTCAGTCCTTTTGTCACTTGGAGACAGTCCTTCTTCCCTGCTTCTGATTTTGCCTTGTTCATATTTCTCCCCTCCTATGGCTCTGGCCTACAGCCCTCCTGATACTTCTTGGATTGTGTGCTCTGTAGTTAATCTATGTTCTGGCTAAGAACTGTTTAGCTGGGACTGGGGAAGAAGTAGCTAAGTTCCCTATCTACCCTGTGTGAACATACTTCCAAATGTCTAAAGTACTTCTTTTGGGTTAGAGGGATGGCTGTTGTGTTCACCCTGGTGGAGGTGGCTAGAAAGGGGGCATATATTTAAGTCACAGAGAAAATGAGGGAAAGAACACATTGAAAGGAATAAAAGGAATGGGGGAGACTTGGGGTAGGATCACTAAACCTAGCACACAAGCTGGTTTTTACAGAAGGAGACAACTTATCTATTATGCTCACTCAGTCAACAATTGAGTGGTCCTCCGGGGCCAGATATCCTTCTTGGTGCTGGGACGCAGCAGACGAGGCAACAGGAAAACATCCCTCCCTTCATGGGGAGTTTATCTAATCTCCTTATACATATGTATTTAGTAAAATACTCTATAGAATCTATTGTTAGATTTATGTATTTAGCAAAATACTCTATAACGACATGGGGAAAACCCAGGCTTATATATTACAGGTGGCCAGGGTAACTTGATTGACCCTTTAAAAAGTCAATCTGGCAACACAAAATAAGCACCACATTATGATTATATTCTTGGACCATATTTATACCTTACCTGCTTCTAGAAAGTAATAAAAAATGATTATAATAAACCCATGAATCTTAAAACTAGTGTAAAATACAAAATAGAAATCTGTAGCAGAAGGAAAAAAGAATTCTAGTATAAATAAACCATCATTTTGAAATAACTTTTTTCTAGTTTTGAAATCTGAGAATAATTTTTTCTTTGGTAAGCATAAAGGAGGATGTTGTAAATATCAGCTTTGCCAAAACAAAAAGACAAATGTTCTTAGAGCCATGAAGCCTAATATTAGGTCTTCCGTTTTCTTTTTTTTTCTCTCCTTAGAGAGAGAGAGGGCACACGTGCGGGCATGGGGGTAGAGGGCCTGGAGGAGACGGGCAGAGGGAGAGGGAGAGAATCTGAAGCAGACTCCCCGCAGAGCAGGGAGGCCGACACAGGGCTCGATCTAGACCCTGAGATCATGACCTGAGCTGAATCCAGAGGTCAGGCACTCAACAGACTATGAGCCACCCAGGCGTCCCTTTGGTCTTGGTTATTTAATGTGAATGTTGGTTCAGGTACCAGATAACAATGTGAGTTAAGTCTTAGAAATGATCTAGTATGTTCCTTAAACAACTTCTTTTGAATATTGACTCTGGAACAGAAATCAGAATAAACATCCAAGTATTGGTGTGATTGAAAGGAAATCCGTATTAGCCTATAGGTGGCAATTTTCTGTTTCATATGTGGCAACTTAAAAATCTGATTTCTATTGTGGAGCTAGTTGAGAAGTATCTGTTAACCCACTCAAAGCTATTCTCAAAACACAGTTTTTGGTATGACCAAATGTTCAGACAAGCCTTAAAGTAAGCCTGGGAGTTCTCTAATTAAAGCATACTTCTTGGAATGTAGCCTAAGACACAACAGCATGAAACTGAGCTCCCATTATGTTCCATACACAGTGGTAAGTACTCTCAGTTCAACCACACATAAAATAGGCCCTACTGTTATTGCCATTTCATAGATGGAAAACCAAAGTTAGAATTTGTCCCGGGTTGGGGTTGCCAGTTTTAGCAAACAAAAATACAGGATGCTCTGTCTTTGAAATTTGTATTTTAAATAAGCAATGTTTTGTTAGAAGTATATTTCACATATTCCACGGAACATACTTATACCACAAAACTGTTCTTTGTTTCTCTGAAATTCAAATTTCAGGCCATCCTGTATTTCATCTGGTAACGTTATCTGGGGACAAACTAACACAGCCCATATAGTAGCAGAATCAGCCCAGTCTCAGACTCTGGGCTTAACCACAACGTTAGGCTGCAAAGAGCATTTTAGTCATTCTTCGTTTAACAGTAAAACTGGAGCTAACCCAAACCTCAATGGCTAGAATTATACCATTATACATTAATTTGATGGAATAGCATATAAACCCGTTTAAAATAACGGCTAGAAAAAAATTCCGTTCCAGAAGGCCAACATTTAAATATCCGACGCTATCAAGGGTCGGAGCAGGTGTAGTGGCAGCTCAGGCACTGACTTGTTCCCTAGCACAGGGATTTCAAACTTCAGTTTGCGTGTGAATCTCCTGCAGCTCCTGTTAGAACGCAGATTTCGATTACTAGGTAGGTGTGGCAAGGGGCTTGCGATTCAGCAGTTCTAACCAGCCCCCAGGTGACACTGACGCGGCTTGCTGTGGCCGCTGTTCCTCAGGCTGCCTCACTTCTGCACCTGACCACCGGCGTGAGCTTTTTCCACGGCTTCTCTGAGAGGTACACCGCAAAGCCTTCATACTTGAACCCACATTTCTTTGGGCAAAGCTGAAGTTGCACATCTTTCAATATGTACAAGCCCGCTTGTCCTTAAGGAGGCCTTTTTTATACGAGGAAAAACCCCAAGCCGCCGGTCCCAGACCTTCCGGGCCACCGCCGAGCCGGTAGCCTCTCGAGCACGCAGGACCCCGCCGGCGCCGCGGGGCGCCCACGCCCGGCGCGGACGGTGACGTCATCGGCGCGCGGGGGGCGGGGCCTTCTTTCACGTGACCCTAAGGGCACGCGCGCTCGGTCCGAGACTGCGCGGGTGCAGCGTTTCTTCCCAAGCGGCTCCGCCGGTTCTGGCTAATGCGGCTCGGACCCGGACTGTGGCGGGAGGGAAGATGCCACGGCCCGAGTCCCAGAGCGCCGGGATCCTGCGCTGCCGGCGTCGGGGTGAGTAGCGCGCGGTCTGGCGCGGCGGCGTCTGAGCCTGCGCGGCCTCCGTCGTCCCCTCAGTGCCTCCAGCGAGCGGCTCCGGCGCGCGGCCCCGAGACCCCGAGGGCTGACGGCTGCGCCCGGAGCCTGGCGCTGCTGGCGGCCGGCTGCAGTGTCAGGCCGCGCAAGCACGGCCCCCCGGTGACTGGGTGTTGACGGAGGAACCGCCTGCGGGGTCCGGCGCGCCCATGTGGGCGGGGGCTTCGGCGGAGGTCGCGGAGCCGTGGGCCCGGGTCTCCCGCCTGTGTTTTCGGGAACGAGGGCCGGAGCCCTGCGGCTCGGTCTTCCAAGAGAAGAAAGTGGTGCGGCAGAAATGGTAACGGAGGATGTCCAACGTGAACGCTAGAGAGGAGTGAATGATGCACCCTCCCCCGGCCCTCCCCCCTCCCCCCCCGCTCCCCCCTCCCCCCTCCCCCCCACTCCCCCCCCGCTCCCCCCTCCCTTCCCTCCCCTCCCCTCCCTCCGCCGCCACAATATCCAGGCAACTCGCATTTCCCGGGAAGGCTCAACAACTTGTACTTACACATGGCATTTGGTTGATGTGCCTCTAGTTTCTCTTTATTTTTGCTTGCAATATACTTGTTGGAGAAATTGGGTTGTTTATCTTGTATAATTTCCCACGTTCTTAAATTCCGTGGCTGTTGGATCAATCTGAAAATACCAAGTCCCTGTCTCCAGTTCTGAAAGACTTCATCCTTTGAGGAATATTAATATGCTCATGATAGACTAGTTTCGTTTATTTTTACCATCAAAGAAGATTTGGGTCAGCATTCCTTTTTTACTTTGTATTATGAAAGCAACTGTTTGGTTGATCGGTTTTCCAAATATAAGGTGAAATTACGACTTTGAATGTGCTTCTCATAGTATTACTGTGCACTCTTACCCCAAATCACAGGTTTAGACCGGACTTTAAAGTGTGTTTGTTTTACTCCACTCTGTTCTTCCCGTTTATCCAGAAATTTGTATGTCGAAATCTACTCTGCCTTAAGAAAAATAAAACTTCTCTCCACTCTCAGTATGTATCAGTTGAGCTTTTCAAGTTAAAGGTGGTGAAAGAGTAACCCACAGTTTTCACATCTTCTCTTGACAGTTTCTGTGCTGTTTGTTCCTTGCAATTTGGGTTCCATTTTTTTTCCTTTTTTAAACTTTTTTTATTGTAAAATATATACAACATGAAATTTATCATTTTAACCGTTTTTAAGTGCACAGTTCACCTGCATTAAGTACTTTCACAGTATTGTGTCACCATCCCACTATTTCCAAAACGTTTTAATCACTCCAAGCAGAAACTCTGGAACCATTAAGCAATAACCCCATTTCCCCCTTCTCCCAGACCCTTTCTGTCTCTCTGAATTTGACTCTCTAGATACCTCATGCAAGTGGAATCATACAATATTTGTCTTAATTGTGTCAGGCTTATTTCATGTATTGTTTCCAAATTTCATACATGGTGAGCATCTGTTAGAGTTCATTCCTTTTTGTGGCTGAATAATAGTTTCATTTTTTGTCTATATCACAGTTTATTGGTTCATCTCTTGAGTGGCACTGGGGCATACTGGGGGGTTTCCACCTTTTGGCTACTGTGCATAGTGCTGCTATGAGCATGAGGTTACATATATCTTTTTGATTCTTTGGGGTATATATGTAGGAGTGGAATTGTTGGATCATATGGTATATCTGTTGGACTTTTTGAGGAACTAACAAACCCTTCACATTTTTAAACTGCTTTTTTAAGACCTTCATGCCTTGCTGTGGCTAAATCTGATTGCCCTACCTCAACTCCTGCTGACTTGACCTCTAAATCTTTGTGACACCTCATGTCGCTGGTCAGTACCCCCTCTTGAGGGTCTCGATTTTGTGATCCTTCTCATGTCCTTTATTAGTACTTCCTTTTCCACCAGATTTTTAAATGTCCATGTCCCCAGAGGTTTAGTGCTTGATCCCTAATCCATTACGTAAACCCTCTTCTGCTATTATTTCTGTGGAACTTGAACTAAAATTTTGGTGTTTATTTTTAACATTGCTCTGAGGCTTAGATTTGAATTTCAAGCTAGATTTTTCCCCCTCTGTCCCAAATACACTGCTGCTAGAATTTTCTCTCAAGATATATTTGCTTAAAGACATTAGTTAGCTTATTTTTGCATGCAGAACAAGTTAATTCTCATCCTCAGGGTCAGAGCCCCAGCCTGCCCTCAGAAGTAATTAATTACCTTCCACTAGTCTTTTTTTTTTTTTTTTAAGATGTTATTTATTTGACAGAGAAAGACACAGTGAGAGAGGGAACATAAGCAGGGGGAGTGGGAGAGGGAGAAGCAGACCTCCCGCCGAGCAGGGAGCCTGATACGGGGGCTCCATCCCAGGACCCCGGGAACATGACCTGAGCCGAAGGCAGACGCTTAACGACCGAGCCACCCAGGCGCCCCCTAGTCTTAACCAGCCAATCTATTCATTATAGCCAGTCGTTCTACTTGCCATTCTGTTTGGAAAACTGAAAACAAATACATGTTGCAGTTTTCCAAGACTTGAACTTTCTCCTCAAAATATTTCAGTATTTGGCCATTGAAGTCTTATTTTTTAAAACCAAATTTAAATATCAGCTTCTAAAAGAAATTTTCTTCAGGTTTTTCATACAGTCTTTTTTTCATCTGTAACCCCACCTGTCTTACCTCCTATTGGTTAATTGGAAGCAAATCTCAGGTATCATAGGATTAGATTATTTTAGCTGTATAAAATAAGGTCATTCTGACTTCTAGTCTTTCTTGTTTTTTTTTTTAAGATTTTATTCATTCTAGAGAGAATGTGTGTGTGCATGGGCATGAGTGGGGGGCGGGGGGCAGGGCAGAGGGAGAGAGAGAATCTCAAGCCACCTCCCCACTGAGTGTGGAGTCCTACACGGGGCTCAGTCTCACAACCCTGAGATCATGACCTGAGCTGAAACCAAGAGTCGGACGCTTAACCATCTGATCCACCTAGGCACTCCTCTAGTCTCTTTTTAAAATAAATTTTATTTAGAATAGTTTTAGATTTATAGAAAATAGCAAAGTAGTACTGAGAGTTCTTTTATATCCCATGCCAAGTTTCTCCTATTATTAACAACTTGCATTAGTGTGGTATATTTATCACAATTAATGAACCAATACTGATACATTATTATTAACTAACATCCAGGATTTATTCATATTTCCTTAGTTTCTTTCTTTCTTTTTTTTCCCCCCTGTTCTAAGGGCATTGGGTAAAAACGAAGGGTCCCATCCAGGATACCACATTGCATTTAGTCATCTTGTCTCCTTAGGCTCTTCTTGGCTCTGACAGTTTCTCAGACTTCCCTTGTTTTTGATGACCTTGACAGTTTTGAGAATACTTGTCAGGTATCTTGTAAAATGTCTGTCACTTGGGATTTGTCTGATGTTTTTCTCATAATTAGATAGCATTTCCACTCCAGAGTGGGAGGACAGTGCCCCAAATGCCACCAGGTGTGGGTCCTAGCTGGGTGATTCAAGACCTCTATCTTAAATGGGACCAATGGCACAAATGTTTAAAGACCCACAGCCCTGCCCAATTGGCCACCAACATCCTGTCGTCTGGGCACTGGCCATTATATTGCCCTAATTTCAACACTCATTGGCTGATAAGCTTATGCAGTTCTTAACTCCTCTCTGGTGATGCAGGGCCAAACATTAAATTATTGGGAACATACAACTAAATTTTCTTTAAAACAAGGCTTCATGTGTGTCCCCAACCTCTACTCTTCACAAGTGGATACCTCCTGTGCCTCAGGAGAGCACCACCCAGTCATTTGCGAGGTGTGCCTCTGGGGACCACCCCCCCAGAATTTATTGAAAACTTGTAATACCAGTAAATGCTCCCAATGTTGCAAACAAACCTTAATCGGGGCATCCCACATCTGTGCGATCCTGTTCGATCCCCTGCCCCTCAGTTCCCCTACCTGGGAGAGCCACCCTTCAGGGATGGCTCCCCCCACCTGTGCCCAGTGCTGGCGATGACAGTGCCCCAGCCCATGAATCGCAGGACCCAATCTCATATTGAATGCTGCCTGCACAGCCTTCCAGTAGAGCAGAGATGACCCTGAGGAGACTGATGACAGTGGCTGATGATGGCAAGCACTCCCTGGGACTTGGGTGCCGAACTGACTCCTTGTGACGATCCCATTAAATGACATTTTGCAGAGCTAACTGTGTGTGTACCCCAGGACGCTCTACTTACTGCAGGGCTTGCTGCTCTAATGTGAGGTGGTACTTTGACTGCCAAGCTGCTCTCCACTGCACCTTTGAGCTTCGGAAGGCCTAGGTATGTGTTGAGTCTCACAACCTTTGGGGGACCCCTTTAAACACTTAGTTGTTTTCCTTTGCTTTACTCATTGGACTGGCCCACATTGCATCCTACGGAGAGTTAGTGAATTTAATTTCGGTTGCAAGGACCCCTTACCAGCTACGGGTACTGCCACCACCACAGCATTCCCCTCTACACCCTCCAGAACCACAGCTGCAGGGTCACTTCCCTGTACCACCCCAAAAGGACCCTTTCCCATGGTCACCACTCAGGGCTCCATAATCTTCCTGTTCAAGCCCTCCAGTAAACTTAATATTTTTATACAGTAGGCAGAAATTGGAGCTCATTTCTTAGGCCCCCGTAATTGCTGGGCACATTACCAGGCTCAACAAAAAAGACTGTTCCTGGAGTTAGTGGCCTACCGGCTGATTATTGACCCTGTCCCATTTGCCCAACAGAAGGCACCTCACATGTCCCTGCAGCTTACCTGGCCACTCTCTGAGGTTCAGCTGCTCCCACGCAGGACACTTTGCAATGCAGTGTGTGGCATCTGGCTGGAGCCCTGACATGCCCTTTGTAATCCTCCATATCTGCCCAGGTAACACCACCGCGTAGATGAACATGACCTACACCTCATCCCAAGGAACATAATCCCCACAGTTTTGGGCCTCATGGCCTAGCCATCCATGGGGAACCCCAACTTATTTCACTTCCCTGATGAGGCAGTTGGTGTCCGCTGTGGGTCCGGTGCCCTGGAGCCATCACACATCTTTGTACTTCTCTTTCCTTCACCCCCTGACATATGCCGGCCTCCAGGCCGTCCTGTCCGTTCATACCAGTGCACTTTAATCTCCCTGGGACCACCCTTAATTAGCGAACAGGACCTCTGACCTGCCTCTCTTTGTGCCCCCTCATGTCAAAAGTGTATGTAGTATTTATCCCCATGACACCGGGAGTAGGTCTGCCGCTGTCCCTCACATGGGCTAGGCTAGTCGCCGGCACGGGGCATACAACAACAAATCAGTAAGGCTGAACGGGTGCAAATATTCCATAATCTCACCCAAGGTGTTTAATCAAATACCAATTTAACCTTTATCCAGGGGCTTTTATTTTCTTGGCTGGACCCCAGCAACTGGGGAGAATGGTTACGGACAGGATTTTGAGTTTTTGTCTGTTGATACTGCTGATTGGGATTCTTGCTTGTTTAGATGTTTCATGCGTTGGGTGACCAAAGCCATTCCAGTGGCTTTTAATATCTCCGCTGTCCAGATAGTACCTATGATTTTCCCTAAAGATTGATGTCTAGGCATCACAGGGTTAATTGTGATGAGAAAAACAACTTTTGAGAAAAGCACCTTTTAGCGAAAAATTTGTGTTTCTGAGTTGCTGCCTAGGCATTTTACATTTATGATAATCCTACTCACACCCAGAGTCTGGACATTTAGGTAGGGACTTGCTTTTAGGATGCCTGCCATAGTAAGTTACTGCTTTGTCTTTCCCAGGGCACCTTTTAAAATAACCACTTCAAGTGAATCTGGGAAAAGTTAGTGACCTCTGCCCCAGCCACCTTAGAAGTAATAGCTGCTTGCTACCCTGCTCTCTATCTCCTGCTCCCTGGTAACCTGGGTTGGAGGACTGCCCTTTCCCCAGCTCCTTGCACTCTCTATCCCCCTGCTCCTGGGAGCTTTAAGTGATAAATCTTGTGACTCTACTTCCTTTGTGTGGGTATATTGAAATCAGACCTTCAATCCCAAGGATGCTGGGGGTTTCACGTCTCCAGAGTGGGAGCTCAGGTGCTGAGGAAGTGACCTGCAGGCCCCGCCCCCCCCCTCCCGTGTGGTAGGTTCTGCCCCCTCATTCCTGATTCAGTGCACCAGCTCTGCTTCTCAGCACACCACACACAGTCATTGGCTTGTGGCCCTCTTCCTCCAATTTGAAAGCCTCCAACAGCAGTGGAGTGCCTCTTATGTTGCATCATTCTGATCTCCTGTTTTGTCTCCCTTTTGCACATTTAAGGATCCTGAGATTACACTGGGTCCACCCAGGTATTCCAAAATAATCTGTTTTAAGGTCAGGTGATTAGCAACCTTAATTCCTGAGATGTGGGTATCGCTGGGGGACCATTATTCTACCTCCATATAGCATATCAGTTACACTTCTTGTAAAGAAGTTTTTGGTGGTCGCCCTAGAGTTTACAATATACATTTTTAAACTAGTTTGAATCTGCCTTCGCGTAACAGGACATTGCTACACGTGTGGTAGGAGTACCTTATTAGTAAAGAGCACCCCAATATTTCCCTCCCATTTCTGTGACGTTGTTGTCATTCACTTACCAGTATGTTATGATCACTCAGTATATTGTGACTTATGTTACTTTGAACATTTTCTTTTAAATCAAGAATAAGAAAAATAAGATTCTCATTTTTTTCTTCTCTGATGTTCTTTATGTAGATCCAGGTTTCTTACCTATGTCATTTTCCTTCTGCTTGAAGAATTCCTTTTAACATTTCTTGCAGGGCAGGTCTACCGGTGATAAATTCCTCAGTTTTTGTTCAAGAAGATATTTCTTCCTAACTTTTGAAGGGTAATGTCAGTGGGCATGGAATTCTAAGGTGGGTGGATTTTTTGTTTCGTGCAGGAACTGTTTCAGTCCATCTCTTGCTGGCATGATTTCTGAGGAAAATCCCACTGTAATTCTTACCCTTTTTTTCCTCTGTAGATAAAGTTTTTTCTTCCCTGTGGCTTCTGCTAAGATTTTTGTTTGTCTTTTGAGTTTCTGATTATGGTATACCTAGGTGAAAGTTTGAGGGGTATTTATTCTGCTTTGGGTTCTCATTAATTTTGGAAAGTTCTTGGCCGTCGTTACTTCAGATATTTCTTCTGCTTCCTTTTTTCTTTCTTCTCCTTCTGATAATCCGATACTTTATATGTTATACTTTCTGAAATTGCCCACAGTTCTTGGATGTACTATTTTTCTCCTCTTTGCGTTTCCGTTTGAGAAGTGACCTATAGTCAGGCTCACTGCTTTTTTCTTCAGCCGTGTAAAGGCTCCTGATAGCCCATGGAAGGCAGTCTTCATTGCTGCTACGGTGTTCTTGATTGTTTAGCCCTGCCTTTGGATTCTTAGAGTTTCCATCTCCCTATTAATATTTTTCACTTGTTCTTGCATGTTGTCTTTTTTTTCATTAGCGTTCTTAACATATTAATTATAGATAATTTATTATTTACTTATTTGTTGGGTGGGGGAGTGCAGGGAGAGGGAAGGAGACAATCCTAAGCAGGCTCCATGCCCAGCGTGGAGCCCAATGTGGGCTAGATCTCCTGACCCTGAGATCATGACCTGAGCCAAAATCAAGAGTCAGACGCTTATCAGACTGAGCCACCCAGGTGCCCCTAGATATTTTAAAATTCTGTTTGATGATGTCCAAATCTGTGTCATCTAAGTCTGGTTCTCTTGATTATTTTGTCTCTTCAGACCTTACTTTCGCTTGCTTTTTGGTATGCCTTGTTGAAAACCTGACATGTTGTATCAGTTAATAGGAACTGAAGTGATAGACCTTTAGTGTGTGGGTTTATGGTGATCTAGCTAGGGGTTTGGCTGTTTAATGTTTGCTGTAGGTACAGATGCCAGAGGCCTCAAATTCTTCCAGTGTCCTTGTTTTTATCTGCGCTCATGACTTTGGGATTTTCTGAGTACCCTTCCCCAGAGAATCTGTGTCTTGCAGCTCTTTCAGCTGTAACCCACCTTTATTATATACGGAGGCTGTTGGTGTGGTGGTCAGGTATGAGGGACGGTGAGAGTTCTGTCATCTGCAGATACGACCATCACCAGTGTTTGCCAGTGGTGTAGCTTTTTTCCCCTGCAACCTCCTCCCCTCCCGAGCTGCAGAATTCCCAGCCTGTTTCCTGGGCCGTGACCTTTTGTTGATCTTTTCCTCTTAGGTTTGACTGGAAGGCCAGCAGGGGCTGGAATGGGAGGAGTGCCCTTTCCCAACTAGGAGAAAGCTCTGGCCGCGTCTTTTCCCCTGGAGCAAATGCAAATGCCTTTGCCTTGGAGGCAGCTCTGGGGTGTTGCACAAGGATTACGCTTTTCTTCCCGGGTCGGAGTCAGAGGGGATCTTTCTGTATCTCCACCTTCACGGTGAGGACCTGGTAGGATTCCTAGAGGTAAAGCCCACAGAAGCATGGGAGCCCCCCCCCCACCCCCAACTGCTTTCCCAGAGTTTCTCTCTCTCACGCCAGGTCACACAGTCTGCAGCACCAGTTTCTGGCTCCAGGAGCTTCGGCTCCAGGGAAGAAGATAGCAGCTGTCTGTCTCTAGGTTTCAAGTGGCAGTTTGCCCTGTAAGCTTGGTTCTCTGATGGTCCAAAAGCATCACTGATTTTCAGTTTGTCCAGTTTTTTCTTGTAAGGTTATGAGTGTTGGCTTGTAAGCTCTTCTCATGTTGGAGCTGGAAGCTCCATTTTTTTTTTTTTAACTTAGGGTTTATGACTTGTTACCATCTCCAGTGAACTATATGCACAGATCCAGGACTGTGGTATTGTATCTAGATTTGATCATGCAGGCTAAATTTGATGTTTCATATTTATCACCTGATTAATAACAATTTCAAGCTATACTGCCCGATAGCTTTTGTTTTCCTTAGAAAAGCTTATCACTTTCAAAGTTCTTTTCTTGCAACTATAAAAATACCTTGCAACTATTCAGAAAAATTTTTTCTATGCATTATTTTGCATTTTATAGGCAACAAAAGCTATACAGGCCCTGTCTTTATTAAATTTTCTACTTAAAAGTAAAAAAATAGTACACACAAGAACTTGTCAAGCTATTTCTTTTCTCTTGAAACCTGATTTTATTAGTTTGGGTTTCTCCAGAATCCTGAGATAAAAATTTCAGTTCACCTTGTTTATTTGTGAGGTAATCTCAGGACACACCAGTAGGAGAATGAAGAAGTAAAAGACATAGAAGAGGAAGCTAGGAAAGGGTATGGATTTCAAGCCATTTTCCACTGTAGGCTCCTAAAGCTTACTCATACTGGGGAACTCTGAGAGCCAGCATAGAATACAGGTGTTAGAGTTAGTGTCCAGTGCAAGCGTGTAAGGGAGTTGGGGTATTTTTACCTGCCTGTTGTTGAAGGCTGCCCTTAGGAAGGTACATATTCCCATATACCTTTGGGCCTGCACTGCACACGGGCAGATGGGCTCCAGGGGCCAGAGATGCATACTTTTCTAAGTATGCTGGCCGTTGGAAGTCAGACCTGTGCTGGCTGGTAAGACTCAAGAGGATGTGCAAATGACAGTGTCTGCTATGTTGATTTCCCACAGCTTGATCCAACAGGATGAGCTGGGGTAGAAATTGGCCATTTGTCCAATTGATTAGTAAGCTTGTCAGCTTTCTAAACCTCTTGTTCTTGAGGTGGTAGATTGCCTTCAGAAATGAGTTTTCCGAAAAATGCTCAAGATTCTGTCGCATGATTTTCTGATACTCTCTTTCTGGTGATACCTAGCCAGTTCGCTTTGAAATAAAAAAGCAGTAGTTTAGAAAATGACCCTGGCCTTATGCTTCTGGTAATGGCAGACTGGCAGGACCTAGTTGAAATCAGTCAGTGCTGAAAAGCATCAGAATTCACAAGATAGTAAAGAATTACTGGATTAAGGTTTGGGAGATACTAGAAATCCAGAGAGGTGAACACCTTGCTTGGGTTGCTGTTGTCCCTGGTATTTGCTCTGTTATGGAAAAGCATTGGAAAAGCTGAGCAGTGTATCCACAGACTCACGGGGTAGAGGAATAGAAGTTGGAGTCCAGGATTTGCCATGGGTGAGAGTCCTGCTGAGCCGACCATGGGTAAAGTTGGAATCTTGAAAGACTGTAGGCTGGAATACAGGTGGATTGGGAGTGTACGGGGCTTGCCTGAAATGAAATTCTGCTGTGTCATTTAGGGAGTTTAGTATATCTCCTATCTCAGATTGCTGGCTATGGCAGGTACCTAACAGGAGCACGTGAAGACGCTCTCCAGGGGAAGGTAACATCTTAGGTCTCAAGTTGTTTCTGAGATGATTTTTCAAATAGTGTCCACACAATCAAATCAGTATGCTCAGGTGCACCAGGAGACAACCTGAGCAAGAACCCACACAGGCGGTAGGCAACAGAAGCAGCCACTTTAGACAGTGAGACTATAAAACATTGCTTAGGATGTTTATGGAGATAAAAGCTGAACTTAAACATATCAGCAGTGAATCAGGGCAAAGGGACAGAACAGATTTGAAAAAGACACAGCTAAATACTAGATCTAAATACAGTAACCAAAATTGAGGGTTCATTGGACTAATAGCAGATTAGGAAAGTAATGAACTGAAAGATCAGAAGAAACTTGCTGGAATGAATTATGAGAGAAGAGTCTGGGAAACACTGAAGAGAGCGTAAAAACTGTATAGGATGTAGTGACAAAGTGCAACGTGTGTTTGATTGGAATCCTAGGAGGAGAGGGGGGACAAGGGAGTAGGGGAGTATTTGAAGAGAAGATGGCTGAGAACTTTGAAAACTGACAAAACATATCAATCCATGGAATAACAGATCCTAACATTTTCCTTCGCGTGAGTTTGTTTGCTTGCCTGCTCTCCATCCTCCCTCTCTTTCCAGTTTTAGCAGTAGTTTTCTGTATTCTGCTGAGGATAAATGCTTTTCTCACATGAAGAATTACATGGTCTTTTATCACGTTTATATAATTTATGCTGGGGTTCCAAAGATTTTGATTAGAAAAAAGATACAGCTGCTATTTGGATTGAAATCCATTGAGATAAGAAAATATGGAAGACAAGATAAGCTTTCATACTGAAAGAAATGATTCTGTAATGCAGGGATTTCAGGCAGAGTGGGCACCTAGGGGACAGAGCCTCTGCCCAGCCCTCTTGGGACAGGTAGTTCCTACCCTGTCTCCCCTGGACGGCTAGTCAGAAAGCCTCTCACAGGTGAAGGGCATACTCACCTCCGGAACAGAAGTGTGCTTGGGGTGCCAGTGAGGTCTTTTTTTGGAGAACAAGGGGGAGCTCGTACTTATCACAGACACCTGGACATACGGTCATTGTAGGTAACCCCAAGGGCAGGGGTTCCCCATATCTTTAATCTTGTGGGAAACATAAATTTTTGTTTAAAAAAGTTACTGGATGACTTCTTTTTTAAAGGATGGCAAGCAGGAAATCACTGGCCTCTTCTTGCCAGGTGGTACAACCAAATCCTTAAGGACATAGGTCTGACATCAGATGACTGGGATTCAAAATCTCAGTTCCTCCCCTTCCTTCCTAGCTGCATGTTTATAAAGCAAATTAATTTCTCTAAGATCAAGAGGAAAAAAGATAAGAAGCCTGTTTTTTTTTTTTTCTCTCTGTTTTACACTTGGGACTAGTACTTTCTTTCTTTGTTAGTTTTGATTTGCATACTTGACTTGTGTAGGTAAGCCACTTTCTCAGCTCTGTCCACTCCTGGAGACTCCTGACACGCGAGCAGAGTAACACCCTCAGCAACACACTCAGCAGCCGTGGTTTAGGGGGAGTCAGCTCTGCTCATATCCCCTTGGTCCTGGGACAGAGCCGGCTGTAGAAGGCCATGTGGATTGTGGGTATACAGATGCTTGTTTATATTGGGTGTGTTTAAAGCCATTTTAGTCCCTTAGTTATTTGGATATTTCAGAACACTTGTTTCTAGTAACCATCCTTTTTCCTATTCACCTATTTGTTCTTCATCTGATATACTTTGGGTTTAATTCTCCTTTTTATGGGCAGGAGGGGAACAAGAAATAACAGTTTTCATAATTGTGGGGGTTGTAAATTGTTACTCCGTATTTGTTCTCTGCACCCCTGCAGGAGTTGCAGTCTGGAGACTGATCAAACTTTCGACCAAGCAGGTGTCCCAAGATTGGTTTACGTGCTTTGTCCTATTAGCTGTCCTTTTAGTTTCCTTTTCTTCAGTGTTTAATTAAATTTGCTGCTTTTTCCCATCAACATTACCATGTGGTTTTCCTCTGCATTTAAGATATAGTATATAGACACTACATGTGTTTATGTTCTTTCTGATTTTGTTGTAGAGAGGAGATTTATAAATGTCTGAGGGATGTCAGAGGATTATTCCCAGGAAAGCATATGATGTCTGGAATTTGCTCTGAACCTTTCCTAATTCCGTAATCTCCTTGCTTGTAGTTATGAAATATGTTAGAGGCAGTGTTTTCTTCTAGTCTTTCAGGTAGGTAAGGAAAGAGAAACAGAATTGTGTGTGTGTGTGTGTGTGTTGTCATCACCTGGTAATTTCACAGGGGTCTGTGAGAAGGGCACTGTTGTTAAGTCAGCATTTGTACTCACATGACCGTAGCTCACTTAAAATATGCATGTGTCTCTTTTATGGAAAAAGCTAACAGATGCTTGCTGTTTGACAACTTGGAATGTAGAAGAGACCAACGAGAAAATAGCCAGAAAGTACTGAAAGGTAAATACTTATCATTCAAGGATAGACATTTTAGGGGCCCCTGGATGGCTCAGTCAGTTGAATGTCTGGCTTTGGCTTAGGTCATGATCTTAGGGTCCTGAGTCAGGAGCTATACTTAGCAGGGAGGCTGCCTGTCCCTCTGCCCCTCCCCTTGCTCATGCTTGTGGGCGCGTGCTCTCTCAAATAAATAAAATCTTTAAAAAAGAGAGACATTTTGAACTTCATTAAACATTATGAACATTTTGTGTTGAAGGAAAATGAAAGCTGTACTGTTGTGAGTTAGGTAGTATGTCTCATTACATCTGTAGTACCAGAAGTTGGATATTGGGCAGACGAATTCAGACTAGTTAGTGATTTGTGGAGGAAAAAGTTTTTCAGATTGTGCTTTTAGAATACTTGTTTAGGGTGCCTGCGTGGCTCAGTCGTTAAGCGTCTGCCTTCGGCTCAGGTCATGATCCCAGGGTCCTGGGATCGAGCCCCGCATCGGGCTCCCTGCTCCTTGGGAAGCCTGCTTCTCCCTTTCCTACTCCCCCTGCTTGTGTTTCCTCTCTCGCTGTCTCCTTCTCTGTCAAAAAATAAATTAAGAAATCGTAAAAAAAAAAAAAAAAGAATACTTGTTTAGTGTTCAGATTTTATTCTCAAGTTTTTGACAAATTAATGGAATAAAAGAAAATAGCCTTTCTTTTAATGTGCTAAAAATTCCCTTTGCTTCTGAACTTAAAAGGAAAGGCTATATTTATTTCAAAGCCTTAAAATATTTAATCCTTTCCAGAGTTGTTCTTATATTTTTAAATTAGGTTAAGAAATTTTTTACCTTGGGATGCCTGGGTGGCTCAATTAAGCCACTGCCTTCCGCTCAGGTTGTGATCCCAGGGTCTTGGGAATCGAGTGCCACTCAGCGGGGAGCCTCCTTCTCCCTCTGCCTGCCACTCCCCCTGCTTGTGCTTGCTTGCGTGCTCTCTCTCTGACAAATAAATAAATAAAATATTTTTTTAAAAAAATTTTTTTACCTTGATTATTTAAGAAATACATATTCTTTATAAAAAATGTTTTAAATAAAGGAAAGTCAACAGAAAATTATCTGTGATACCACTAAGCTGATTCTATTGTTTATTTTTCAATAATTGCCAGTACTGTAACATTTTAGATAGTATGAAAGATTAAAAATAAGTACTAGACTATATAGCAAAACATTAGCAGTGGTGCGATTTCAGGTTTTTTTTTTTTTTAACTTTTTGCTTATCTGTATTTTCTGATTTTTTTTTTTAAAGCATAGTAGCAGAGCTTAAAATATTAATCCCCACTACTTTGCATGGTGTTTAACATATAGAGCTCTACTATGTTCCCATTGTTAATTAGCCTTTTCTTGAGGATTATTTAATGATTTTCAGAAGAAAAATGTTGTATTATTTAGTATATTTAATAGGCTATGACTGGAAGATGAATGGTTTAAAGTATCATCTATAGAGTGACATTGTGTAACAGGCATTGTCTTAGTGAACTTTACATAATTTAACTATGGAACATAATTTAGTAACTGGTGTGTACTGTGTTCTTTGTTAGTAGAAGTTAAGGATGACTGTGGAAAGCGTCTCAAAATGGATTTTCTTAGCTCAGACAGTTGTGCTGTTGAGAAATACCCCTCATTGTGATTGATAATGATGCTGGAGTTTTGTTTTTATTTTGTTTTGATTTGATTTATTTATTTGAGAGCATGTGTGTGCAAGGGAAAGAGGGGGAGGGAGAAGGAGAGAATCTTAAGCAGACTGCCCCAAATGCAGAGCCTGACGCAGGGCTCCGTCTCATGACTCTGAGATCATGACGTGAGCCGAAACCAAGAGTCGGACGCTGAACCAGCTGAGCCACCCAGGCACCTCGATGGAGTTTAAATTGAGTGAAATCTCATGAAATTTTCGACTTTTGTCCTATGTAGTTTGTCAGAAAGCATTTTTGATATAACAACAGTAGATGGAATAGTAGCAATGATCAGTTTTTGAGTGGACTAAAAAGCATGTATGTGCTTAAATTGTTACTTGCGTATTTTGTATGCATATCTTTCTAGTTTCCTGAATTGCACAGTAGTGCAGGGCTGCTTTTCGCCTGTGAGTATGAAGTCTGCCTTTTAGTCCTGCTCCTCCGTTCTGTTTCCTCCGTCTCCTAACGAGTTTCAACTTTTTTTTAATGGTTTATGGAAGAATGTTAGACATCAACTCAGTATTATGCTTTTGTTCTTCCTTTGCTTTATCCTTTGTTTTATGATATAAGCAGTTATGTATATGAATATAGACATATTTGTATGTAGCATTCTGTATACGCTCTTCTCCGTCTTACTTTTTTCACCTGGCAACATATGTAGCAATAACACCATAGTAATATGTAGAGACATTTCTCTTTCCTTTTTACAGCTGCATATTTATTGTTTCTTAATTTGTTCAACCAGTCTTTTATCAGTGGACAATTGGATTGATTCCAGCCTCTTGCTCATTACAAATAGTTCTGTAGTGAATAGCCTTGTGCATACATTGTTTCCTACTTTTTCCCTCTGTGGTATAGATTCCTAGGAGTCATATTGCTAGGTCAAAGGGTAAATGCATATGTAATTTTAGTAGATGTTGCCAAATTGCCCTGGGTAGATACTGTACCACATATGAGAGCTTCTCCACAGCCTTACTATCAGACTATGTCGTCAGGCTTTTGGATTTTTATAAATCCAACAGGTGGGAAATTGTATCTCAGTGAAGGCTTATTTTGCTTATTTTCCCTTATTATGAGCAAGGTTCAGCATTTTTTTTTCCCACAGGGTTAAGAACCAGTTGTATTTCTATTTCTGTGAGTGGTCTGAAGGGGTGTTGGTCCTTTTTCATTGCAGCTGACAAGACTGAAGGGTGATCCCCCAGGGATTTCCTGCCACCTTCTGCCCTCACTTTGTGTAATTCTCTCCCCATGAGTGGGCGTGGGACCTGGGCCTTGCTTTTAACCAACAACATATGGCAAAGATGATAGAATGTCAGTTTCTTGATTAGCTTAGGTTATATAGCAAAGATAATGGGATGTCACTCTTGTGACTATAAGACTCCATCTTGGGGCACCTGAGTGGCTCAGTTGGTTGAGCCTCTGACTTGATTTCAGCTCAGGTCATGATCTCAGGGTTGTGGGATTGAGCCCCCTGCATTGGGCTCCATGCTCAGTACAGAGTCTGCTTAAGATTCTTTCTCTCCCTCTTCCTCTGCCTTCCCATGATTGTGCGTGCACATGCATGCGCGTTCTCACTAAATAAATAGATAAATACCTGTCTTTAAAAAAAAAAAGATGACGACTCAGTCTTCAGACTGGAGGAGACTCCTCATTGTTCACTTGATGAAGTTAGGGACTGTGGTGATGCCCATATGTCAAGGAACTGCTGATAACTGCTAGGGTCTGAGGGTGGCCTCCAACTGACAGGGCCCCTTTGTCATAGAGCCACTTGGAAAGGAATTCTACTAACAACTTTATGAGTTTGGGAGCAGTTCTTCCAAAATCAGGCCTCCGGGTGAGAAAGGAGTTTGGCTGACAATTGGCTCGAAGACTTGCTGGACCCTGAGCAGAGGATCCAGTTAAGCTGTGCTCAGACGCCTGCTGCTTAGAAATTGTGAGATAATAAATGTGTGTTGTTTTTGTGGTAATTTGTTACATAGCAATAGATACCTAATACCGAGATGATACATACCTTTTTGTTAAAAGTTGCACGCGTTTTTTTTCGCATTTGCCTTTTTATTTTTCTTTTAGTGTCTTTGCTACCCACAGTTTTTTGTCTAATCTAGTTTATCTATCTTTTCCAGGATTGTTTTTGGATTTTCAGTTACAGCTAGAAAAGTTTTGCCTACTTCCAGATAATAGAGGAACTTTTACTTTTGCTTTCTTCTGTTACTTGTATCGTTTCATCTTCTATATTTCTTAAAGTTTTTTATTTTAATTCCGGTATAGTTAACATATAGTGTTACATTAGTTTTAGGTGTACATTATAGTGATTCAGCAGTTCTATATATTATTCACTGCTCATCATATAATTGCACCAAAAACCATAAGATACCTAGGAATAAACCTAACCAAAGAGGTAAAGGATCTATACTCTGAAAACTATAGAACACTTATGAAAGAAATTGAGGAAGACATAAGAAATGGAAAAACATTCCATGCTCATGGACTAGAAAAAAAATATTGTTAAAATGTCTGTGCTACCGTAAGCTATCCAGTGCAATCCCTATCAAAATACCATCAGCATTTTTCACAGAGCTGGAACAAATAATCCTAAAATTTGTATGGAACCAGAAAGGACCCTGAATAACCCCAGGAATGTTGAAAAAGAAAACCAAAGCTGGAGGCATCACAATAACAGACCTCAAGCTATATTACAAAGCTATAATCATCAAGACAGTATGGTATTGGCACAAAGACAGATAAATCAATGGAAAAGAATAGAGAATCCAGAAATGGACCCTCAACTCTATGGTCAACTAATCTTTGATAAAGCAGGGAAGACTATCCAGTGGAAAAAAGTCTCTTCGACAAGTAGTGTTGGGAAAATTGGACAGTCACATGCAAAAGAAGTAAACTGGACCACTTTCTTACACGATATATATAAAAATAAACTCAAAATGGTTGAAAAACCTAAATCTGATACGGGAATCCATCAAAATCATAGAGGGGAACACAGGCAGCAACCTCTTCCACCTTGGCCGCAACAACTTCTTGCTAGACACGTCTCCAAATGCAAGGGAAACAAAAGCAAGAATGAACTGTTGGGACTTCAATATAAAAAGCTTTTGCACAGCAAAGGAAACAGTCAACAAAACTAAAAGCAACCTAGAAGTGGAAGATTATATTTGCAATGTCTTACCAGATAAAGGGCTAGTATCCAAAATCTTTATAAAGAACTTACCAAACTTTACACCCAAAAAACAAAAAATCCAGTCAAGAAATGGGCAGAAGAAATGAACAGACATTTCTCCAAGGAAGACATACAAATGGCCAACAGACACTTGAAGAAATGTTCAACATCACTTGGCATCAGGGAAATACAAATCAAAATCGCAGTGAGAAACCACCTCACACCCAGTTAGAATCGCTAAAATTAACAACTCAGAAAACAGATGTGGAGAAAGGGGAACCTTCTTACGCTGTTGGTGGGAGTGCAAACTGGTGCAGCCACTCTGGAAAACAGTATGGCAGTTCCTCAAAAAGTTAAAAATAGAACTACCCTATGACCCAGCAATGCACTACTAGGTATTTATCCAGAGGATACAAACATAGTGATCCAAAGGGGCATGTGCACCCCAATGTTTATAGCAGCAATGTCCACGGTAGCCAAAATATTGAGAGACCTCTGATGTTCATGGACAGATGAGTGGATAAAGAAGAGTGGTATATATAGACAATAGAATATTACTCAGCCATCAAAAAGAACAAAATCTTGCCCTTTGCAGTGATGTGGTTGGAACTAGAGGATATTGTGCTAAGTGAAATAAGTCAGAGAAAGACAAGTGCCATATGATTTCACTCATGTGGAATTTAAGAAAGAAAACAGATGAACATAGGGGAAGGGAGGGAGAAATAAAATAAGATGAAATCAGAGAGAGAGACAAACCATAAGAGACTCTTGGGATGGGGTAATTGGATGATGGGCATTAAAGAGGGCACTTGAAGTAATGAGCACTGGGTGTTATATGCAACTGATGAATCACTAAATTCTACCTCTGAAACTGATAGTACAGTGTATGTTAATTAAATTGAATTTAAGTAAAAAGTTTTTTTAAAAAGAGTCTGTTTCTTGGTTTCTCTTCCCTCTCCCCCTTTTTTCCTTTGCTTGTTTGTTTCTTCAATTCCACATAGGGGCGAAATCATATGGTATTTGTCTTTCTCTGACTGACTTCACTTAGCATTATACTCTCTAGCTCCATCCATGTTGTTTCAAGTGGCAAGATGTCATTTTATGGCTGGATACTCCATTGTATATATACCACATTTTTTTTTAATCCATTCATCTCTCGATGGACACTTGGGCTGCTTCCATAATTTGGCTATTGTAAATAATGCTGCAGTAGACATAGGGGTGCATGTATCCCTTTGAATTTGTATTTTTGTATTTTTGGGGGGGTAAGTGCCCAGTAGTGGGATTACTGGATTGTAGGGTAGTCACGTTTTGAGGAACCTCCATACTGTTTTCCGCAGTTTGCATTCCCACCAACAGTGCATGAGGGTTCCTTTTTCTCTACATCCTTGCCTGTGTTCTCCAAAACAGTTGTTTCTTGTGTTTTTGATTTTAGCCCTTCTGACAGGTGTTAGGTGGTATCTCACTGTTGTTTTGATTTGGATTTCCCTGATGCATGATGTTGAGCATGTTTTCCTGTGTCTGTTGGCCATCTGGATGTCTTTGGAGAAATGTCTGTTCATGTCTTCTGCCCATTTTTTAATTGGATTATTTGGGTTTTTTGGATGTTGAGTTGTATCAGTTCTTTGTATATTTTAGATACTAACGTTTTATTGGATATGTCATTTGCAAATAGCTTTTCCCATTCTGAAGGTCATCTTTTGTTGACTGTTTCCTTCACTGTGCAGACTCTTTTTATTTTGATGGTCCCAATAGTTTATTTTTTCATCTATTTTTAAATATCAGGTTCATATCAGATGTGTCTAGGTGAATGGTGTGAGTAGTGGACCCCAGTGTATCCTTCAACATACCGCTGAACAGTTGTCCCAAAACCAGTTAGCAAAAAGTCACTCATTTCTTCACTGGCATGTGTTGTTATCTATAATCATTTATACTAAATTTCTAAATATAATTGGGTCTGTTTCTCAGTTTTTCATCCTACCCCATTGGTTTTTAGTCTGTGAGTGTGTCATGCTGTGCCTGTTAGGTAAAAAACCCTGAAGTTTATTATCCAGTAGGGCTCACCCCTGCTTGTACTTGTTTTTCAGGGTTTGCCTGCCTAGTCCCTGATTGTTCATTCTTTCCCAAATGAACTATAATAATCAACTTGTTTAGCTCCAGAAAAAAATCTGTTAGTATTTTGCCATATACGTGTATATGTGTATATATGTGTAGCATGTATAAGTTATCTTAAGGAGAGCTGACTTTTATGATTTGGGGTTTCTCTATTCAAGAGTAAGGTACATCTTTCCATATGTGATCAAGTCTTCTTTTGGGGCTTTCAGGAGTGTCTTAAGGTTTTCCTCATACATGTTTAAGACATTGCTTGTTAAGTTATGATTAGTATTCTTAAGATTTTTTATATTCATAAGATTGATATTCATAAATGAGATGTGTGTTTGGGGAGGTTCAGTTTTTGTCAGTTTTGGAGATAAGTGTCCTGATTTTATGAAACAGATTTGGAAGATTTCTTTATTTTTATTATTTATGCTCTTTTAGTGGCTTTAGGTAGCATTAGGATTATTAGATCTTTAAAGGACGGGTAGAATTCCCCTGTGAAACTCTCTCTCTGCGTGGTGGTTTGTTTCAGTTGTTGTTTTGAGAAACTCTTAATAGCACTTTTTTTTTTTTTTTTAAGAGAGAGCCCAGAGGCAGGTAGAGGGAGAAGCGGGCTCCTTGCTCAGATCGATATAGGACTCAATCTCAGGACCCTGGGATCATGACCTGAGCTGAAGGCAGACGCTTAACCAACTGAGCCACCCCAGGCATCCCATGTTTTGAGAAACTCTTACATTGTTATTTCTTTTGTGATGACTGGTCTGTTCGCATTTCTGTTGGGACCGGGGTTAATTTGAGTAAGTTGTATTTTCCTTAAAAGTTACTCTTGTAGGTTTTCAAATTCTTATGCATGGAATTATATGAAGCTATTTCTTGATTCATAAAATTTGCAGTGATTCAAATTTATCATTAAGAAATCTTAGACTGAGAATGGAAGAATTGGAACTTCTGCTGGCTTACTGAATATTTTGCTTAATAAAGACAGTGTCTAGTGAAACTGTTTCAGCTGGTTAGCTGTCTTCCCCTTCACCTCCTCCTCTTGACAGTGGATGTTTTCTCCCCAGGCTGTGCTCATCTCACATACCGTACTCTTCTGTAAGATTTGTACGTTGCACAGAATCAAGGTCCTGAACCTTGTCTGGAACAGAAATACACTCTGTGTAATTTTTAATTACACAGACAAGTATTTGTTAATTTTTAATACTGGACACTGTGCTTGGTAAACATAATGGGTTTGAAAAGACAGAAATGACTCCTGTTGCTTATGGTATGTATAGTAATGCTTACCCAATAGGCACAGTGTTTATTGGGATCTCTCCAGTTCATGCATCTGGAAAGGACTCCTCTATCAGTAACTGTACCTCTCCACAGTGTGAGTGCTGGCATCTCATTTTCCAGCCACCACATTCAGTCTTGTTACTCTTTCCAGCAGTTACTCAGCCACGCAGGACCTTAGGTCCATTGGCCCTGCACAGGTTTTCATCCTGCGTCATTCTTCCACGTCCTCACATTTCTCCTTGCCTGACTTACATCTGTGGTCTGTCATCCTAATCAGCACATTGCATGAACTTCTCCCCAGACGACTGCTTCTGTACCTCCCTGGTGAAATCCTGACCCTCTGCTTACAAGGCACCTGCCCCTCAGCAGCTACCACACCATGACTGCCTGATCTCACTGGAAATTCCTGTATACAGCTGGTTAGCCTTTTATTCATTTAACTTTTGAAAAATGTATTACGTTGACATCTAAGTGCTGAAGTTTGGCTTTATTAACTGCTCAAGTTTATGATTGAAAGAATTTGTTCACTAGTTTTGTATTAACTAACCTTAAATGTTCGCTTTGACTCTCCTTTTAAAGGCTTTCAGCCTTGGATATTGAAGCCATGAGTAATCGCCTATGGAAGGGATAGCAAACAGGACAAAGCAGAAAACCTTTGTTGTCTCTGTTAGCACAGATTAGATTAAAATTTCATCTTTTGGTTTTTGTTGGCATGTTTTAACTTCTTAAGTAGTTAAGAACCTGTTATTTTATTAAATAACAGGTATCTAATTGCTTTGTATTTTATTCATATTTGTTAATAACTTCTTGACCCGTCTAAAAACTGATAGTGTCTTTGTTTCTGAAGACTATTATGGTTAATTATATAAAACAAATGATCTGATTTTATAAATTCCTCTCATTTTTATAGGTTCCTTAGTTTAGTATAAGGATTGATTATGTGAAAAATGTTCTCTAAGTAGTTATCATAATATAGCTTGAGGAAAATAATATCTACCTGATAGAGTTGTTGAGAGTTAATACATTTTACAGTTCAGGAAGCAAGCACTCGATGTTTGGGCTATTGTGGTTAGGATTGGGAGGGGTATTCTGGGAAAAATCTGGACAGAGTTGACCAAATCCTATGGGTGAGGTCTTGAGAACTTTTTTGTTTCGTCCATAGGTCCTGGCAGCCAAGAGGGAACCTAAGAGCATGCAGTGGACAAAATGGAAAGTAGTCTCCTGTTTTTATCACAAAGACCTTTATTTAACTTAGGAAATTGGACAATGAGAGCCTGTTGTTTTTTGTACCTTTTCTAATATTAACTATGACTGTTGTTCTGCCTAGTTTCATTTTGAAATAAGGTGGTCATGGTCTTTTTGTATTGCATAAGGTACTGCTTGGCTCGGATGTGACAGCAATACATTCGCTTGTAAATACCCAGCATTTTGCAAACATTGATAACTATTACAGTAATTGATTCATTAATTTCCATGAATATTTATTAAGTGTTTGTTACATGCCAGGCATTGTTGTAAGCTCAGGGTATACTACAGGAAATGAACAGACAAAAGCTCTTGCTAATGAAGCTTACATTCTAGCACGGGGGATGGACGAGAAATAGTAAGTAATTATGTCCTATGTAGGAAGGTGGAAGTTTCACAGAGTTGGGAAGATCAGAGGTGCTAGTGTTTGGTGGTGGAGTTGCAGTTTTAAATATGGTAGTGTGGAAACTTAACTGAGAAGGTGATATTAAACAGAGGTGAAGTTAGCTAGGATGCAAAGTATTCCAGGTAGAGGGAAGAACTGATGCATAATCCCTCAGTGGGAATATGATTGACACATTTGGTGACCCATAAGGAGACCTGTGTCTAGAATGAAATGAATGAGGAGGGAAATACAGAAAATATGGTCAGAGAGGTAATTCCAGATAAGGTAGGGACATGTGGGTCATTGTAAGGAACAGATGGTCACATATACCATTCGTATTACATACTAAATTTAGACCTAATGAGAAGGAGGAAAACGTTAACGTTGAATTGTGCTGTATTCTTTCATTCTGTAGATACCATTCAACAGCTTTTATGTGCCATTCATTGTGCTAAGTGAGGGAATACAGTGAACAAATGAAACAAAAGCTAGCCACAGTGTTTGTGGAGGTTCTCTTGATCCAGTGCAAATCGCTGTGTTTTGTGTGTTAATCATCGTACTTGATATTCTACATAATTTATATAATTCTGAGTATTTCATTTAATTCTAAGTATCCGGCGAGATAGACAGTATTATTAACTTGGAATACAGTTGATGAAAGTGAGGCTAAGAAAATTTGGTAATTTGTCTAAAGTTGCATAGCCAGTATGTGACAGAATGGGGTTAGAACTTAATTTTGTCTTTTCATTATACCATTGATTCCCAAATCTGGCTGTGCATCACAGTTCACTAGGAAGCTTATTATCAAAGCTATAGATTCCTTAACCTTACCTCTACTCTCATTTATAAGTTTGAACTATAACTGTTGAATCTAGAGTAGGCATTAGGGCAGGTTTAATCTTTGGAAAGTGGAACTGTTTTCTTCAGGTTGCTTTTTTTTAATAACAGATTTTACGATCCTTGGGTTGAAAGAGTCCTATAATTTTATAGTGGAAATCCAGACTTTAGATAGACTGTCTTGCTACATAAGGTAATTGTATTTTCCTCATGAAAAGGCAGAATCTGAAAAAAAAATTACCACACTGAAAGCAATCCAGACCAAAGGTAAAATATCCATTAACATGGGCAAATGAAGTCAGCTATTTTGCTATCATTGATTTATCAAACACTAAGACATTGGCCTGTCGTTTTAATTGTTGAATCTTTTTTTTTTTAATTCAGTGCTATCCACATATCTTCTTTTATTTGGGTCTCTGTTAACGGTATGCCTCAGGGTCCTAAGTAAATAGTTGAGAAGCTCTACTTGGTTGTTGGAAAACAGTGACTGTGAACTTGGTGGATGATTTACAAGTGTACCAAAGGGTCTAACATAGCTGTCCTTCTCTTTCAGGAGATTGAAGATGGCCCTTCAGCTATGCTAGGTCTATAATGGGAAGTGTCACAGTTCGATATTTCTGTTATGGATGCCTTTTTACATCTGCAACCTGGACAGTTTTGCTTTTTATTTATTTCAACTTCAGTGAAGTGACTCAGCCGCTTAAGAATGTGCCCATCAAGGGGTCCGGGCCCCATGGACCATTTCCCAAAAAATTCTATCCCCGTTTCACTCGAGGCCCAAGTCGAGTGTTAGAATCACAGTTCAAAGTAAACAGAATTGATGATATGATAGATAATCATGTTGAAGATCCAGAAAAAGGCAACATGAAATTCTCTTCTGAATTGGGTAAGTGTATTGGACTTCTAGTAGCATATCAGAGTGTTTAATCATTGGAAGTTTAAATTCAGTTATTCTTTAAATCACATGTTGCTCAGGGGATTAGAAATGGGTCATTTTCCCCCTCCAATTTATTTTGTTAATGAACTAGCTGAGGTTTTAGGATTTTGTAGATTCAATGGGGAGTTATATTCTAATTTATCCATTTCTGACTTTAATATTTTATGAGGACTTGGGAGAAAGTAATAAGGTCCAGTGTAGAAAAGAAAGAAAGAAAGACAGCAAAAGAAAATGGAACTTAATGGGGGAAGATTTTAATTGTTAGCATTATTTAATAAGGGAAAGAAATGGTCGAAAGGTAATTAGACTATATATAACATATTTTGAAAGTAGAGTTAATTAAAACAGAACATACACTATGAGGTTTAGAGATAAGCTGAAATTATATCTAATAAGAATTCTACTTACAAGAATTGTTAAGATGCTGGAGTATATTAAATATAGGAATTTATAAAATCTTAGTATAAAGGGAAACTTTTTTCTTCAAAAATTATATTCTAGGGGCGCCTGGATGGCTCAGTCGTTAAGCGTCTGCCTTCAGCTTGGGTCATGATCCCAGGGTCCTGGGATCGAGCCCTGCGTCGGGCTCCCTGCTCTGCAGGGAGCCTGCTTCTCCCTCTCCCACTCCCCCTGCTTGTGTTCCTTCTCTCGTTGTGTCTCTGTCAAATAAATAAATTAAATCTTAAAAAAAAAAATTATTCTGTTCAATTTGGCAGCAAGGATCTACTGTATATACCTTCTGCATACTATAATTTTAGAATCCTGGTTTTAGCAAATTTTAAGGGATAAATGAGCCATTTTGGTTATCTTTAAAACTTAAAGATCTTTAATCTTGTCCTAGAAATCTCAAATAATAAGTAATTTAGAAGTAAGAGATTTTTAGAGATTGAAAAATTCATAAAATATAAAGGAAATGTTAAAACATTTCATTTGATCAGAGTTTCAAAGAAATAAAATCAGTTTCTGGGACTTAATGATTTTCTAATACATGGAGTTGAAAATATTTAAAATTATATGAGGAAATGGAAACTAATACCTTGATTTTCATAAAATATACCTTCTAATCTTTTTTCAGACTGCGATTTAGACACTTTAAAAGCATTAATAGGAAAATTTCTAGCTTCTTTATTTATTCTTAGTTACTCTGGTAAAAAACTTTTATAAAGAAGTAACATTGGGTTTACTGTTTTGAATGGACCTTGTATTTGCCTTTGAAAGTAGAGAGAAAATTGTAGATATTCGAAGTGTGACAAACTCAAATTGCTTAGCTGAAAAACTAAATGCTTTATAACAGGTATACAAAAAAACTGTTATAGCTAATAAAAGAATTCAGCTAAGTTGCAGGGCAGAAGATCAACACACAAAAACCAGTTGTATTTCTGTACATTAGCAACAAACAGTCTGAAAATAAAACTAAACGATTCCACTTACAATAGTATCAAAAGGAATAAAATACTTAAGAATAAACTTAACCAAGGAGGTGTGAGATTTGTACACTGGAAACTACAAAACTGCTGAAAGAAGTAAAAGTAGACTTAAATAAATGGAAAGACACGTTAGGTTCATGGATTAGAATACTAAATACTGTTAGGGTGCTAGTACTACCCCAAAGCAATCCATAGATTCAGTGCAAACCTTATCAAAATAAGATGGAAAGGCTGATTCTAAAATTAATGTGGAATTACAAGAGGCTCTGAATAACCAATACAATCTAGGCAAATTACAAAGGGGAGGGCTCACACTTCCCAATTTCAAAACTCTCTACAAAGCTATAGTAATCAAAACAGTGTGATATTGGCCTAAGGACAGATGTATAGATCAGTGGGTAGACTGAGAGTCCAGAAATAAACCCTATGACATTGCTGGCCACTTGATTTTTTAAAAATGTGCCAAGACTATTTAATGGGGGAAAAATAGTCTCTTCAACAAATGCTGTTGGGACAAATAGATATACACATACAGAGGAGTAAAGTTGAACCCTTATATGTAAAAATTAACCCAGAATGAATTGAAGACCTAAATATAAGAGCCAAAACCTTTATAAAACCCTTTGAAGGAACCCTAGAGATAAATCTTCTTGACCTCGGGTTTGGTAGTGATTTCTTACACCAGAAGTACAAGTTAACAAAAGAAAAAAATAAATTGGACTTCATTGAAATTAAAAACTTTTGTACATCAAAGAAGACAACCAGGAAAGAAAAAAGAAAATCCACAGAATGGGAGAAAATGTTTGCACATCCTGTCTAATGGGGGTCCATTATCCAGAATATATAAAGAACTCTTACAGTACAACAATAAAAAGACAACCCAATTTAAAAATGAGCAAAGAATTTAATAGACACTTTTCCAAAGACAAGCACAAAAGGTGTTCAGCGTAGTTACAGAAATGCAAATCAGAACCACAGTGAGATACCATTTTACATTTGGTAGGATGGTTATAATTTTTTTTTATAAGATTTTATTTATTTATTTGACAGAGACACAGCGAGAGAGGGAACACAAGCAGGGGCAGTGGGCAAGGGAGAAGCAGGCTTCCCGCTGAGCAGGGAGCCCGATGTGGGACTCTATCCCAGGACTCTGGGATCATGACCTGAGCCGAAGGCAGACGCTTAATGACTGAGCCACCCAGGTGCCCAGAATGGTTATAATTTTTTTAAAAAGGAAAATAACAAGTGTTGGCCAGGATACAGAGAAATTGGAACCTTCATTCATTGCTGGTTCCTCAGTAAGTTAAACTTAGAGTTACCATATGATCAGCAATTCCACTCCTGGGTATATACCCAAAAGAATTGCAGGCAGATGTTCAAACAAAAATTTGTACACAAATGTTCATAGCAGCACTATTCTCAATGAACAAAGATGGGGAGAACCCAAATGTCCATCAGTTGATGAAAGGACAAGCAACATGTGTTTCCATACAGGGATTTGCTCAGGCATAGAAAGGAATGAAGTTCTGACACCTATTGTAACAAGGAGGAACCCTGAAAACGTTATGATTAGTGAAAGAAGCAGGACACAAAAGGTCAAATAGTGTGTGATTTCATTTATATGAAATGTCTAGAATAGGCAAATGTGTGGAGACTAGAAGCAGATTAGTGGCTAAGGGGGCTGGGGAGGCAGGAAGGGGAGAGACTTGCTTTAATGGGTATAGAGTTTCATTTGGGTGGGGGTGTGACTAGCTGTGGCTGGATGTGCCGGCTGCACCACACTGTAAATATGCTCGGTGTCACTGAAGGTAAACTGTGTGTTATGTACCTTTTGCCACAATGACAAAAATGGAAAAACCCACTCAACTTCTATAAAGAAAACTTGATTTAGAAGGAATTAATATAAATCAATATAGTAATAGTTAAAAGTATGGTGATTGCTGAATAGGGTCTTATCTTTAAACAGTCAGGGGAAAGAACTTGTACAGTTTGGAAAGATTATCAACAGTAAATTTAAAATTAAAAATAGATTTTCTAATTTAATCTGCAGTTAATTATAAAGAACCTGAAATAGCTTCTCAGAGGCATGGCTGAATAATACCGTGTCCTTTTATCCATAGTTTACACAGCCAGACACCTGTAAATGCCTGTGATGGTATGGGGAGTTTCTCATAGCTTATCATTTTCTAAAGTGGATACAAATCAATAAACTAATACTAAGCTTGCAGGAGCTTGAAGTACTAGTTTAATTGAATCATTTTGCTATTTGATATGTTGCTTATATTCCTTTCAAATGCAGTATTAAAATTGCTGTGGTCATACTGAAAAAAATTTTTAAGTTAAAAAATATAGCTCCTCTGGCATGCTAGTTAATTGGCTGTGATTTTATATGAGCAGGGGAAGGACAAAAGTAAGCTGAAGTGATTCCCCCCCCCAGTTTTATTGAGATAAAATTGATGTATATATATAACATTGTATTACTTTAAGGTATATAACATAATGACTGCATATAAGTATATATTGTGAAATTATTACTCTGGTAAGTTTAGTTAATATCGATCATCTCACATAGTTAAAAATGTTTTTTTCTTGGGATGAGAACTTACAAGCTCTACTCTTAGGCACTTCCAAATATATAATACAGTATTATTACCCACCGTTACCATGCTGTGCATTACATCCCCAGAACTTATTTATAACTAGAAGTTTGTACCTTTTAACCAACCTTCACCCAATCTGCACCTTCCCCCACCCCACCTCAGCAACCACATCTCTTCTCTGTCTCCAGGAGTTCTCTTTTTTTAGATTACACATACAAGTGAGATCATACAGTATTACAGTATTTGTCTTTCTCTATTTTCACTTAAGCATAATGCCCTCAAGGTCCATCCATGTTGTCACAAATGGCAGGCTTTCCCTTTTTTCGTGGCTGAATAATATTCCTGTGTGTGTGTGTGTGTGTGTGTGTGGCGCACCACATTTTAGTTATCCATTCACCTATCGATGGATGTAATCTCTTAATATGGAATAATTTTTTTTAAAGATTTTATTTATTTATTAGAGCGAGAGAGAGGGAACACAAGCAGGGGGAGTGGGAGAGGGAGAAGCAGGCTTCCTGCTGAGCAGGGAGCTGGATGCAGGGCTCGATCCCAGGAGCCTGAGATCATGACCTGAGCTGAAGGTAGTCACTTAACCAACTGAGCCACCCAGGCGCCCCTGGAATAGTTTTTCATCAAAAGATACATATTAGAAAATAATCCTTTCAGTATCCAGTATGAGCTAGTCCTTTGATTTATTGAATCAAGGAGTATTTATTGAGAATTTAGTTTATGCAACGCACTGTCCTAGGTGCTGGCTATCAAGCAATTTTTATTTTATGTTTTGAACATGATCAAAGTCTCTGCTGTCATGGAGTTTGCATCCTCTTATAAAATGTTAATGGAGCTTCATTCTTTTGTATTTAAAAAAGGATGTACTCCATACCAAAAAAACCCAAATCCAATTTAAAAAAATGGGCAGAAGGTATAAACAGACATTTCTCCAAAGAAGACATCCAGATGGCCAACAGACACATGAAAAGATGTTCAACATCACTCATCATCAGAGAAATGCAAATCAAAACCACAGTGATCTACCACTCACACCTGGGTATCTGTAAAACAGTCAACATCATTAAAGGATCAGGACTATCCTTCCATTCCAAATAAAACAAAACAAAACCTATTCGACTTTCAGAATCCATTGTTTCCCTGAATTGTTTGACCATGAAATCCTTTTTTTCTTTTTAACATCTGTTAATGTCCAGTGGAATTAGATTTCTGTGACGAGACTTTGGGAAATGCTGGGACAAGGGAGTCATTCTGTGAGGAGAGGTTAAAGGTTTGATATGGGAAAGAGAGCGAAAACAGACATTATCCTTCTATGTAAAGGTAAGGTTTCTGAATGTTAGAGCAGGAATGTTAAATTGTAGTGATTTTGATGGGATCTCCCCGGGGAATTTCTTGCCTTTCTTGACTATGAAACTGATTAAAGTCTGGAATCAGAGACTTTTTGTGGAAAGGCTTATCAATAATCTCTTTTTTAGGGGCAGGGCTCCTATAAAAACTTGTCTGTTGGGGCGCCTGGGTGGCTCAGTCATTGGGCTGTTTGCCTTCCGCTCAGGCCATGATCCCGGAGTCTGGGATCGAGCCCCGCATCGGGCTCCCTGCTCCTTGGGAAGCCTGCTTCTCCTTTTTCCACTCGCCTTGCTTGTGTTCCCTCTCTCGCTGTCTCTGTCAAATAAATAAATAAATAAATAATCTTTAAAAAAACAACAACAAAACTTGCCTGTCATTGGGACCTGTTGCCCATATGGGTTCTATAATCTGTTGCTTTTATGGAAAAATAATCATTAAGTCTTTTATTTCTTGGTCCATAGGTAAGTTTTTCTCTTGAAAATATTCCTAAGACTATGGCTAGTGAGCAGGTATCATTTATGATTAAGGTGTACCTGCTTTTTGAGCTAGACTGACAAAAATTTGACTCTAACTTCAATTTACTTTTTTGAAAATGGAGACAAGTTAGACTTGAGAAACACGGCTGTTTGGTTACAAGGGGTTAAAGTCAGGATTCTCTTAGGACCATAATATAGCAATAACTGTAGTAGTCCTTTCCGGATTTAACATACCGACTGTGACTTCAATCTTTTGCAGGTATGATTTTTAATGCACGTGATCAGGAGTTGAGAGACTTGGGCTATCAGAAACATGCCTTCAACATGCTTATCAGTAACCGCTTGGGCTACCACAGGGACGTGCCAGACACCAGGAATGCTGCGTACGTTTCTCAGTAGTTGTTGCTGCTGTGTTTTAAAGACTGCTTTTAGTGGCATTATAGTAAGTCGTGAGGGTGGTGCTAACCAGTGCATTTAGGCTTCATTATCCAGGATACTAGAAAACTTAAGGCAGATTTCCGCTCCTATGACACTTGAAGCTTGAGATTGTACTAACAGTTCTAGAGCTTACTGTCTCTCTTGAAATTTAAATCATAGGGGAAAGGCAAGAGGTACTAACTGCGTATAATTAGATAACCTTCTGAGCATAAATTTGTTCTAAATGTTTATTGTATTTTTGGCAAAGGAATTAAATATCAGTGAAGAATTTCACTCATCTCACTTTTCTGTCTTCGTCATTTTTGTTGTTTCATATGGTTGGTCAGTCAGTCATTCCACAGACCTTTTTAAGCATCTTTGTTTTCTAGACACTGTATTAGGTCTTGGAAATAAGTAGAGGAAGACATAGTCCCTGGGATCACGGGGCTTAGGGTCTAGCAGGGGAAATAGATAAGGGAATGGGTAATTGCAGTAGTACAAGAATGAGGGCTACGGTAGGAACCGGTGATGAAGTGGGGAACCGGAGACCAGAGTGGTAAGGGAAGGCCTCCTAGAGGGTGCTGGCTGAGCGACGCGCAGGGGACCACTCCTATGCGAACAGATTGAGGCATTACACTACTCGGAAAGGCTCTGGAACCATTCACTACGGCCATAGTGGAGGAATGTCAGGAGACTGGAGGTAGCCAGGGCCCAGATGTTGGAATGCTTTGTATGCCATGCAAAAGAACATGGAATTCTGGATTTTATTCTTTAAGTTAGTGATTTTTTATTGTTGCTTGAAGCCACCTAACCCTTTTTGTCATTTTTAAAGATACTTATTTAAATGAAATAGAGCACAAGCGGGCAGAGAGGCAGAGGCAGAGGGAGAAGCAGGCTTTCCGCTGAGCAGGGAGCCCGATGTGGGGCTCAATCCCAGGACCCTGCGATCATGACCTGAGCCGAAGGCAGATGCTTAACCGACTGAGCCACCCAGGCGCCCCCATGATCTTGATTTATATACGAGTTTACTCAAATCTTTTTCTGTTACTGGGCAAGAAATAAAATTTTCAAATACAAAGTTTTATATTTCTGTTTCCTTTTGAATGTTCGTTGTGGAGAAGCAAACATTATATTAACTCATGAATACTGTATTAAAAACTTGTAGTGATTTCATACAAATAACACATTTTTATATAACCTCTATACCAAAAAAAGAAAAAAAATCATTTTTCAAATGTTAATATAAAAATAAGCAGAATAGCAAGTATTGGAGAGAGAAGTTATTAACAAACTGTCAAACTGTTGAGTATGACACCACAGTGTATTCTTAAGTGCTTTTTAAGAAACTTTTGTTATAATGTAGGAAAGAGGCTGAGCAGGAGGCAATATTTAGTGAATAATGACCTAAAACATTTGAGCCTTTTAAGATGTCACATTTTCTCGTATGTGTCTTTACAGATGTAAAGACAAGTCTTACCCTGTGGACCTGCCAGTCGCTAGTGTTGTTATCTGTTTCTACAACGAAGCCTTGTCTGCCTTGCTCCGTACTGTGCACAGCGTCCTAGACCGCACACCAGCCCAGCTCCTTCATGAAATCATCCTTGTGGACGATGACAGTGACTTCGGTAAGGGATGTTGTAGCTGATATTGTGGGAACTGGGCTGTTGATCGCGGTAGGATTAGCATCAGCTGACAGTTCAGACAGACGGGGGGTAGGACTCTGGGCCCCACAGTTGCAGTAGAGTCAGCAACAAGTAAGTATCTGTTTGTTGATTAGAGGATAATTTTGAGGAAACAGCATTAGCTTTGTGATCTTTTTACAGACTGTGCTATTTTAAGTTTGGCCCTTGAAATTTTTCCCTTGGCTTACGTTCTTTTTTTTTTTTTTTTTTTTAAAGATTTTATTTATTTATTTGAGAGGGAGAGAATGAGAGAGACCATGAGAGGGAAGAGGGTCAGAGGGAGAAGCAGACTCCCCGCTGAGCAGAGAGCCCAATGCGGGACTCGATCCCGGGACTCCAGGATCATGACCTGAGCCGAAGGCAGTCGCTTAACCAACTGAGCCACCCAGGCGCCCCCTTGGCTTACGTTCTTAAAAAATGTTTATTTCAAAATAACTATAGATTAGTAACAGTGGGTTACAAAGAGGTCCTGTTACCCCTTCACCTAGTCTCCCTCATTGGTATAGTTAATGTAGTTATAGTGCAACATCAAAACCAGGAATTTGACGTCGGTACAGTGTGTGTGTACAATTCTGTGTCATTTTATCCTGTGTGTACGTTCCTGTAACCACCATTGTGATCACGATAAAGACTACTCCGCGACCGCAAAAATCTCCCTCGTGCTACCTTCTAATACATCCACCTCCCTGACCCACTCCATCCCTAATCCCTGACGGCCTTAATCTCTGTGATTTTGTTTCTTTCTCTGTGATTTTGTCATTTTAAGAATGGTTGCATAAATGGAATCATACAATATGTGACCTTTCAACATTGGCTTTTTTCTCTTGGTGTAATGCCTTGGGCTTATATTTATCTAATGAGTCTGTTATACTGACTATCCCCAGATAAAAGTGGATTGCATTGTGACAGCTTTTAGATGATCTCTGAATGCCAGTGTTTTATGATTCAGTATATGTATTATACACTTTTAAAAAATTTATTGAAATATAATCGACACACCATTTTATATTTGTTTTAGTTGTACAACATATTGATTCAACGGTTCTGTACATTACTTAGTGGTCACCACAATAAGGATAGTCATCATCTGTCACCATTACAGTGTTATTACAATGTTATTGACTGTATTCCCTCTGCTGTATTTTTTCTTCTCTGCGATTTATTTTGTAACTGGAAATTTGTACTTTATATACCTTTCTTCAGTTCAACATAGACTTCTTAAAAATGGTTTCATGTACACACAGAAGACTCTTTATTTATGCTACTCATTTGGCTCTAAGCTACCTTAAGAGATAGGTTGTATCCTCATTTCATAAAGGAGGAAATATTAAGTAATTTGCTTGAGGTCCCATAGCTGTTAAGTGGTAGAGCTGAAATTAGACCCCTGGTCCACACAGTTCTAAGCCTTCTGCTCTTTTCATTACAGCAAGCTGCAGAAGTACATTAATAAATTGTATGCATGATAAATTGTATGCCAGTTATAGATTTTTCATTACTCAGGAGCTTATTAGCAACTCTTATCAACAACGGAATTGGTCTACCAGTTGAATATTTAAAGCAAGGAAATGTATACTGAGCCCAATGGGAACAAAATGCTTAAACCTTGGCAAATACTGAAATAGCACAAGAGAAATTTAGAAAGGTTAATAGAAAACAAAACTTAATTTCAAAAATGAATAATTAAAAAGCTGAGATTGTGAGTCTTCATCAAATAGAAGACTGGCTAAGTACTAAATTGTAGAATTTATGGTGTTGAAATTTTTTTTAATCTGTATTTTTGTTTTTCAGTTTATAGCTATTTTTTAAAGTGAAAACTCATGATAACTTAGAATGGTTTATCTACTAACAATGGAAAGAATTACTTATATGATCTTTGAAGTTATAAAATTTAAAGGTAAATGAGCTAGAATTTTTAAAAAATATTTAGTGCCCTTGGAAGGTACTAAATTAATAAAAGGACATATTTACTGCTGTTATTATATAATTCTTGGTAGGGGCAATAGAAGTTGTTAAAACTGTTCTGAAATGGAGTAACAGTAAATTACTTTGAAACAAAAGACATAACCTCATTTTTTTGGTTTTAAATCTGATTGAATGCAGTCAGCTGAACATTTAGTCACTCAAGGTAAGTATTCTTCTTGGCTAGTGTTTCAACTCTTACCTTCATTTCTTTACTTTTTCTTCCTTACAAGATAAGTTATAATACTTTTTTTTAAATAAAGCAGAAGATTCTGTAATATTTGATAATTTGTTGTTGTAAGCATCAGATACAATCTTAGAGTAGCTATAAAAAAAAGTCTTTGTATATGTCTCCTGTGGTTTTATTATGGGACTCTTTATTTTCAGATGATTTGAAAGGAGAACTAGAGGAATATGTCCAAAAATATCTCCCTGGAAAAGTTAAAGTAATAAGAAACCCAAACCGTGAGGGATTGATTCGAGGAAGGATGATTGGAGCAACCCACGCTACAGGTATAACTTCCTGCTGCTCTTCTCAGTGGGTGTTGGGTAACAAGGGCTTTGTCCTTGGAGTCTTTCCTGATTGCAGAGATCTGTGAAAAGTGATATGAAGCTTGTTCACTTTGGGAAGGGTTTCTTTATAACTCCACCCCAGCTGTCCCAAAACAGACTCCAAGGAGGTGAGCTCTAGAGTCCAAGCTGGTCTGTTTTCATAGTGGCCTTTATTGCGAATTATTGTTCCTCATTAAGGAGAAGAGTAAAACAAAATGTAACTGAACTTTGTAATTTTTTTTTACTTTTAATTTTTTCTTAAAGATTTATTTATTTGAGAGAGTGAGCGAGCATGCAGTGGGAAGGGGCGGAGGGAGAAGGAAGAGAGAATCTGCAGCAGACTCCATACTGAGTACAGAACCTGACACAGGTTTCAGTCCCATGACCCTGAGATCATGACCTGAGCTGAAATCAAGAGTCAGATGGAGCCACGTCAACAGACGGAGCCACCCAGGTGCCCCTGTAATTTTTTTTTAATACAAAATTTAAAATATGTGTACTCAGACTGTTTGAGTTATGCCAATAATTCTCAAGTACAAATACATACCTCTGGTGATAATGCATCATGATTTTTGTTGGATAAATGGACATAATGTTGAAAATTGAGTTACAGGGGCACCTGGCTGGCTCAGTCAGTAGAGTGTGCGACTCTTGATCTCTGGGGTTGTAAGTTCAAGCCCCATGCTGGTGTGGAGATTACTTAAAAAATAAAATCTTTAAAAAATAAAATAAAAATAAAAATTGATTTATAAAACTATAAAGGTACTTTCTTTAAAATTCTCTCTCAATCCTTCTGATTCCGTCAAAGATAAAGCCTCCATTACAAATATATCTTTAAAACATTTCCAGTGTATACTCATCTCCCCTTAGAAAAAGAAAGATCAGGGGGGCGCCTGGGTGGCTCAGTTGGTTAAACGGCTGCCTTTGGCTCCGGGGCATTGGGCTCCCTGCTCAGCAGGGAGTCTGCTCCCTCTCCCTCTGCCCCTAACCCCTCCTTGTGCTTTCTCTTTCTTGCTCTCTCTCAAATAAAATCTTTAAAAAAAAACAGGTATCAAATTTAGTCTTTTGCAGAAAATGTATCTGGTCAGTCCTCCGTTACATGACATTGAATCCATTCTTATTTCTTTTTGCGGTTGCCTCTGTAAAGTTAGTGATCCTGATTTTCATTTATGATCTTGATAAAATTTTCCTTTTAAAATTTAAGTTAAATGAATCAGTTTTAAAATATTAGGTGTATAATGGTGCAGGTAGTGTATGGTTATGGCAAAAAAAAACCATGAAGGTAATTTGAGAATTCTAGAACTTGAGTTGGGGGCTTGTAGTGACATCTCCCACCTTCCCTGTCTGCCCCTTGCCTCAAGATAACTGGTCACGAGGGTTTACCGTGGCTGCACTGCTTTGTCTACCACCCTCCTGCACACCTGCTGGCCTACTTGCTGAGTGTAAGCGGGACTTCATGTTTTAGTCTTTCTTCCCTCCTTTCTCTTAAAGCCACTACAAACTGAAGTAATTCACAGGCATTCAGTCTGCAGTCATACGTAGAATGAATTCAAGGCCTATGATTTTTTCTTTAGAATTCTAGTAAAATAAGTACCTAATGACTTGGCTGAGTTGAGATAAAGAGAAAATTGTGGGGAATGGCAAGATTATGCCATTCAAAATGTACTGTTACATTATTACTGAAAGTTTGTATTTTTCAGATAACAATAGTTTTTTTCTTTATGGTCTTTTGGTCCTCGTTCAAATGTAGTTTAGGGTTTGTCAGAAGCAACTGAGGGTTGCAGAAGGGGAGGGGGTGGGGGGATGGGGTAACTGGGTGATGGGCTTTAAGGAGGGCATGTGATGTGATGAGCACCGGGTGTGTTATACGCACCTGATGAATCATTGAACACTACATCTGAAATGCTGTATGTTGGCTAGTCAAATTGAAATAAATTTTAAAAAATGAAAAAAGCAAGCCAGTTTTGGGGAAGTCAGCCTCAGGTTCAGCGTAACCAGGTATAATCTTACTTCCTTTAGTTAAATCAAAAAAGTAACATTTTTAGAATTAAGAGAAGCTATGAATACATTCTCTCCCCAAAGGAACCTTGATTGAATTGACTTCACTTCACATTCAATAGTGTACAGGCTGAGCATTTTGCCTTTCTGTATTAAAGGACATCTGGTGAGCTTTCTTGACTGGGGTATTTCTGCTATCATTAGTTGAAGTAGGATGTATCTTATTAAAATAGGTGCTTTTAAGGAATTCATATAAAATCTATATTGATGCATTTCATGGGTAAACCTTTAGAAGAAGAATAATGCCAACTGATGATGAGATTCTGAGTTTCTCGTTTGCTAAGAATCACCATAAAGTTATCAAAGAAATTTGGAATTATCAAAGAAACCTGCACTTCTGCTCACGTTTATCAAAGGAGTTAAAAATGTTGGATAAAATCATTATGATTTTTATTTTACTAGCTAGAAGAAAAGATATCCCATTGGCTCATGAGAGCCACTACAGCCAACCAGGTTGGGGAATTAGGAAGGAAAGGCGGCAAATGGAAGAAGAAATGAGCATGTGACCATTGAGTGGTGACTTCAGAGGACAGGGGAGCCCGTGTCCCTGGCATGGCGGAAGGGGTACATGGTTCTCGCACTCCTGAGAGAACTGCTGTGTTGTGGCGATGGTTGATAATGTGGTCATGTTTCTGAGTCACCAGTGAAACAGTTATGTTCTCTAGCCTCTGTTCACTAAGGCAGGGAAATGTAACCTAAATTTAGAATTTTTTTTTTAGAGAAGGGGGAGGGGCAGAGGGAGAGGGAGAGAGAGAATCAGACTCCCTGCTGCCGAGCGCAGAGCCCAACTCGAGGCTCGATTCCCAACCCCAAGATCGTGACCTGAGGCAAAACCAAGAGTCGGACGCTTAACCGACTGCGCTACCCAGGCACCCCCAGATTTAGAAATATTTTGATTGCGGTAAGTGTAATACTGTCTACACACAAGTGGCCACTGTCCCTGCACCGCACCCCATACCCTTCTGTCCAACGAACAGAATTGTTCCTGTGAGACTTTGAATCTTTTCTCTGAGGAGAATCGGAATTTATTTGTACATGTTTCTCAGTCATAGCAGTACATAGCAGGAGTTGAGGCAGAACTCCTGGCTAAAAGTCCTCCTCTCTTCCTGACTGGCAGTAGAGTAGTGGGATAGTTGTTGGGCTGGAGGGGTGGCGGTTGTATTTCATACCATGTGAACGCGGTGTCTGACAGAACTGGCAGCGGTACCTAAATGGAGGGCTGGTCCTCTGTTGTTTGCCTCCTCAGGAGAAGTCCTGGTGTTCCTGGACAGCCACTGTGAAGTAAACGTGATGTGGCTGCAGCCCTTGCTGGCTGCCATCCAGCAGGACCAGCGGACCGTGGTGTGCCCTGTCATCGATATCATCAGTGCAGACACGCTCGCCTACAGCTCGTCCCCTGTCGTGCGGGGAGGTTTCAACTGGGGGCTACACTTCAAGTGGGATCTTGTTCCCCTTTCTGAGCTCGGAGGACCAGCAGGAGCTACTGCACCAATAAAGTGAGGCTTCTCCTCTAGATTTGAAAAATTCCTGTCAGTACTTCTTCAAAAGAGAATCCCTTCTTCGCAGGGAGCAGAAGTGTTGGCTTAATTTGTCCACTAGAAATTCTTGAGTGCTCACTGAATTTTATATGCTGCGCCAACTCCTAAGGAAAGATTTGTGAATTCGGAATTACTCATGTCCTCAAGGATGTATCACTTAGAAGGGCAGACAAATAAGAGCAGTATCTTGGGATAATGGTTGCAGAGGATACAGTGTTTTTTATGCTGATTATCATGGTTTATTGCTTTTGTCATTTACTTACCTTCAGTTCTTTGCTAGTGTGAGTGGTGTTGTGAAGAACATTTGCTGTATGAGCCTTTTCTATAATTAAGGATTTTTAGGATGGATTCCTGCTAGTACAGTTACAAGTCACAGTGTAGAAATTATTTTCAGTTCTCATCATACTCTCAATATTACAAATCTGCTTTTATACTATTTATTATTTTTTGTTTTAAATTTCTCATGTGGATTTCAGAGAGGTTTGTCTGTTTCTACTTTTTAACATTCTTGTACCTACAGTTTGTTTTTTTTTTACTTGTGACAAAATAACATATATAAAAAGTGCACATAGGTATATATGTATTACGCACACAATAAATGCTTATAATATGAACATCTGTGCAGCTACCACCCAGGTGAGGACACAGCACCCAGATGCCCTCTGTACCCCTGATCACAGCCCCTGCCCCTAGAGCTGTCATTACCCTGACCTGGTGATCATTTCCTCGCCTTCCTGGAGTTTTACCATCTCTGTGTGCATCTCTAAACAGTATAGTTCAGTTTTGCCTGTTCTTGGACTTGGTATAAAATGAAGCCATTGGACTCATTTTGTCTTGCTGCTTCTACTCAGCATGGCTTTAAAAAATTTATCTCTGTTACAGTGTATGGCTCTACTTTATACAGCAATGAAAGAGGATCATGTTCTATGATATGTTCTTTCTAAACTTACCCAGTTTACTGTTGGAGGGCAGGTTGGGCAGTTTTCACTTGTCTTTTTTTAATGTCACAGATGGCGCTGTTACCAGCACCGTTATTCCCACCTTCTAGTTTAAGAAGAAAACTACCTGGTTGTGGGGCATGCCTCTCTTTACCTTTAGGAGATGATGTTTTCCCAGCACTTCAGGTGGCTCTGCAGTTGGCCTGTGGGGACTTGCCAGCTTTCTTTCATCTGACCCAGACTTGGAGGGGAGACCTCGGCCAGTTCCTGGGGCCTGATGTGCTCTGCTAGCCGAGCGGGGCCATCTTCTGCTCTCTCGGGCTTTGTGCGAGAATCTGTTGCAGCTCCTGCTAAGTTCAGTGTCAAAACCTGACACTCGGAAAAGCAGGGCTGCATCTGGGGACTGTCCGTCTGTGTTTCTGGTCTCCTGTTTGGAGGCAGGCAGTGGTGACTCCATTTTGAACTGCTGGCTGTCCATGGTGTTCTCTGTGACAAGGTAAAGACACACCACACAGGAAGACGGTGCCCCGGCTGCTGCTCGCTCTCCTGCCAGTTCTTGCCTGTTTCACCATCTTCGTGGGCGTTGGTTGTCACCGCTTAATTTTTAATACTTTTAATCACAAACATGTATTCAGTAACAAAATAGTATAGAAGAACTTTGGATGAGGAGTGGCTGACTCCCTCCTTGCTCCCTGTTCTCAGTCCTTCTCCCCAGAGGCTAAATCTTATCACTATTTTTATTTTGGGTCTTCCGTTTATTGCTTTTTTCACTCTAGATGAATAACCTATTCCTCTTTTCAATGTCAAACTGACTTTAGGTCCTTTCTGTGGGCAAAGTGAAGATTTCGTTCCTCTGTGTCACTGTCTTCTCCTCCCTGGCCCAGTGGTGTAGTGTGCATGTTTCTGTTGGTACTGGGAGGTAGCGGCACTCGACGGCTGGGACAAGCACCGTCTGACCCTCCTCCTCGTGTGGCGAGCACATTAGTGCCCCTTCCTTCTGCCGCTTTCCCCCACTTTTCTCCCAGGTCTTCTGTGAGTTCTCTCACTTTTAGGATTTCAGGGTTGCTAACTTCTTAAGTTGGATGTTTAGATTTTTTAATTTTTCATCCTTTTTCCTTTCCTAATATAGTTATTGAAGGTGATAAACTTTCTTCTAACCATGGCTTTAGCTGCATCCCACAAATTACTATTTTTTTTATTTATTTTTTTTAATTTTAAGATTTTATTTATTTGAGAGAGAAAGAGAGAGCATGAGAGGAGGGAGGGTCCGAGGGAGAAGCAGACTCCTTGCTGAGCAGGGAGCCTGATGCGGACTCGATCCCAGGACTCCAGGATCATGACCTGAGCCGAAGGCAGTCGCTTAACCATCTGAGCCACCCAGGCGCCCTTTTGTCATTTATTTTAAAATATTTTCATTGTGATGGTTTTTCTTACCCATAGGTTATTTAGCAGTACATTTATTATTCCCCAGGTGTATGAGGATTTTATAATTATGTATTCCTAGCTTTTCACTGTGATCAAAAAATATTCTGTATGATTTCAATTCTTTGAAAATCGGTGAGATTTGCTTTGTGGCCAAGCACATGAGTAGTTTTTGTAAATGTTCCTTGTGTGCCTGGAAAATTTGTATTTTCTGTGGTTATTAAAAAATGGGATTCTATATCAATTCAGTCAAGTTTATTATATTATTCAGATATTCTATATACTTTTGTTAATTCTTTAAAAATAGCTATGGAAGCATAGTTGACATATGTAGTGTTATATTAGTTTCGGGTGCACGACCTAGCAGTTCGGTGGTTCTGTGCATTACACAGTGTGCACTGTGATAAGTGTAATTATACTTCTATCAGTTATTAAATATGGTATATTAAAGTTTCTCACTACAATTGTGTATTTGTTTCTCCTTGTAGTTCTTTATCTGTTTTCTTCATATGTTTTGAGGCTGTCTTCTGTCTCCATAGATGTCTGAAAATTTGGAGTTATTAAATTATTAAATCTTATGGTGAATGAAAGCATTCATTCTAGACTTTCAGAAAAGTGAAACTTCTGCATTATAGTGACATTAACACGGGTATTTTAGCTTTGTTGTAATACTTGCATCGTGTAACTTTCCTTTTGTTGTCAGTCTCTGTGGCCTTGTATTTCGATGTGTCCCTTGCAAGGAGCATGTGGTTGCTTTTGTATTATGATTTGTTGCTAAACCAGTGTGAAAAACTTCCTTTTTACTCCAGTTGCTTACATTGAGTATTACTTGTATTTTGTGCTTACGGTTACAGCGGCACCGTGTTCTTTTTTTCCCCTGCCTCTCTTGCTTTCTTTTGGTCTTGAGTTTGCATTTTTTATTATTCTGTTCCCAGCTGCCACCCCATTATTAGATGTTATATGTTCTTAATATTGTTCTTGTAGGGATTACCATAGAGAATACAGCGTACATTCTTGCAACATAATTTGGTACTTCAAACAATGCAGGGATCTGAGAATGTTCATTCTCCAGTTTATCTCCCCTCAGTTTATATTGTTGAAGTGTGTGTGTTTTAACCCTACAAGACATTTTTTATGTGGCCATTATTCATCTAGGTTTACCCACATACATCCCCTTTTATTTTACTCTTTATTCTCTCTGCATCTGCAAACTTCTATATGGGATTATTTTCATTCTGACTAAAGAAGACATTTTAAATGTATTTCCTTTGGCTGGACCTTCTGGTGATTACTTCTCTCTGGCTTTTTGTAAAAATGTCTTCCTTTCACGATTACTTTGAGGTATAATTTTACTTGATACCCATTTCTACGTTGGTGGGTAGATTCTTGGGACTTGGAAGGTAATCATTCAAGAACCACTGGCACTGTTTGTGGTGAGAAGCCAGCAACACTCCTTTATTTTTGAAGGCAGCCTCTCATTGGCTGCTTGAATTTCTTCTCTTTGTCAGAAGGGTTTTTCAGATATGCATAAATTTGGTTTCTTTTTTGATCATATCTATCTATCTGCCAAATTTTGCATCTTTTATCCTTGCATATATTGAGCAGTTATTTTAAAGTCTCTGCCTGATAACTACATTATTTGAAACCCCTGCACATCTGTTTCTCTTGTAGATTGTTTCCCTTGTTTTTCTTTCATGTGCTTTATCTTCCTGGTTGCCTGGTTATTTATTTGTTTAGTTGCTTACTTTTGTTTGGTGGCAGACACTATCATGAAAAATTATGGAAATACATTCATACCTGAGATGGTGTTTTCTCCCTGCAGAGAAGTTTTGCTTCACTTCTAGCAGGGAGCTTGGGACGCTGAAATCTACCATCACTTTAACTCAGTTTCAGGAAGTGAGACAGCTGGAAGCTGAGCTTGTGTCTCTTTGAGGGCCAGTCTCCTTCAGATTCTCTCATTAACAGTCTCAGTCTTAGCAGTATTGACATTTTGGGCCAGATACTTCTCTGTTGTGGGTGCTGTCTTGTGCATTTTAGAATATGTAGTAGCGTGCTTGGCTTTAGCCCATCAGTTGCCGGTAGAACTCCCTCCACCCCCATTTTGACACCTAAAAATGTTTCCGGACATTAATGAAATGTTTGCTTGGGGACAAAATCATCCTGTTTGAGAGCCACTGGTGTAAGTCAAAGTTTGTCTGGTCTCCCCTTGGTAGGCTCTGGAGTCCAGTTTTTATCTCACTGTTCTGTGAGACTATCAAAAGGAATTAATTCATATCTCTATTTCTAAGAACAGTGTTATAATTTAAAAAGTACTTTTGATGCTTAGAAAAGTAGCCTTCGTTTGCCAGATATCTAGTATATCATTGGCAATCTAGAAAATTCAATTATGTGGCCCAGCTCATTCCCTGATGTTAGATAAAATGTTTCATAATAGTTAATCTGGTTTTCATTAGTGATGTTACAAAGGTGCACTGAATTTTTTTTTAAAACAAAGATGGTAGATAATTGGCTGTGTAGAATTAGTACAGTAATTATTTCCTTTTCTAGGTCACCTACAATGGCTGGAGGATTGTTTGCCATGAACAGACACTATTTCAATGAACTTGGACAGTATGACAGTGGCATGGATATCTGGGGAGGAGAAAATTTAGAAATATCATTTCGGGTAATTTTTTCATCTTTAACTCTGTGTAGTAGAATATAATTTTCATCTACAATCTCATATTTTCTGTCAATTCTCTTTGATTATCTTTGTTAACAAATTGTCCTTAATGAATGCTACTTTATCATAATCTGTGATGTGGATAATATCCATTCAAAGTGTGGAAAGTATTTAAGCAGCTTTATTTTATAAGAATTTAAAAAGGAAGGTTGTAATGAATGGTTGGGTATAATTTCAGCTGTCTAAACGTGTATTTATTTTTTTAAGATTTTTTTTTTTTTTTTTTTTTTTTTTTTGGCAGACAGTGAGAGAGGGAACACAAGCAGGGGGAGTGGGAGAGGGAAAAGCAGGGAGCCCAATGCGGGGCTCGGTCCCAGGACCCTGGGATCATGACCTGAGCCGAAGGCAGATGCTTAACAACTGAGCCACCCAGGCGCCCCTAAGCATGCATTTAATCTAGTTTTGTTCTTTGTCAGTTTATTAATCTTATTTGTTAACCCTAGACACATATATTTAGGGTGATTGGATTTCCCTGATTGCTCAAGACCATCCTGGTTCACACCTGTTCTCCCAGGAAAATTATTAATAGTTCCCCATCCCACTTTCAGGAGTAGCTAGCAGAATCCTTTACATATACAAGTCCGTCCAACCTGAGGAAGGAATTAATCTTTCGTAATTGGGTCTCCTCTCCAGCTGCAAAAGTTGGAAAGATGGTGGTATAGGTGGGGTCTGGGACTCCGGGAACTGGGGGTTGGAGGACAGTTTTTGCCAAGGGCAGAGCGAGGGCCAGGGAAAGAACACGGACCTCTGCATACTAGCAGATGTCCTCACTCTCCACTTCCCAGCTCCTGGGCTGCACAGCAGAACCCCCACAATACCACAGTATGTTGTGCATGTGTCATTTTGTATTTTTGCAGTGTATTGACCACAGTGTTTTTAAAAGGTAGTTTTTCCTACATAATCTTCAGAATTTTAAAGTTGAAAGAAATAATAGATATCGTTAGTTCAGTCTTATTTTGGACATAAGGTAATGGTGTCCCACAAAAACTAAAATAACCATATAAAGTAACCCAGATGGCCAAGGGCAAAATTTAGATGAGAACTAAGATCTTTTGAATCTTAATAGAATTATTCAGTATATTTCATTATTCCTGTATATGTACATGTTATAAGAAAGTACCAGGAAATAATGAGATTAGATAATAATAAATGAGATTAGAAGACCAGCCAGTAAGCATTCTTTGTCCTTAAGTCCTGAGGATCAAGTTCCTTGATCTGTTAAAACAGCAAAGTACGTGGTAAGTGCGATTTTAGACACAGAGTAGTAAAAGAATATTACACTTTTTTAGAATTTTGTTTCTTTTTAATCATAAAGACAATTTTTTTAATGTACCCTTTGACTTTCTTGTTTTTGATAGTTATATAAAACATCTTGCAAAGTCGCATAAGCACCTATTTAATAAAGATTAATTTCAAGAAAACACATATATTGATTTCATCACAGTGCGAGGCAACTATTAATACATATTTTGCTCCTGACCAGATTTGGATGTGTGGAGGTAAACTCTTCATCATCCCTTGCTCTAGAGTCGGACACATTTTCCGAAAAAGGCGACCGTATGGTTCTCCTGAAGGCCAGGACACCATGACCCACAACTCCCTGAGGCTGGCACATGTTTGGTTGGATGAATATAAGGTGAGAGTCAGTTACTGTGGTGGAAGGGGCCGCTAGGCTGTTGCTTCTTCGCAGACGGCTCTGCTTACCTGTCTTTTCACTCCGGCATGTGTCTGTGGGACGGCCATCCCTTTCTACATTTCTTTTTCCTCTCATTTTTTGTTGTGACCCTTTTAATTTTCCAAGTGACCACTCTATAAAAGGAAATGCAGCTGTCATCAGAAGAAATTCTCTTTTCAGTGTCTTTGTTCCCCTGACTCCCACAGAACGTGGCTCCTTTCCTTTGCTCCTTGGGCTTCGCTGTGTCCCAGTCTCACCACTTGCCCTGTTCAGTCTGCACGTGTGGTGGTCCTTCCCACTTTCTCTTCTGCTGTGATACTTCTGTTGTAACATCTTTATTGAGGTATAATTCACAAGTCATTTTATCACCCCAAAAAGAAACTGCATATCCTTTTAACCATCACCCCCTAATCTCCTGCAGCCCTAGACAACTACCAGTCTACCTCCTGACTCTCTAGATTTGCCTGTTCTGGACATTTCCTACAAACGGAATCCTACAATACATGGTCTTTTGTGACCACCTTAGTAAGCGTGATGTTTTCAGGCTCATCCATATTGTACCATGTAGTGTTACTTCATTCTTTTTTATTGCCAAATAATATTCCATTGTGTGAATACACATTGTGTCCATTCATGAGTTATGAGAAATGCTGCTGTGAACATTTGTGCACAATTTTTTTAAACGAGCGTTTGAATATCTACTATATACCAGGCTCTGTGTTGGGATTTGGGAGAGTCAGAGATGACTGAGGGAATGCAGTGACTTCACACGGTGCAGTACTGAGCATGGAGGTGTGTGCCGTGTACTGTGGGGAGAACATCACTGCTTGGGGGCTTTGGTCATGCTCCTGGCACACTGCAGATCTCCTCCCTTCTCCCTCTTCTAGACTCCCGAGTTCGTTCTCCGTGTTCCTCAGCTTTGAGTCACACTATCTCCCAGCAGCTCTCAGAAAGTGGTTCACAGGCCCATGTAAATCCTGGCCACCCTTTCAGGAGGTTTGCCAGGGCATAGCTGTTTTCATAGCCGGATAATACAGTATTTGCCATTTTCTGCATGTTGACTTTGCACTGATGCTGCAAAAGCAGCTGAGTAGTAGAAATAATTGTGTTAAATCTTGATGTGCCCCGAGTGCCTTGAGGCACGCTAAGTGCGCAGAAAGCACCTTTTGCTGTAGACCGAAATACAGTGCCCGTTTCAGGGGAAGATGTGTGCAGTTGTGTGAGTTGTGAGCTGAACTAGTCACTTTTCTCCATGGAACACTTTTTATGTAAAAGAATGGCTCACAAACCATGGTTATTTATATTTGGGTATTTGGCAGACATTCTCAAAAATGAACTAATAACTTAGCCTCTCACTTCAACTGTGATAGCATTTGTTGTAAGCAGAAAACTTGTATCCATCCCTGTGAGCCTGATGGCTTCCAGCACTTAAATGCTTATTTGGTGAGAGTAGGAATATTTATGAATATAACTTTTTATATTATATAATGACATTTGTCAGTATTTGGAACTTCACAACCCAGGGAGCAGTGTTTTCCAAATGACTAATGCATGATGGTATACAAATCTTGGATGGGTGAAAAATCCATTCAAAGAGCAGGATAGAGCAGTAGATTTTAATGCAACGGTACAAAAAGCTCAGTGATATAAAGGTTAGTTACATTGTGGAATATGAAAAGTTAGAGTTTTGGTAAAATCCCAAAAAAAGAGGGGCGCTTGGGTGGCTCAGTCGTTTAAGCATCTGCCTTCAGCTCAGGTCATGATTCCAGGGTCCTGGGATCCAGCCCCGCATTGGGCTCCCTGCTCAGCGTGGAGTCTGCTTCTCCCTCTGCCTGCCGCTCCCCCTGCTCGTGCTCTCTCTGTCAAATAAATAATAAAATCTTAAAGGAATATATCAAAAAAGAATAGCCGTAATTCTCAAACTGCTACTAAAATATTCCTTCCAAAAAAAATTCCATTTTAAACTATATATTTTCATACACTCATATTTTTAAAAATATATTTAACCAGACAACATGACAGTAACAGGTTGAATGCAGAAATGAAAATTCAGCTGACTTCTTCTTAGCCAGACTCTGCACGTGTAAAGCTATAAAACTGTGAAGCAGTGTCACTATTCTCACTACATTTTTTGTTGTTGTTCAAAGCACGTTTATGTTGATAGGTAATGACTTATTTTTAACGAATTAACAAATGTTTTAACTTTTCATATGGTAAATACCAGTAGATACAACTCACACAAACAGAAGCTCCTTGGAGTCTTTGTCTTTTAAGATTCCAGAGTCCTGACGGAGTCCGAGAACTGCCAGCCTCACGCGTCACCTGCCTCATCGAGTCTGAGATCATGTTTTACATGTTTGCCATTTCTGAAATTGGGGTGTATCTTAGAATTTAAGATGTCTTACTGTCAGTGATGGACCTAACTGTGTGAAAACTTTATGTTGACATTTTTTGGCAAAATCAAAACACTGTCATGAAAAATATTTTTGCTGATAATCCTTTTTTTTTTCAGTTCTTTAAATGTCAGGTATAATTGGTAATACCCATTTTAAACAAAAAAGCTATTCTCTTATTTTTCATTTCTCTTTTTAAAATTCAGGAGCAGTATTTTTCCTTAAGACCTGATCTGAGGACCAAAAGCTATGGAAATATCAGTGAGCGTGTTGAATTGAGGAAGAAGTTGGGTTGTAAATCATTTAAATGGTATCTGGATAATATTTACCCGGAGATGCAGATATCTGGGCCCAACGCCAAACCCCAGCAACCCATTTTTATCAATAGAGGGCCAAAACGCCCCAAAGTCCTTCAGCGTGGAAGGGTAAGGAAGTAATATCATCAGAGTGTTTGATTAAAAGTTGTATGATACAATAAATGACAGTTTAGACTGCAAGTACCCTTTCAGTGATAGACTTTAGCTTGCTTCCGTTGTATTCTTTTGGTGGGACCTTCCTCCACTCAGGACCTTAGAAATGTTAATATCTTCACTGTTAATATTAACGTCCTTCACCTGCAGCTGTAGAGAGTGCATGACTGCTGTAAGTTTGTGCTCGCTTCCAAGAAGATGGACATAAACGTGAGCAGACCATTAAAGGCACTGTGAGTTTAAAACTCGTTTGGCAGAGACCAGTCCCAAAAGGAAAACAAAAGGAGAAATGGGGCCGCTCTCTGCTGTTGGGCCGAAGCTCTGGAACCGACTCCAGACAGCGGGTGAAAGATGGCGTCATGGCCTTCCGGCTCCAGCCGCTGGGCCGAGCGCTCATATTTCTGTAGATGCTCCCTTTTGTTTCTGAAGGAGTTTCTTCACAGTTCTGTATCATGTTTAAATTTTAGGGGTCTAGTCATAAAGTCATACCTTTTTCCTGAATCATTTCTTAGAATTTGCTTTCTGAAAGTGTCCTCTGATTGTTGCCCAGTTTTCTTTTGTGTTAAGAAGTTGCTCCTTAGTATCGCTCATGGCGCCATCTGTCCCTCCATGATTGCTCACTAGAGCTTTCCCCTTCCTCTTACGAAATTGAAAACAAAGTCAAGGTGTTCTCTTTTTAAGGAAAAATGCGTATCAGGGTTTGTCCATATAGTGGAAATTCTTTCCATTATTCTTGCCTCGTACATCTAAGCCCCTCTAACACTCACAGTAATCCTTTACCCAAACTACAGACACTCTGTTGCTTTTCTGTGTCACCTTTGCAGTTCTTGTTCTGTGTTTATCTCAGTTTAGCATGTACATTACATTCGGTTATGTACTGTCTGGTTTGTACCTTTTATTATTTCCTCTTTTTCATTTTAAGGTTCTTTAGGGCAGAGATGCTTTAACTTCCTTTCTCCCCTATAGTAGAATTAGTAAACCTATGTCTTTAGGTAGAATTTCTACCTGAGACTGCTTGCATGTATTGTTAAAATTGCCTATAACCTTGAAGTCTCTTGTGATACCCTTATGTACTGAAGCTAGAATTTAGGAATTTAAAAAATGCTTATACTTTTATGACCCTTGAAATTCATAACTTTGGGGCTGTATTTTCACATCTAGCATTCTAAGGTGTCTTCTGACAAGTGCAATCTCTCCTTTTACAGCTCTATCACCTCCAGACCAACAAGTGTCTGGTGGCCCAGGGCCGCCCAAGTCAAAAAGGAGGCCTGGTGGTGCTTAAAGCATGTGACTACAGTGACCCAAGTCAGGTGAGTCAAGTCTCTGGCTCAACCAGTCCTTGGAAAGTGTCCTTCAGTAAAGGGAACTTGCTGGCGGTCCCTGAGGAGGGTACTGGAGGGGACCCTGAAGATTTTAATCTGACTTTCCTTAGATGATCTGGTTTAAGTTGGGAATGACTTTAGAGATCATGCAATACAACTATTTTTGTCTCCTTTGTATATTTTTCCTCCCTTTGCTATTTGTTAGAAGTACATGGAAAGCCTGAAAGCTCCGTGAAGGTTAGAAGTGGCAGAGGAAGTTCCCTGTCCTTCTGGGCAAGCACATTAGCTCTGCGAGAGATGAATTAATATCTTCTGTAGAGTTTTCTCTGAAACCATATTGCTCTGAGTTTTAGTAGTCCCATCAGAAGAAACCACAACAAAATATCAGTTCATTTCATTCACAGAATCCTTTCAATGGTGTTAAAGTAGACCTAAAAATAAGCAAAAAACTTACATGAGTTTGGAACTGTAACTTCAAACTGACTCATATCTGATAATGGCAGTCTAGTCCCCTAGTTGTAGAACCTCACGCCTCTGCGGTGCTGAACACATGTCACAGGAAGGTGATTTTCATTCCTACTTGAGTGCTGGGGATGGTGTCACTCAAGATTAAAAAGGATAGGCGCCTGGGTGGCTCAGTCATTAAGCGTCTGCCTTCGGCTCAGGTCATGATCCCAGGGTCCTGGGATCGAGCCCTGCATCGGGCTCCCTGCTCCGCGGGAAGCCTGCTTCTCCCTCTCCCACTCCCCCTGCTTGTGTTCCTTCTCTTGCTGTGTCTCTCTCTGTCAAATAAATAAATAAAATCTTAAAAAAAAAGAAAAAAGATTAAAAAGGATAGATCGCGTGTGTCCTCTGAAATTTCATAGAAGACCTTTTATTTCTAGGGGGCTTGCAAAGGATGGAAGATGTTGTCCACACCGGAAACTAGGATCTAAAAGGGGTTTTGTGCTGTGTCTGGGTCTGAGAGGTATCAGCGTTGTGGACCCTCTTAGCGATGCTTTGATGGTTTTAGTGATGTGGGATGAGATAGCTGAGATTTGTCCCAGAAAATGGAAGGAATTTGAGGAGATGGAATTATACTCCTGTTTGTTGGGATCATATAGATTGGTACTAATACTGTAACCACCAGCCACCTGGAGCTCTTTACATTTAATTACAATGAAATCAATTAACTATTTTCCTCAGTGACACTAGCCACATGTGGCTCCCATGTTGGACAACATAGGTTGTAAAACAGCATTGTTGCGGAAAGTTCTGTTTATAGAACTCTTCATGTTAATGAAGGCGGCACACATACATTTTGGGCCTGGGGGTAGAAATACTAATGAGTGAAATAATTCGGAGACAAAAGTGTATTCCTTGTGGATTTAGTGAGGGTGCAGTTTGGAAAATAAGTTATTCCTCACACTTGTCCAGTTCAGCCAATTTTAGGCCTTTGTTCCTGAAAATAATCTGAGAGACCATAGAGAAGACTATCCTCAAAGATCTGCACATCTAAAGAAAACCCTCCTTCCGGGCCCTCCAATGAAATCATCATCTCAGCCCAAATGGTGTTGTAATCTCAGATTAGAGTAGAACTTTCCCCAGGATGATGTGACATAGCACCCCCCCCCCCCCATAGCACTGCCCAGCAGGGGAGGAACATCTGAGAGTAAGCGCCTGTGTGCTTCTGTCCGCAGGCCCGGGGGGCACCTCTGGGGCTGTGCCATCCAGGGATGGGCCCTGGGGATGGAGAGCGCTGTGTGATTGTGAAGTCCTAGAATTGGAAAATGTCTACAGTCATGTGCTCGGTTAATTCAGTCAGTTGGGTTAAATTCAGTGAACAAAAGTTAACACTGATTCGGTTTCTTCCTGGGATTACACTTCATTTTCCTGTGTTTGGTTCCTTCCATTTTCAGATAACTGCACTGATGCTGCCTGCATGTGACTCAGGTTTGTTGGTCTTTTCCTGTTCTGAGGCCACCTAGAATAACCCCATTCTTCTTCCACAGATACGTGACCTGGGGTGCAGTCTGAATTCCAAAATCTAAAGTGGACCTTGGAGTTTTGATCTTTGATTTTCTTCCTTAGATTTGGATTTATAATGAAGAACACGAGTTGGTTTTAAATAACCTCCTTTGCCTGGATATGTCAGAAACTCGCTCGTCGGACCCACCACGACTCATGAAGTGCCACGGGTCAGGAGGATCCCAGCAGTGGACCTTCGGGGTGAGGAGCTTGCTAGTGAGGATGGGAGTGTGTGAGGAGGCAGGCAGGGCTAAGGGTGGGGCATGGCAGAGGCACTCCTAGTTTACCTTGTAGAAAGTAGTTCTGAGTTTATAGTATCCCTTCGGTAAGTAAAGCATCTGAGATATTCCACACCTCTTCTGGATTTCTGTATCCTCTCTACCACATTCTGGCAGCAAGGTTTTTAAGTTAAAGCAATTAACTGGTGGTATATTTTTCTTGCTACGTTTTTTCCAGAAGAGTAATCGGCTGTACCAGGTGTCAGTTGGACAGTGCCTGAGAGTGGTCGATCCACTGAGTCACAAAGGCTATGTTGCGATGGCAATCTGTGATGGCTCTTCCTCACAACAGTGGCATCTGGAAGGTTAAAGTGGACGCTGTGGCTGGCATGGTAACTCATCAGTGTTTGTCGCCTCTGTAAGGTGTGAGGCTTGAGAAGTTGCTGGTACAAGAAAATCCCTGTCTGATTTCCTGATTAAGTAGAACCATTTTTGAGAGGATGAGACAGCAGATATACTAGAGACTGGAACACAGAGTGATCATCAGAGAGTGAGGGAATCCGTTCTACCAAGACATTAACATCATTTCTGAGCTGCTAAGGAATTTCTTGCTTATGGTGAGAAACTAGAATACAATTTTAACTCTATAAAGGGTCAGGTTTGCACAGAAGGACAAACCCAGGAAATTGACATTTCTGTTCAAACTTATTTATGCTTTTTAATCCTTTTAATAATGGAATGGCATTTGTCTGATCAGGAACTTGTCATGATTTCCTTTTTTAGGAGGACTGCATAGGAAACAATTTTTTTTTACTTCTAGTATCATGTCCTAAATAATTTTAAACAAACTGAATCCACATTACTTTTAACTTCAGAAGGCCTCATTTATAAGATTATATATTTAAGAGGCAGTTAACTATTATAAATTATTTTGATGAATTATGGTACTATGGACATTTAAAATAAAGGGTCCTTTTGATGACTTACGTGGGACTTTTGGTCTGCTCCTGTTTTGGGGTTTCTGATCTGTGTTGCGCTGTGTATATCATATAGTGAGCAGGATACCTGCGTTCAGCTAATGAGCCAATAAGCTAGGTCACAGCACCATTCCTTAGCTTGAACTTTGTGAATTTGATGCTGATAGTCTGTGAATTTGGATAGTTTCTACTAAAGCTGCCTATGAATCATCCAGGCAGAATAGGCATTTGGTATAGAGGTCAGGATCCCAGAACATAGATGTCAGAAATACAAATTTAGATTACTCAGTTTCACTGCTGGTAATTGGTCTGTTCAAATTTTCTATTCCTGCTTCAGTTTTGGTATGTTATATGTTTCTAAGAATTTATCCATTTCTTCTAAGATGTCAAATGTATTGGCATATCATATAGGTTTTCATAATCTGTTACAGTTGTATTTCTGTGGTATTGGTTATTTCTCCTCTCTCATTAGTGACTTTGTTAATTTGGGTCCTTTTTTTTTTTAATGAGTGTGACTAGAGAATGATAATTTTATTCATCTTTCCAAAGAACCAGTTCCTGGTTTCACTGAGCTGTTCTCTTGTTTGTTTGTTTTGTTTTGTTTTTAGTTTCCACATCCTTTATTTCTGCTCTGATCTTTATTATATTTCCTTCCTTTTGCTGGATTTGGGTTTTGTTTGTTCTTTTTCTGTTTCCTTTAGGTGTAAGGTTAGGTGGTTTATTTGAGATTTTTCTTGCCTCTTGAGGTAGGCCTGTATTACTATATACTTCCCTCTGAGAAGCACTTTTGCTGCATCCCCAAAATTTTGGACTGTTGTATTTTCATATTCATTTGCTTCCATGTAATTTCTTCTTTGATTTCTTGGTTGACCCATTCATTTCTTTAGTAGCATGTTATTTAGCCTTCATGTATTTGAATTAACCTCCATGAAATTGAATCTGTAATCAAAAAAACTCCCAAAAAGCAAAAGTCCAAGATGAGACAGCTTCACAGGCAAATTCTACCAAACATTTAAAGAATTAATACCTATTCTCAAACTTTTATTCCAGAAAATAGAAGAGGAAGGAAAACTACCAAATTCATTCTATGAGGCCAGTGTCACTGTGATACCAAAACCAGATAAAGACACCACAGAAAGAGAACTACAAGCCAATATCTCTGATAAATATAGATGCAAAAATTCCTCAACAAAATATTAGCAAACCAAACCCAACAATACACTGAAAAATCATACACCAGGATCAAGTGGGATTTATTCCTGGGATGCAAGGCGTTCAGTATTCACAAAACAACATGATACATCACATCAGTAAGAGAAAGGATAAAAATCATACGATCATTTCAATAGATGCAGAAAACAGCATTTGACAAAGTACAGCATCCATTCATGATATAAACCCTCAACAGAGTAGGTCTAGAGGGAACATACCGTAACATAATAAAGACCTTATATGAAAAATCCAGAGCTAACACCATATTCAGAGGTGAAAAACAGAGCTTTTCCCCTAAGGTCAGAAACAAGACAAGGATGTCAACTCTCACCACTTTTATTCAACATTATTCAACTGGAAGTCCTAGCCACAGCAGTTAGGCAACAAAGAAATAAAAGGCATCCAAATTGGTGAGGAAAAGCAAAACTCTGTTTGCAGATGACATGATACTATCTATATACAGGACACCCAAAAGACCACCAAAAAACCACTAGAACTGATAAATGAATTCAGTAAAGTCACAGGATACAAAGTCAATGTATAGAAACCTGTTGCATTCCTATACACTAATAATGAAGCAGCAAAAGTGAAATTAAAATCCCATTTATAATTGCAGCCAAAACAATATTTAGTAACACACTTAACCAAAGAGGTGAAAGACCCGTACTCTGAAAATTATAAAATATTGATGAAAGAAATTCAAGATGACCCAAAGAAGTGGAAAGACATCCCATATTTATGGATTGGAAGAACAAATATTGTTAAAATGTCTGTACTACCTAAAGCAATCTACAGATTTAATGCAATCCCTATCAAAATAACAAAAGCATTTTTCACAAAACTAGAACAGTCCTAAAATTTGTATGGAACTCTACAAGACCCCAAATAGCCAAAGCAGTCTTGAAAAAGAAAAAACTGGAGGTATCACAATTCCAGATTTCAAGTTCTATTACAAAGTGGTAGTAATTAAAACAATATGATACTGACATAAAAATAGATCAGTGGAATAGAATAGAAAATGCAGAGGTAAACCTACAATTAATCTTCAACAAAGAAGGAATAAAGAAATAAATACAACAATGGAAAAAGTCTCTTCAACAAATGTGGTTGGGAAAACTGGTCAGCTACAGGCAAAAGAATGAAACTAGACCAGTTTCTTTCACAATAAAACAAAAATAAAGTCATAGTGGATTAAAGACCTAAATGTGAGACCTAAAACCATAAAAATCCTTGGAAGAAAGCACAGGCAGTAATTTCCCTGACATTGGTTATAGTAACATTTTTGTAGGTACAGTCTCCTCAGGCAAGGGAATTAAAAGTAAAAGTAAATTATTGGGAGTATATCAGAAGGTTTCTACACAGTGAAAGAAATAATAAAACTAAAAAGCAACTTACTGATGGGAGAAGATATTTGCAAATGACATATCTGATAAAGGGTTAGTATCCAAAATATATAAAAAACACAACTCAACATCCAAAAAACAATCCAATTAAAAATGGGTAGAAGACTCAGACATTCTTCCAAAGAAGACATCTAGATGGCCAACAGACACATTAAAAGATGCTCAACATCACTCATCATCAAGGAAATGCAAATCAAAACTGCAGTGAGATATCACTTCACACCTGTCAGAATAGCTAATACCCAAAACACAAGAAACAGCAAATGTTGGTGAAGATATGCTCTTGAACTGTTGGTTGGAATGCAAACTGGTGCAGCAACTGTGAAAAATTGTGTGGAGGTTCCTCAGAAAATTAAAAATAAAACTACCCTCTGATCCAGTAATTGCACTGACAAAAAATAATATAAAAACACTTAATTCAAAGGGATACATGGACCCCTATGTTTATTGCATCATTTACAATTGCCAAACCATGGAAGCAGCCCAAGTGTCCACCAATAGGTGAATAAAGATGTGTGTATGTATATACCAAAATTTATATGTACACGCACACACACAATGAAATATTATTCATAAAAAAGAAAATCTTGCCATTTGCAACAGCATATAGAGCCAGAGAATATAATGCTAAGTGAAATGTCAAATACCATATGATCTTAATAACTCATGTTGAATTTAAAAACAAATGAGCAAAGGCAAAAAAAGGACAAACCAAGAAGCAGACTTTTTTTTTTAAGATTTTTAAAATTTAATTATTTGACAGAGTGAGAGAGCACAAGCAGGGGGAACCGTAGAGGGAGAGGGAGAAGCAGGCTCCCCGCCAAGCAGGGAGCCCGATGTGGGGCTCGATCCCAGGACCCTGAGATCATGACCCAAGCCGAAGGCAGACGCTTAACCATCTGAGCCACCCAGGCACCCCAAGAAGCAGACTCTTAATACAGACAACAAACTGGTGGTTACCAGAGGGAAGGTGGGTGGGGGGATGGCTGAAATAGGTGATGATGACAAGGATTAAAGAGTACATTTACCATAACGAAAAAAGGAAATAGAAATTTAGGAATCATCTTTTCGTACTGCAGATGTCCAAATATAGTGGGAGGTTTTTTCCACCAAAATTGCCTCTCAGAGGAGACGCAGTCTATATAGAGTCCTTTTCAGTTATTTTATCTCAAACCACAAAGCACCATATTAGAAACATGTTGGAGAATAATATATTCTATATATTTTTTGTCATTCAACTTCAAAGACCAGATGGTACATACAGAAAGCAGCAAGGTGGCATTTAAAGATTTTATTTATTTGAGACTGCACAAGCAGTGGGGCAGTGGGGGCAGAGGTAGAGGGAGAAGCAGACTCTCTGCTGAGCCTGATGTGGGGCTCAATCCCAGGATTCTGGGATCATGACCTGAGCTGAAGGCAGATGCTTAACCAACTGAGCCACCCAGGTGCCCCAAGAAACGCCCTTTAAATATGAAGGCATAAATACGGTAAAATATATGCACGTGGGACACTAATTGAAAGACATCTGAGGTAGCTGTATTAATATTACACAAAGAAGATTTCAAAGCAAAGAACATTACTAGAGATGGAAAGGGTTGTTTCCTAGTGATAAAGGAGTCCATTAATTAAGAGGAAATAGTCCCAACGTTAATGCTAATACCTAATAGAACTTCAAAGTACTTGCCACAAAAATCGATTGAACTGCCAGTAAAGACATAATCTACAACTATAGTAAGATTCCAACACACCTCTCAATAATTGAAATAAGTAGACAAAAAAAATTAGGATATAGAAGACTTTACTGTCTACCAATTTGACACAACAGTTATGGAACATTCTACCTAACACCAGACAGAATATGCCTTCTTTTCAATTAAACATGAGACATCTACCAAGATAGGTCATGTCCTGGGATATTAAGTCTCAGTAAATTTATACAAATCCAACTTGTGCAAATTATATTAGAAACCAACAATAATATAAGTAACATACCTGGAAAATCTTCAAATATTTGAAAATCTACCAATAACACACTTCCCAATATCCTGTGGGTCAAAGAAGTTACAAAGCTGTTTTGAACTAACGGAAAATGAAAATACAACCTACCAAAGACTGAAGGATGCAGCTAATGCAGTACTTGAAAATTTTATAGCACAAGCACCTATATGAGGAAAGGATAAAAGCTTAAAATCAATGACTTAAGCTTCCACCTTAAGAAAATAGAAAAAGAGCTAAAGTTAGAGCAAAGAAACAGAAGAAATATTAAATGTCAGAACACAAATGAAATAGAAAACAAAAATAATGGAAAAAAATTAAAGCCGGATTAAGAACATCATTGAAATGAAACAAATGGAAAGATACTCCATGCTTGTGGATTAGAAGAATATTATTAAACCATCCATACTACTCAAAGCAATCTGTAGATTCAATGCAATCCTTATCAAAATACCAGTAGCACTTTTTACAGAACTAGAATATCAAAATTTATATGGAACCAGAAAGACCCTAAAAAGCTAAGGATTTTTGAGAACAACACTGAAGGTATCACAATCCCAGATTTCAAGACGCATTACAAAGCTGTAATAATCAAAACAGTGTGGTTATGGCACAAAAATAAACATACAGATCAATGGAACAATAAAAGCCCATAAATAAACCCGTATTTATGTGGCCAATTAATCTACAACAAAGACAAGAATATACAGTGCAGAGAAGATGGTACGTTCAGATAAATCCTACTGGGAAAACTGGATAGCTACATACCAAAGAATGAAACACTTCCACCATACACAAAAATCAACTCAAAATGGATTAAAGACCTGTGAGCCCTAAAGCCATAAAACTAGAAGAGAACACACCAGTAATCAGACATCAACTGTAGCAACATATTTACTGATGTCTCATGAGGAAAGGGAAGCCAAAGCAAACAATTGGGACTACACCAAAATAAAAAACTCCTTCACAGCAAAGGAAACGAACAAAACAAACCTACTGCATGGTAGAAGATATTTGCAAATGATACATCCAACAGGGAGTTAATATCCAAAATATGCCCATGTAACAAAAATGACATTGAAAAATATACAGCTGAACACACACAAAATAATCTGATTAAAAATGGGCAGAGAGGGGCACCTGGCTGGCTCAGTTGGAAGAGCATGCTACCCTTGATCTTGGGGTCATGAGTTTGAGCCCCACATTGGGTGTAGAGATTACCAAAACGGGGCGGGGGGGGGGCAGAAGACCTGAACTGACATTTTTCCAAAAACATACAGATGACTGACAGACACATGGAAAAGATGCTCAACATCACTCATCATGAGGGACATACAAATCAAAACAACACCTCAGACCTGTCCATGGCAAGAAACAAGAATTAAGTGTTGGGTGCCTGGGTGGCTCAGTCGGTTGGGCTACTGCCTTCGGCTCAGGTCATGATCCTGGAGTCCCGGGATCGAGTCCCTCATCAGGCTCCCTGCTCAGCAAGGGGCCTGCTTCTCCCTCTAACCCTTCCCCCTCTCATGTACTCTCTCTTTCTTTCTCACTCTCAGATCTTAAAAAAAAAAAAAAAAAGTGTTGGTAGGGATGAAAAAGGAGAGAAAGGACCCCTCATGCACTGTTGGTGGGAATGTAAATTGGTGCAGCCACTGTGGAAAACAGTATGGGGGTTCCTCAAAAAATTAAAATTTTAGAAATACCATGTGATATGGTAATTCCACTACTGGGTATTTACCCAAAGAAAAAAAAAGATATATTCTCTCCTATGTTTATTGCAGTATTGTTTACAGTAGCCGATATGGAAGCAACCCAAGTGTCCATCGATAGATGAATGGGTAAAGATTTGTATGTATATACAACAGAATATTACTCGGCCATAAAAAAGAATGAGATCTTGCCCTTTGTGACAACATGAATGGTCCTAGAGGGTATTATGCTAAGTGAAATAAACCAGAGAAATGCCATATGATTTCACTTTTATGTGGAATCTAAAACAAAACGAACAAATCAGAAATAGACCCATAAAAAAATAGAACTCGTGGTTGCCAGAGGGGGCGTTGGAGGGGTGGGACAAAATGGATGAACGGGTGTGGGAGGTACACGCTTCCAGTTATGGAATGAGTGAGTCACAAGGATGAAAGGCACAGCATAGGGAACATAGCCAGTGGTATTGTAATAGCGTTTTATGGTGACAGATGGGAGCTATGTGTGTGGTGAGCATACGTACAGACTTGTCACCGTGTTACATACCTGTAACTAACGTAACATTGTGTGTTAACTACTTCAATTTAAAAAACAAGTATCACTAAAACTTTCAAGCCTCTAATCAAAAGCCAACAAAAAGAGACATGAATTAGCCACATCAGGAATGAGAGTGGTAACCTCACTAGACATTCTACAAATGTTAAAGAAGGATTAGGAAGCAATAGGAACTGTCATTCATTGCTGGTAGGAATGCAAAGTGGTGCAGCCACTTCTGAAGACAGTTTGGCAGTTTCTCATGAAACCAAACATACTCTTACCATACGATCCAGCAATCAAATTTCTTGATACTTGCCTAACAGAGTTGAAACTTAGGTCCATACAAAAACCTGCACATGGATGTTTGTAGCAGCTTTAGTCCTAATTGCCAAAACAGGGAAGCAATCAAGATGTCCTTCAGTTGGTGAGTGGATAAGTAAACCGTGGTATATTTAGTGCAAAAAAGAAATGAACTTTAACAAGCCACAAAAAAGCATGGAAGAAACTTAAATGCATTTTATTCAATGAAAGAAGCTAATGTGGAAAAGCTACATAGTGTATGATTCCAACTCTATGACATTCTGGAAAAGTCAAAACTATGGGGATAGTAAAAGATCAGTGGTTACCATGGGTTGGGGGAGGGAGAGGTGAATAGAGCACAGAGGATTTTTAGGGCAATAAAACTATTATGCATGATACTATAATGGTAGATGCAAGTCATGATATGTTAGTCAAAACCCATGGAATACGCACAACCAGTACACAATACACACAACCTTAATGTAAACTCCGGACTTTGGATGATAATGATACGATACAGGTTCATCGCTTGTAACAAAGGCACCACTCTGATGTGGAAGGTTGATTGTGGGCTGTGTGTTCAATACTTTCTGCTCAGTTTTGCAGACGGGATGATTATGACCAAGTTTATGCCAGTAAATTTGATGGGCTGAAATAAAATGGACAGATTACTAGAAACAAATTATCCCATTTCTCTGAAGAAATAGACAACCTGAATAGCCCTACAGCTATTAAATACATTGAATTTGTAGTTTAAAAACCTTCCCACAAAGCTCCAGGCACAGATGGTTTCACGAAAGAATTTGATCAAACAGTGGAGAAAAAATTATACCAATAATACACAACCTCTTCTGGAAAACTTGTCAATTTTTTATATTATGAGCAAGGCTTAACTATTCATTTAAAAGCTGTACACCAGAAGACTTCAGACCAATATCCTTAATAAATATAGAAGCAAAATTTCCTTATAAAATACTAGCAAATCAAATCCAGCAATATGTACAAAAGGATGATACATTATGAACAAATGGGTTTTATCCCAGGAATACAAGGTTCCTTTAACATTAGACAATCAGTGTAGTTTATGATGTTAATATAGGGGAAAAGGCGTACATGCAGAAAAAAAATATTTGACGGGATTCAACACCCATCTACAAAAAGAACTCAGCAAACTAGAAATGGCAGGAAAAGTCCTCAGCTTGATAAAGGGCATCTATGAAAAAACTGTAGGTAGTCTCATTAAAAAAAAAAAAAAAAACTGGATTTGGAACAAGGCAAGGATGCCTGTATTTAGACTTCCATTCAACATTTGTGGTGAAGGCCTCAGCCAGTGCAATAGGCAATTAAATAAAAGGTATATTCATTGGAAAAGCAAAAGTGTATTTGCAGACCATAATCAAGATTAGAAAATCATAGGGAGTTTTCAAAAATACTACTAGACACAGTAAGGGAGTTTATCAGGACCACAAAATAAAAGTTAAATATAAAAATCGATTGTACTTCTATACAATGAGCAGTTTAGAATGGAAAATAATAGTATTGTAATTGCAATTTACAATAGCATAAAAAACAAAGTAGGGCGCCTGGGTGGCTCAGTCAGTTAAGCATCTGCCTTCAGCTCAGGTCATGGTCTCAGGGTCCTGGGATCAAGCCCCGCATGGAGCTCCTTGCTCAGCGGGGAGTCTGCTTCTCCCTCTCCTTCTGCCCCCCACCCCCGGCTCATGCTTGCTCTCTCTCAAACAAATCTTAAAAAAAAACCATGAAAGTATAAGACTTGTACAATGGAAAGTACAAAACGTTGCTGAAAGAAAACCTAACTAGAGCACTATACTACATTCATGGAGTAGAAAATATCAGGATGTTAATTCTCCCACAGTTTGATCTACAAAATGCCTACAATCCTAGTAGACTTTTTGTAGAAGTTCACAATCTAACTTTAAATTTACATGGAAATGCACCTAAGAGTGGCCAAAATAAATTTGAAAGAATAAATTTGAAAAGAGTAAGATTGGAGTCCTTGCACTAATTCAAGACTTGCTGTTGATGTTGGCTTATGGATAATGAGTTGACAGGTGGAACAAAAATAGATCCATGTGAGGGGCGCCTGGGTGGCTCGGTTGAGTGTCTGACCCTTGGTTTCAGCTCAGGTCCTGATCTCAAGGTCGTGGGATGGGGTCCAATAGGGGCTCAGTGTGCTCAGTGTGGAGTCTGCTTGAGAGTCTCCCCCAACTCCTCTAAAATAAAATCTTAAAAAAAGATCCATACGAATATGGGCAATTTTCTGTAAAGTAGCCATGCAATTCATTGGGGAAAGAAAAATACAACAAATGGTGCTGGAAGAATTATATATGCCTTTGGACAAAAATGAAATGTGACCCTTTCTTTACACCATACACAAAAATTACTTGACCGTGAGTCATAGATCTAAACAGAAAAACTAAAACCATAATGCTTTTAGAGGAAAATGAAGATAATCTTAATGACTTTAGGGTAGGCAAAGATTTCTTAACTCATTAAAAGAACTAGTCATAAAGGATTAATGCATTGGACTTCATGAAAATTAAAAGCTTCTACTCAAGACATTGAAAAAAGTAAAGGTAAGCAACAGAATTGTATCCAGAGTGTATGAATAGTGCTTGAAGTTCAATAAAAAAAAAAAACCAATTTTTAAAATGGGCAAAATACTTGAATAGACCATTGGCCAAAAATGTATAAATGGCTCAGCACATGCAAAGGTATTCAGTGCAGTCATGAGGGAAATGCAGACTAAACCACAGATACCTCTTCTCACCCATTAAAATGGCTGCGACACCGACCGCCGCGGGGGAGCCTGAAGTGACAGGGAAGGTGGTCGCAGCCCATGTACGATGGGAGACCAAACCCAAGGATGGGATTTTCACAGAAATCAAGTGACAAGGCAGCTTCACCATCTCTAACGTGGGAAGGTGAACGGCCGGGAGACCTGTTACCGGCACCTGGGTGGACACGGCAAGAGGAAAGAGCAGGGCAGCCGGCGGATCCTACAGTGAGAACGGAACGGGCGGCAGGCTTCCGCCCAGCACGGTGGTGGGATCGCACAGCAAGGAGCCGGGCAGGACTTGCCCGCCCCGCGGTGGCTTTGCAGCTCCTGTGGACACTTGACACTTCCGCCAGGACTTCGAGGTCAGGGCCCCCGACTCTGGAGGAACCGCTGGGAGGGAATAAAGACTGAGCAGGGTTGGGGTGAGAGAGAGAGGGGAGGGATGAAGCTGGGGTACGTGGAGGAGGGAAGCCGGTCCGAGCAATCTGCGTGGCGGGAGCACAGCTGCAGGAGCCGGCGCTCCGTGGAGAAGCTTCTGAGCCACACCTCCTACAAGGTCGGGAAAACTTAAATCCTCGTCAAAGGAGCACCGGAAGGGGATCCGGTCAAATCCCATACAGAGTGACTGGAAGGGGGGTAAACACTAGAGGAAAAACCCTGTTCGTGGCCCACCTCCTGTGTAGGGAAAGCCAGCTCTCCCCTGAGCTGTCCTGTGAGCCTCCTTTCCTGCTACGCTTTGCACACTTTGGTCACCAAACGTGGAGGTTGGCGGCAGTGAGCAATTCTGACACCTGCTGGGTGTCCTACAATTAAAGTCAATTCTGACACTACCCAGAGATAGTGTCAGACCCACCAGTAAGGGCTCGGTCCCACAAGACTGCCCCACCCCCTTTGCCCGCTTGTCGCCAGTCCAGGTCACCTGTGCTTCTGACCCACCAGCTGTAGATTGGAGGTTCCCATGACAGCCCCCACCTTCCACGTCAATTTATTTGCTACAGCAACTCCCAGAACTCAGGAATACACTACTTACGTTTTGGTTTATTCTGAAAGGATATGATGAAGGGTGTAGACGAACATCCCAATGGAAGAGGTGCGTTGGGCAAGGCCTGGGGAAAGTTCCTGAGCTTCCGTGTCCTGCCTGAGCGCCACACTGCCGGCGGCACCTCCAGGCGGTTAGCCTCGGAGCTCCGCACATCCCATCCTTGTAGGTTTTCTTTTTTTTTTTTTAAGATTTTATTTATTTGAGAGAGAGAGACAGAGAGAGCATGAGAGGGAAGAGGGTCAGAGGGAGAAGCAGACTCCCTGCTGAGCAGGGAGCCCGACGTGGGACTCGATCCCGGGACTCCAGGATCATGACGTGAGCCGAAGGCAGTCGCTCAACCAACTGAGCCACCCAGGCGCCCCCATCCTTGTAGGTTTTATGGAGGCTTCCTTACATAGGCCTGACTGATTAAAGCACTGGCCGTTGGAGAATGAGTCAGTCCAACCTCCAACTTCCTCCCCTCCCTGGAGGTCCTGGGGGGACGACTGAAAGTTCCAACTCTAATCACGTGGCTTATTCCCCCGGTGCTTTCTCGAAGTCCCCTCATTAACAGTCGCCTCTTTCCCTCTCCTCACTGAAGTTCCAAGGGTTTTAGGAACTCTAGGCCAGAAATGGGGATAAAGACCAAATCTATATTGCTTATGACAAACTGCAATATCATAGTTTATCCCTTGTCTTCAAACATGGATCGCTAATAGTAACACAGAGACGCTGGCACATGACTAGAGTCCCATCCGTCATGATACTCTCTAGTCCTTCATCACATTCTATGAAAATGTCTCACAGGATGAGTCCACTCCGGTTCGCAGGCTTCTGTACGATCTGCTCAGGGTCCAAAAGCACGGCAGTGCTCTCAGCAACACAGGATGTCACCCTTTCAGGCAGCGGGAAGACTCGAGCTAAGAGACGATACCGTCGCTGCCAATCCCCTTTCAAGGTGTTAATGTGACACTGGGTTTCCCGCATGACGGCCCATTTCTTCATTCCCGTCCTCTCAGCTACTTTTTTCTCCTCTCCATTTACACGCAGACTTCCTGACGTTCGGGAGGGCCAGTGGGTTCGGTCGGTGAGGCTGCTGCAGTGCAGAGCTGGGGGGCTGTCCCCCCCCAGCCAGTGCAGAGCACTGTGGACCCCGATTCTGCCAGACGGGGTGAAGGGCCTCCAGCCCCGGCACTTGCAGCCCCGGCCCTGGCACCGCTGCACCACGTAGGGCAAAGAAAAAGAAGCTGAGGCAACAAGTGAATGACGAAGTATGCCAGAGAGACGCTCACAGAGCTGAGCAAATCTGTCCCATGCCACTCGAAACAAGCCAAAGGACACTAAGTAACAGAAAATGACAATTTAAAGCAGAATTTGACAACTCAGAAGTGTGACAGGACTCAGGCAGGCATTAGAAACTTTAAAAATAAGTTGAGGAATGAATAAAAAACATGGGGTGAAGAAACATGATACCTAATTGCCTTGAAAGGAAATGGAATTTGACAGGAAGGAAAATTTTAAATCAAAAATAAATGAGAAAAGTTCTCCTTCTTGTCCAAGAGGGAGGAACAGGATCTGGGCTTGTCCTCCTGGACTAGGCGTCTAGAAAAGCACAACGAAACACACACACGACTCTTTAGCCCCAGCCTGGCAGGGACCGCAGGCAGGATGGCCTCCCGAGAAACACGGTGAGTCTGGACCCATCCCCAGCTTTCCCTCCAGAGGCTGTTTCCAGACTGCTGTGGAGGAGCAGGGGAGGAGGCCAGCCTCCAAGAGGCTGGTGGTCGTGGCGACCTGAGACAGAGCGCAGGGAGGCCAGAGCGGCCGAAGGTGCAGCACAGAATGTAGGAGAGGAGGAAGCTACACAGGGAAAGCGCCCAGAAATCTGCACAGGGTCTCTGCGGAGTCCGGCCGCACGCCTGTCTGTCCACAGGTGCAGCGTGACTCCACCAGACCCTGCCGAGAACAAGTTCAAGGGAAGAGCAAGTCCTGGGGAAGGAGATCACACGGGGCTGGGAATGCTTTAGCAACAGCCCGGTGGGGACACCTCAGGGAACATCCAGGACATCCAGTATGTTCCCCAAAGGGCCATCCCCCAGTGCTGGGGCTGAATTAGACTCAGCTGGGGCTCCTGGGTGGCTCAGTCGGTTAAGCATCTGACTTTTGGTTTCGGCTCAGTTCATGATCTCAGGGTCGTGAGATCGATCCCCGCATCAGGCTCTGCACTCAGCAGGGAGTCTGCTGGAGATTCTCTCGCTTTCCCCCTGCCCCTCCCCTCATGTGTGCTCCCACGCCCTCTAAAATAAATAAAATCTTTTAATAAATTAAGCTCATCCTAAAAATGTATAAAGAACAAGCTTTGAAAGGAGGAAACCAATTCCCAGCTGCCGGCAGAATAAAGTCTAACACCCTTTAAAGGAATGCAACACAATCCACCACTCAACAACATAAAAGCACTAATTCTGGAATCCAAGAAAAATTAACCAGACATAGAAAAGGCAGGAAAATGTGACCCGTCGCCAGGAGTAAAGATCCATCAGTAAGATGGGCCCAGAAATAAAAGAGAGAGAATTAGCAGTGATACCAAAAGCACCTATCACCCCTGGGCTCGATGTGCTAAAACTTCGAAAGGACAATCTTAGTAGGAGGAATGCAGCTGTGAAATCCCGCGACTGTCAAGGTCACACAAGGTGAACCTGAGTTACTGTCACACACCACAGACTAAGGAAACGTGATGACCAAAGGCCATATGGCGTCCCCGACTGGACCCTGGAACAGAAAAAGGAGCGACTCATCTTCCTCAGGCACGCGGCACACAGCCCTTGCGCTTGGCCAGGAGGCCACGGCATGGCTCCTGGATACCTGGGTGCAGGCACTGGCAGCTCCGCTGGACGCCGGCAAAGGCGTCTCTTGGGAGCCCTGGTCTCCTGAAGTGGTAGCGTGTCGCTGGAAGGAAACATGGTCTCTTCCTCTTACACCAGGAGAGAGAGGGAGCACCTCTTGGGTCGGAGCTGCCACTGGCACGTGTGACACCAGGCCACAGGGAGTCTGGCTGCCTGCTCTACGGAGCTGCCAGGACTCGGGGACTCTCGGTGCCACGGGACACCCGTGCCCGTGCAGATGGGTCGCCTCCACATCCGTGACCTTGCGCTTCTCTTTTCCTGGTGTTCGCTGGCAGCTGCCAGCCTGGCCTTCGGACATTTGAGAAGTTGAGCTCAGGCTGGTGCTGGGCTGCTCTCACCAGAGCCCGAGGGTCACCGTGGAGCTGGGGTTTCCTGGAAGAGAAGATCTTTCAAGAGCTATATTTCAGATGGAGAACACATCCCTTTTTAAAGTTTAACAAACGGGGCGGAGTGCTTTTAGGGAGAAGATTAGAGCAGAGAGATGGGAGGAAAACCAGGAGAGGGTGGAGGGCCAACAAGGGTTAGGGTTTCGGAGAGACCATGGTCAACAGTGTCCCCCAGGACAAGAAACTACTGGCCCGAAACACACCTGCTGCCTTTGGTAGCACGTGACCAGACGAAGGGTGTCTGCCTGGTGACCAGAGGGAGGACGGTGCAGCGCCAGGTGACGGTGTTAACGAGGGAGGACAGGAGGGGCCAGGGTAGGGACGCAGAGGAAGAGCCGAGGTCTTTCTGCAAAACAGTCGGACTGCGTGCGCTTCTCCTGCCCGCCCGGGGCGCCGCTGGCTCTCCCTGGACCAGCGCAGGGCCTTGGCCTCCATGCGTCAGCTCAGCTCCCGCGCTCGGTCCCCCCATGGCACAGAACACGAGTTCGCCCCTCCAGCGGCCCCCGCTGCACCTGCCCACCTGGACCTCACGACTCGGCCCTGCTTCTGACCTTGTCTCCTGCCACCCTGTGTCCTCGGCTTCCCACACTCAGCCTCTCAAACCACCACCCTCCCCACCCTGGCTCCGGTACAAGCTCCTGCCTTGTACCTCCCTTGCGGTCCCCTTCATTCCTCGGGGAGGCCCCTCCCCACGCCCGGCCCAACGCACCAGGATTTCCATCTCAAAAATGGCCCGTTTCGGTCTCCCCAGTGCAAGCTCAGTGATGCCGTCTCCTCTGTGATGTCCCAGGGCTTTTCAGGCTTTTCATAAATGTGGCGAGTGCAGGGTCCATGAATACGGCCACCGTGGCAGCTGACCAGCCCCGTCCACCGCGGGAGGGACAGGGCCTTGCTCCGGCTCCCTGGGGCGCACCGCAAGGGCACTCTTCCGAGGGTGGAGGCACCAGGTGGCCCCCACGGGGCTTTGCGGTTTCCTCCTGGAGACCCGTCACCCTCGCACTGCCTCTCCTGCGCCCCCTGCCCCGGGGACCTGCGTTCACATCTGGAGATCCGCCGGCCACAGGGCCCTTCTGCGCTTTTCCCGGCCCTGACCCAGGATGAGGAGCGGGACCCCACTCGAGCCGAGAGCGGAGCTTGGGTTCTGCGAGGATTCGGAGTTGTTTCCTGCCTCACGGGTCTGATCGTGAGAGACCCACTAGGCCAGGGGGAAAAGGCTGAACAGGTAAGGGCTTCGCAACCCGGTGCAGACCGGCACCACCCCAGCCCTGACCGAAGTGGCGATTTTGCAAATGGGAGATGCTTCAGAATATTTTTTAAACCTTTTTGTCAGAGAAGTGCTTTGAGAATTTCTATAAAACCATGCAGCAGAAAAGCTTATTTTAGGGTGTTCATGAAGCACAAGCTAAAAGCTGGTTTTAGAAATTGTGAGGGGGATTCTGAGCTATTTTAATTCTTAGTAATCCCCTTCAATGTCAAATACATTCAGTACGATAGAAATCGAATCTCTGTCACAGAATCAATCTGAAAAAGGCTGCCTCAAAAAACCCCAGAAGACTAAATTTAACAATTAAACAAAAAGAGACTTTAAACAAGGGAACAGGCCATCTTGGTAAACACCCCTCAGGAGAAACCAAAGTTCCCGTCTCTGTTCAGCTGCAGGGAACACAGTCTCTCCGTTTGTAAGGACCTACGAACTTCCATGTAAACTTGTTACCTGGAAAGAAAGAGAACCGAGCTGATCACATCGCACGTCGGGAGCTGAGGGCTGAGCCCGCGGGCCAGCCCACGGCCAGCACCCAGCTGCGCCAGGGCGCCAGCCAGAAGGCGGGCAGGCGAACACACACTCAGGCGCTTGTATAGATGTAAAATATTTTATTTGTAAATGGTGATCTTCTAAATCTGTGTCCACAAATTCCAAAACCCATAACACTCTGTATACTTCAAAAAATTCAATTTTTGCCAACATTAGGTACTATTATACAGAACAGAAAACAAAAACCCGGTAGGACAAATACTGGTAGGATGTCAGAATATTGTACAAGAGAAGAAAAATATTCAAGAAACAAATTTCATACAGCTATTTATCAAGAGAAAAATATATACAATTGATTTATTCTGTAAGATAAAAATACATCATGCCATATACATTACAAGTTCAGAACTGCGTCACTGATATACCAACAGTTTACAGCCCACTTGAATTGTGCACACAAAAACTTCATTTATACTTAGCCTGTGAAGTGTCAGTACCAGAATCTTAAGTACAAAATAAAAAGCTAACCTGGTTCAAAATGCTGATTAAGTTTCTACAAGCAAACACAAAACAGTGTTTTTCTTTTTTATTAAAGAAATGTAAACAAACAGTTCATACAAACACATTTTAAAATTACATCTTCCGAAACCCTACTGTCGGGGTCTTGCAGCTGCAAGCGTGACCACAACTCTTTTTTTTTTTTTTTTTTTTCCTTTTCAAATTTTTGTGTTAAATAGAAGGCTAGAGTTAGGCTGGAGTCCTGCTACACAATCTAGTATGTTTACATGATTCTCTGTGGCTTGAAACAAAGTTCTAATCAAAACTACATCCGCTGAAGAAAAGTTCAGCCTCCATTTGGGTGTATTTTTAAGCATTATTCACAGTTATCACAAATTGTAAGCACAAAAAAACCTGACTGAAGAAGTAGGGATGCAACAATATAATATGAAAAAGTTAGTTTAAATTACCAAAACAGCTATAAAAGTCGTAGTCTTAGCCTACACTCCGTTCTATCAGAAGGTGTATAAAACAAGTACTAATAGACCGTAGTTTCCAAAAAACCCCAAATGCTCTAGGTTGAAATTTTGGTTATTACATAATTATAATGGCATATTTAATAACACAAAATTATATTGTGACATCCCTATGAACATTTTATAAGCACCCGAGCTGCTGCAGAGCCTGGTAGCATTTGGTCAATACTATTTTTATACTGTATTTTTTTCTCAAAATATTTACATATTTGTACAAAGTAACAGGGTCTGTTAGTTCTGCAGGTAACAGCAGCAGCTTGGCTTTCTTCTAACTTTTATTTAAAAATAGCTTCATTCACTTATTCAATAATAAATACAAAAAGTTGCTCTTATTTTACAGAAATCAAAAACTACAATAAACTGACTCATGGAATCAAGTATTTAAATGTATTTTAGTGCAAGTTATTACCCCTTAGCTCTATCCCTAAGGAAGTCATTTCAGTACATTCCTTGTTCAGTGGTGTCTACTTTATTTTAAAAAATCTTTAAGTTAGAGGGCCTGCCCCTGTTTCAGATAAGGCCGTGGCCAGCACTTTGGACGTCCGTCCCCCTTTCGCTGGTGATCTCAGTCTGTACATTCATAGGAAGGCCCCCACCCCGGGGCAGGGCGGCGAGCGGCTCTTCGCCCCCAAGGGTCTCCTCAGCGAGACGCAAACACACAAAACAAAACAAAACCCACCCACAGAAAGAAGGAGGAAAGAAAGAAGAAGAAAACGAAAGTGCTGGGCTGCTCTGTGGTCCTGGCGCCGCTCCGGCCCGAAGGCCTGAGGAGGGAATCAGAACTCCCAGGAGCGAGTTTTCAGAAAGTCATCAACAGAAAACAAAAATCTCTTTCTGTCTGCAAAATTCAAATGGTGTGTCGAATCGCTTCTTCCTAGGGACAAGCCGCCCGCCGAGACCGCAAGGAACGCATTCAGTTCATCCACTTCCGGCAGTTCACGGCCCCGCAGTGACACGGAATCTTGTGCTGGTCATCTTCAAAGTCAAACTTATAGTCATAGCAAAGCTGCCCACGGCAAAGACACAGTGTGAGAGAGGCCGGGGGCCGGGGCGGGGGTCCTGCCTCTATCTGCCTGATCCACAAACCCAGAAGCACAGCCGACCTAGCAAAGCACCCGAGCTGCGGCGTCCCCGTGGGCCTTGGACAGAAGCCCACCTGGGGTCCCCACGGGGCAGAGACAGTGGCCGGCCACGTTTTCAGGCCGCACCACATCCGAGGAAGGGGAGGCGGGCTGGGGAGAGCTGTGTTCCCACACCTCCTGGCAGCTCACCCCACCCCCACCCCCAGGCCTTCCTCCTCCCCATCTGGGGGAGGGACCAACCACCCCCTGCCAGCTGACAGCTTCTCTTCTTCTTTCCTCACTTAAAAGAATGTTTAAAAAAGATCTACTTAGGGTCATCAAGTTACTCTGCACATCGCAGACCAGCCCTGCTGCCCTGGAGCCCAAGCCCCCTGACCCCCCCCCCCCCCGACTCTGCCAGAAGAAGGGGAGGCCCAATACTCTCCGAGGGTCTTCTGTCGCAAACGTCCTGAGGGGCTGTTTGGAAAGACTTCCTTTCTATAGTGAAAGGGAAGACACCAACATTTACTGGGTAGCTTATCTCAGTAACAAAACCACTTAGTACCTTTTGTTAGGTACTCGCGGAGTTCTTCAGGGAGACTTTCGCCATTTCATATAAATGAAGCAGAGACTCAGAGAAGTTAAGCAACCTACTCAAGAATACTCAGGCAGGAAGGGGAAGGAAGGACCCAGAGCTCGGGGGGTCTCCATCTGTCCCAACGCCCCTGGTGGTTGCTGGCACCACGCTGGGTTCTCACATACTTTGATTTACTCATCGAGATACTTCGAGATGCGCCATGGGCATTGGGTAAATTCTTGATTCAAAAAAGGGAATTCCAAAAAGACGACCAAAAAATACAAGAAATCATCGCCTAGCTCTGATCCAAAGGACTGGGGGGTTCCAACATAGATATTCCCCCTCATCCCCTGCCCCAGGAGAGGCTCTCACAGAAACCCACATTGCTCAGCGGCACCACCTAGAGCACCTTGAAATGTGTGCTAATCGCCTTTGTGGAAGACAAATTTGGGAAACATAAGTGGTCTAGACTAGTAATAACTTTAACAGGTGAAAGTCACCTGTGAGACCAGAGAAACAAATGTCAAGTCCACCATCCAGCATTTTGTAACAAAAGAGCCAAATTGAAAATCTGTTGAGAAAAACCTGTAAGCTTGTACTGATGCTAAGTGTGAATACAGGCGATCTGGACCCACATGCTGCCCGCAAATTGGCCACCTGCAGCCTTCCAATGGCCTCGCATGAGCATCATGTTCCTGGAGACCACGGAGGCCACAATCCCATCAGTGGGATGAAAGGTAGAATCTTTAAAGAGAGGAATCCTGTTGATCTGTGACCCAGGGGGTCAGGCAGGAGCCCAAAGAAATGGGGAAGTGATGCCACATGGGTGCTACGGGAATGTGTGGAGTTTGGGAAGCACAGAGTGAGGGAATTGTGGGGAGCTGGTAGTCCACACTTGCCATGCGGCCAGGAGGAGGAAGGCGGCACGTGGATGTCCCGGGTGAAGTGCTGGGGTGGCACCCCCTGACCCACCACAAGGAGAGATTTCTAGCACTACAGCACTGGACGACCCCCGGGCCAGCCGACCACATCAAGCAGCAAGCCGCCACGCGGGGGGTATGAGCGGAGCAGACGGGGTCCCACGCTCTTACCTCTTCTCCTTTCTGGATTCTCCGGTTGGAGCTGATGATAATTTTGTGTCCTCTCTCAAAAGTCACCACTTCAGCCACACAATTAGGCGCACACGAATGGTTGATATATCTGCAAGCCACCGTGTCAGAAACTACTGATTATAAAACAGCTGGAAGAAGCTTTACAAACATTCAGTTTGTAGGGAAAACTTTTTCCTGATTACATTTCTACGTGCCCATTCATAGAACAAGAACAAACACAATTTTAAATGAAAATTCTTTTCAAAACTTATCTGCCCTGAATTTTTAATCATGGAGGCTGTCGTGGGCACATGGACCCACTGGGCAGAACTTCCTTGACCAGATTCCCGTTGCCTCACCTGGCAGGCCCTCCTGTGAGTGTCGCATCGATCACGTGGTCATTATCCATGCGGAACATGTACACACCACGGTTCTGAAAGAGAAAAGTCAGAAACTCCTCCACGTGCACGTTCAGAGCAGGAAGACTCAGCTGCAAGTGAATGGAAACAGCCCGATCGCACTCACTGTGGGTGTCACACAACCACATCAGGGGACATGTATGTCCGTGGTGGGAATGGAAATCAATGGATCGGGAGGTTGCTCGCAATGCCAGGCTCATTAATCTACAGCTGTATCTATGTGAACGACAACCCCAACTAGATAGGGTTAGACTGACGGAAAAAACAAGGAAAACACAAGAATATCCAGATGTTAAATAAAAATCTTTAAAAAAAAGGAGGGGGGTGCCTGGGTGCCTCAGTCGGTTAAGTGTCTGTGTTTGGCTCAGGTCATGATCCCAGGGTCCTGGGACTGAGTCCTACGCCAGGCTCATTGCTTAGTAGGGAGCATGCTTCTCCCTCTGCCCCTCACCCTGCTCATGCTCTCTCTCGCGCATGCGCACGCTCTCTCTAATTTTAAAAAATATCCAGATGTGGCTTCTGTTCAAAACTGAACCTCACAGGACAGTGCGACTTGGCCCTGTTTCCAGCTTTTCGATGGCACAGGGACAGAGGAGGACTGGCTCTTACCTGAGACTCATACAGCTTCTCTTTTCTGTTTGCAACTTCATTTCGAATGATCGTGCCGATGTACTCGATGACCATGGTGTGCTTCTCGATGTCCCTAGCAGCATATAGGCCCAGCCCCTGTGAAAAAAAGAAATAAAAAATGGGGGGAAAAAAGTGTGTATGTACTTCAAAAATCACTTTGATTTCTTGGACAACAAACCTGATTCCCTTTCATACAAAGGCCACATCAAAAGCCACACTGAAGATTTCACCTGAACTCGGGTCTTTTTTTTTGAATATACTATCACCTGAAACAATCTTACCACTTAAAGTCATGCCATTACTATCTTGCTTTGTGTCTTTCTTTTACTAAATTCTGAAGGCAAATTTACAAAGCCGTACCACTGACTGACCACCACATTCTGCCAGGCCATCTTCTCTTCCATTCATGACAAGATTCCACCAACTAAACAGGCTAATAGCTTCTGGTGTTTATCCCATTACTGTTTCTAAAAGAATATGACAGGACAATAAACTTAATCGATAAGAAATAGGGCTAATCACAAGGGATTGTGAATACTATAGTCAGGTTTTGGATTTGGTTAGGAGTTCCTGGAAGCCAGAGCAAAAGGAGAAGCACAAGTTACTCTGCTCTAATTACCAGGAAAGCTGGAAAGAAATAAAGTTCTTCAGAAAGGCAACTTTCTCCTGTAATCTGAAGTTCAGAGGCCGGAGAGAAATGTACGGGAATCTGACCTGGTGAGAAATACTGCTGCAAGTTCTCTCGTTTGGCAGCTCGTACTCTCTATGCTAGTGGCCTAATAAATCACATACTATGTACTTTTTAAAGTTTTTAGCATTACGAATTCTGGAAAAATAACATACTGAAAAAAATATGGATAATTTCCATGAATATGTGATATTTTCTTGTCCCAATGTGAGTTTCTACCTTCTCAACTCCAGCTGGCTGCCAGAAGACCACAGTAACCAAGTAGGGAAGAGCGTGTGCTAAATGGGGAGTCTGCCAGGTGCAGCTGCATCAAGCCCCACCGTAGGGCATACGGTACCAGAGGCCCATCTCAGAGACTTTGGTGTGTGAACTGAATTATCTTCTGGGAAAAAACATTTTATGCAATTTATCTGTTCAATTCCAGATATAACTGAGGTGAATGAACCAGAATACACAAAATAGTGGTATGTGTAGAGATCAATATAGTTTGGTATAAGAACAGAGAACATCAGTGAAAAAGAACAGAGAATCCAAGTAGATCCGTGCGTGTGTGAGAATCTAATGCGTTAATAGTTACAGTAGTCGGGGGTGTCACAGTTCAGTGCAACATGGAAGGGTTAGTTACTAAATGGTGCTTTTCAACTATTCAATGGAAGAAAATAGTCTTAATTAACACTTAAAATTTCTGAAATCAAGAAATCCAAGAGACTACATATACAATAAAATCTACTGTCTTAACCAAGACTAGAAACTACAGAAAATTATGTACATTTAACTATGCACAAACTAAAACTTTTATAAGAAAAAAGATACCATACTTCCTAGTAGGCACAGGGTGTTTGGTTAGAGGAGTACATCTATTAGCACAAGTTCTTACAAATTAGAAAAGGGGCAAAGGATGAATATGTGATTCACAGAAGAGCAAACCCAAATGGCAAGCATGAAACGTTGCTCACTGGTCAGCGGTTAGAAACTGCAGTGAAGGAAGCAGGATCCGGCTGGCGGAAGTGTAAAAGGGCAGTAGCACGACAAATGGGGAAAGGAGAGGGAGTCCCCCCAACGCAGGAAGAAATGTGCAATGACAGCCTTTCCGGAAAACCAACAAGCTCTAAGATGGAAAGTACACGCGTACTTCTACACAGTAGTCTCACTGGTGGGCATATTCTCCAAAAGAGTGACTGTATCAATACGTAGGGATATTTGTACAAGATAACTGATGGCAATGCTATTTTGGGAAAAACTGTAAACAAAATACAAAAAACCGTTGTGGAACGGTTTACTTAATTACAGTTCATCGACATCAGGGAACGTCACACAGCCACTGAGGAGAAGGAAAGAATGAAACAGAGCCGCCTCAGTTGCTCTAGAGGATTCTCTAGATAAGCAAGAAGGGAGGATTGCAGAACAGTGCATGGGAACAACTCCACTGGAACATTCATGCACAGACGTGCCTGCACGGTCAGGACAGTGGCACGGGATACACCGAACACGGGGGTCAAGAAATCACTGAAATGACAGCGAATAAAAGCGACAAAGAAATAGGAATGGTAACAAGTGAACAAGCTACTTGGGAACGTTTAAAATGGAAAAGTAACTGATGGAGCAGATGAGAAAGACACACCACCAGAAGCAGACCACTGGATCCCCCAGGAGCTGGAGAGGCTCCATTCTTGATGCAACAGCAGAAAGAAAAGAAAGATATCGTATTTGTAATTTAAACACACAGTATCAGATAAAAAGATCGAAAGCAGAAAGAGCTCTTAGTTTTATTTTTTTTCTAAACACGAAAGATCAGCAGATAAAGTAGAAACCACAGAACAAGGACAAGGGAACCACAACCAGAAGGGGGACAGAAGGAGGGCTATGGAGACGGAAGTTCCCGTCTGTGTTTGCACGGTCATCTGGGGGCCCCACCACAGGGGCCAGACTGAAAGGCACACTTAGCAGGTCCCAGCTGATGCTGCTGCTAGTCGGGTCCACCCTGTGAGAGCCCAGATCTCATGGGTCTGAATTTGTCTATAGGTTCAAACAGAAAGAAATAGAGGTAGGAACTTGCAAAAGAACTAATACATTTCTCAGACTGAAGGCCACAATGCTCCAGGTCAAAAAGGGTCATCAAATAAGGAAAGCAATAAAAAAGAAAATGACCCGAACCTAGGCACATTTTTTGTAAAATGTCCAAACATCAAGACTAACAAGAAGATCCTACAATTTTCTCAAGAAGAGAAAAAAGGTTCCAAACAAAGGAACAAGAATCCGAATTGAGTATAGACAATGGAATACAGATCGGATTTATATTTTGAAGGAATCCCAGTGGGTGTGAGCAGGACTGGATGAGAGGAGGCAGGCAGTCAGGCCCACCAGCCATGCACACAGATGCTATGGCAGGTAAAAACTGTGGCAGAGCCAGAGCGTGGACTGAGAGAGCTCTTCTGAGGGAGAAGGGCAACAGAGCACTTGAGGATGCTCTGGATCTGGGCATAGGGGGCCAAGGGATACAACTCACGGACGGGGACAACACTTGGGATAATTAGGCTTAGGGACTGAGATGTTTGGCAAAGTGAGCTTTATACTTCCATCCTGGGACATCCAAGGGGAGATGAATAGGCACTGGGTTCTTTAGGTCAGCAGTTCAGCAAGTATGGACTATGGATATAAATTTACATGCTTAGCCTGCAGATGTTCTATAAATGGTATTTCACAATCTATGCTCCAGAAAATATAGTGCTCTCATGAAGAGATGGCTTCCAAAAGAGAACGCCCCCTGTTGGAGCACCTTTTGAAAATATTTTCATTTGTATTTCTCACAAGAATTTGAAATAGCTCTAGTGAACGCTCCACAAACCCAGTGAGTGCAAAATACAGCGCTACATGCTTCCCATGAGTGCTCATCGAGATGCAAAGAAGTAGATTCCAGAGGTCTTCCCACTGGGGGAAGAAAAGCATCCATGCTCAAAGAGACGTATTCAGTCACTGCTGTTACAAACTAACAAGATGTGACGGTATTTTAAAAACATGATTCTAATCCTGCAGCCGTGTGAAATCCTTCTTCACATATGGATGTATCCTCTGACCGCCAGACCCCGTCCTGTCCCAGGGACAGACTATTTCCTTACCTGGATACGAGACCGGGCCAGATAGACGTTGGATTTCCACTCGGTCTTCATCTTCCGGTACTGCGAGGACTTGGAGTGGACAAACTGCTTACTGTAGGGCGCGTTCAGCTCCCCCGTGACCGTGCTCTGGAAGGACTTGGAAGTGCTGGTGCTGTTCAAGGTGTGAGGCCTGCACACAATGGCATGTCAACAGGAAAGAATAAAAGGAAAACTGAAGATATCTCCGAATAATGCCCCAAGCCATGTTGATTCAAATTCTTACTGACAAGAACATACATGGAAAGCCGCCTAGCAGAGCCACACCGCGAGTTCTCTGATGCGGTCGGCACAGACACAGCCAGAGACAGCAGGGTTTGTAAGCAGCAGACAAATCAAGCACAAAAACCACTAATACGCCTAGAAACCCTGGGCTGTACTATGTGAAGTTAAAACAAAATACCTTAACACAAACCTCTTGACATGGGCACTCATTTTAGGTTCGGAACGGGCACAGCCTGTGGGGTTAACGGCAAGAGGGAGTTCCATGAGAGGGTTGCGGCCATACCGAAAGGTGTAGTTCTCACACGCCTCAACCCCAGGGAGCTGAAAAGGAGCGAAACAGACACAAGGTTAATTTATTTGACCATGACTGCAGACAATCCTGAGCTGGCCCAAGGGATGGCCCAACTTGAACTTTTGTGGAAATAACTTGTCAACATATTCCCTGGGGACAAAATGGTCTTTTAACTTGTGTTAACATAATCAGCCTGCACTCAGATCTATTTCAATATTAATATACAGGTTTCAGTTTCAAAGTGGAACTTCATAAACTCTGGCAAATGCTCCTTGAAGAAAAATATTAACCCACAGAACCACCACAGGCCAACCAACATACATGCCTGTGTGACTTTAGATCTGATTATCCCTACCCAGTGTGTACTGACTTGCAACTTCATTCTTTCAACTTTTATATATTTGGAATTTAAAAATTAAATATAGTTGAAAATCATAGTTAAAAATCATTTATATGGTTTAACATCTTAATTTCTCACTTCTTCCAATCTGACTACGATGAGGTTATCACACTCAATGCCCCGAGAGTGCAGGTGGTTAAGGTTTACTTGTAAAATAATTTTATGTTAAAGGCCTTTTCTAGAATACACTTCTTGTGAACATATTTCTCTATAGACATAAAAGATTCGTATCATTTAGGCAGAGCTCTACCAAAGGAAGCAAGTAGACCTAGAACTCAGTGGCTTTTCGGGTGTCCTCTGCTTCTCCATAAAAAGAGAAACAAAACAAACCCCACCAACCATCGATTATTTTTTCTTGTTCAAAATAATGCCTTATAATCACACAACTTCTCAAAAGCATTGTGTGCAGACTCACTGGCAAACATGCTTATAATCCTAAAAGACTGCAAAGAAAGGTCAGAGAAGACCCGGCGCTCCTGCGGTCACTGCCCTCTGGTGACGGCCCGGCACGGGGGCAGGAGAGTGGCTACAAACACCCGGGGTCAGGGTCAGTGCAGGAAAACGTGAGGAAGCCAAGGGGACAGTAGCCCCCTTACCCATCCCGCGCTGCCTGAGGACAAAACAGTGCCCCTGCCCTTCTCTCTGCCTCATCTGCACCCTCGAAGAGAACCTGAAATTTGTGAGCCACCTCCCTGAGGGAACGTTAACATTTGCTGAGGTGTCCAGATGAATCAGATGCCCTGAGACACACGAAGAGAGCAAAGTGCTACCTCAGAGTATCCTATTACAGCCCGTGTCAAAACGGTCACACCGGGGCGGGGACCACTCCGTGCAACCACAAAGGTACTCCCGACGGCACATTGGGCCCGAGGCACTCACTGATTCCGCGATCCGTGCCACTGCAGACACCGTGAGCCCAAACAGATCTTCTCCCTTTAGATACGCTGGAAAAAGCTGCAGCATTTCAGACTGTTTTCTCACACATGCCACGGGCTCCAGTATTTTATCCCAAACACCTACATATGGCCAAAACAAAAAACAAGACAATTTAGAACAAACCTGCTCTCTGGACAACAGGATGCAGTATAAAACAGCAAACTAAAGATGGACCAACCACTCGAAGACTTACCAGTTACCAAGTAAAGCCTTGGAGGTGGTAATCTAGCCACCCTTCTATTATCTGCGTATCAAATGGCAGTTTATTTTGAAGACTTTATGAAATATTGGGGGAAAAGAATGTGTTACATTAAGGAAATTAAACAATGAAAGTGGAAAAGAAAGTTTAATGTAACAAATTCATGCAAGAACTTAATTCATTATCACACTAGGCACCTAACTTTACATTTTTAACTGATTAATCTAATTAGCAGTACCTGGAAGTATGTTTCTTTCCCCTCAGATTTAAATTAAAATATGAAATTGATATTTCCATTGGAATTATCTTTAGGGCATTTTCATACTTTTTTTTAAAAAACAGCTAGACTTTTAAAAAAAGCAATTCCGCAGTACTTTGTGCATCAATAAAATGAGAGCCTACAGTCGTAATTAAGTGTCCAATTTCTAGCTCCAAATCTGTTCAGTACCTGGTAATCCTCATAAAAGACGATACACACAATATGCCGTAAATATGGTTTCCTGCCTTCTGCCGTTAGGAGGGCCCCCAACGCAAACAATAGGCAACCTTTATCTACAGATCACTGCTTTATCAACTGCGTGCTCAAATACATATTCTGATTTCGAGTAAGTGTAGCAAGTGCTGAGTAGGTGGCACAGCAGGGACAGTAACACAAAGAAGCTAACCGTCGCGTTTGTAAATGAAAAATCCATGTCTGTTTTCATAAAATCTGACCCAAAGAGAGAAAACAAAGAAATACGGACATAAAGCATTCAGTGGCCGGCTCTGCCGGGCATGCAAATGTGGCTCTCACCTTTGGGAGAGGAATCACTTAGGACAAGGTCTTCGTGGCCCTGCTCCACGATTCTGACGGCGAACACCGGGCGCCCGTCCTTCTCCTCGATGGAGCACAGATAGCGGCAGCGCCTGTTGGCGTAGCGGGTGCTCCAGTACAAGCGGCTGGCCTCGTAGCCCACGGGGAAGAGGGCTTGAGCCGAGTGGAACGCCTGCATCTGTTGTGGCAGCAGCTGACCGATCGTATGGAAGATGAGGCTTCCAACACGGAAGGTGTGGTCACGTTCCCCGCGCTGCACGATGCTAGCGATCTGTCGCACCTCATCACGTTGAACGTAGACCCGTCTGAAGACTGCGAAGTAACTTAATTCCTGCTCATGAATTCCCTTTGGTTTGTGCATGGGACAAAGCATAGTTTTATCCTTAAAAAACATGCATTGTGCTTTAATGGCGCAAGTAAAGTGATAAATATTGGTGCACCGAAATCGGTGACATCCGCTGGTGGCGCCCATCTTATGGCAGAAGACACATTTCATCTGCAGTCCCCGCCTCAGTGCCAGCTCCACGTTTATTAGGGCCCCAGCCTGGGTCTCATAGACCTCCGTGGACCACAGCGCACAATTCAAGTGGACCCACAGGTCTAAGTCAAGGTTGAGCAGTCTTGCTGGCCCGTCTGTCAACCCATCTCCCTCCTCGTGACAAAAGCAACACTTCCGGTAGTCTTTGGGCACAGGGTCAGGTTTAAGGGACGTGCCCAATTTCTTCAGAAACTCATCTATTTCGTCCTCACAAGGGGGTTTGAAGCTCCCCTTGGGGATTACAATGTGAATGCTCCACTTCTTCCACTTCATCCCTCTCCACTTTTTATTGATTGGCCTACAGTCTTCAAACCCGCCGTGGACAGTCCTGAGCCGAGGCTTTAACTTGACTGTTACCTTGAGCTCGTCTGGCTTTGCCTCTACTTTGGCTGCTTCAAACGCCGGAGGGAAAGTGATGGGGGGTGATGCTGGGGAAGAAGCTTCTTCCTGGAGCTGCGGGAGGCAGTGCACATCCAGAGTGGAGATGTTGTTACTGTACTGATGAAATGCTTTGGAAGGCGTCTCTTTCACAGGCGACTGTGGCAACGGCGGGGCAGATTCCTGCACAATGAAAGGGAACAGGAGTAAGAAGAGCAGTTCGTCCCAGAGCAGGAAGCCAAGCAGCAGGTGTCATGGGGCCTGTGCCCCCAGGGTGGGGGTGGGCGACAGGGACAGGGTCTCCAGGCTGAGCAGAGGCGGATGCCAAACACTGAAGGTGCTGACAAACACCCACGGACTGATGAGAGCAGGGCCGGGTCGGGAGTCCCGCCCCAGGCCTTCTCGACAAGGCTGCATCTCTGGAGAATGTTCTGCTCCTAAACCTTATTGGACACTCTTCTCTAACCATAATAAAGCCAGAAAAATCAATGCTGCAGAGAGGAGCTAGTTTAATTTGTACAATGGAACGGTGCCTTCTGTTGGACCAAACAAAAACTTCAGAACATAATCTTCTCTGAGCTTATGCCCACTCTCTGAAATTCATGTCTGTTCATCTTAGGCTGAATTAATTGGCATCCATGTGAAGAAAGAAGGGGCAGTGGTCCCCTATCAACATACATCACACATGACTCTTCCCTGGCGCTGCCCAGCTCTGATCCAGCTGCTGGAAGACGTGAGCTCAGACGAGCCCCGGGACTTTCTCTCTGGGTACCCACAGGTTCCCGTTTTCACACACCCCCCTCCACCGGGTATCTGAGAAGATACACCTCACATAAATCCAGGAGCATGGAGGAACTGCACACCAAATTTAAAAATTATCTGGTAAAAAGGCAATTCCTCCTCTTATAGAACCTGACATATTAATTTTTTAAAAGATTTTATTTATTTATTTTGAGAGAGCATGAGCAGGGCAGAGGGGCAGAGGGAGAAGCAGACTCGCTCCTGAGCAGGCAGCCTGACATGGGGCTCGATCCCGGGAAGCTGAGATCGCGACCTGAGCAGAAGGCAGATGCTTAACTGACGGAGCCAGCCAGGCGCCCCAACATATTTTAATTTAAAGTCTAAACCTATTTGGCATATAGCTTGATTTCATTACACTGGAGACTACTGCCTATTATAAAAATAAGAGTCTCCAAAACATTCTCCCAGAACAGAGCAATGATCTGCAGGGAGGAATGACTGGTGGTATCACAGCATGGGAAGGCTTCCTTCAACACAGTCAAAAATGTCTACCCATATCAACCACACATTGAGATACACTTAAATCACACAGAATCAGGTACAGTAGACCATTTCCACCATGACATAAGCAAAATGCTTTCTCCCCAAAATAGAGGAGTAGACTTACAATGTGTTTGTGAACAGGTTTTCCCATCAGGATAAGATCAACAGAAGTTGTAAGTCTTACTGTTGTAATTAAATTAAGATATTTATAATTAAGTAAAACTAAAGATGTTATTAGTATTAGTGTTTTATTCAATTCTGAACTTCTAAGATATAATTCAAGTCTACCCCCGCCCCCTTCTCATCAGATAAGCTGAATTTATCTGAAATAACAGCACGGGCTGCCCTTCCTCAGCCCGCGTAGCACGTGCCGGGACTCCCTGCACACACAGCGCGAGGAACCTGTGCTATCCGTCAGCATAACCCCAAATCACGGAAACCCCTCATTATACACTGTCCACTGAGGCTATCCTGATCTCACCTTGCTTTCTGCATTTTTTGCTTGTGTAGTTGATGCATAAAGAACGAAGCAATTATTACTACAAAAGACAATGTCCTTCTCCATTCTATTACAGCTTTCTCGGGAATCCTGAAAAGCAAAGAGAAATGTGTGGGGATCTCAAGTCAAAATTTCATAAAAACAAGATCCCTCCATTGTTGGTTTTTATGCTATGTTAAAAGTGAAAGTAGCTCTCTATCGTAAAAGTAAAAAAGTAACTCTCTGCCAGTATTTAGCATATAATTTAGCCAAAGAAAAAATAAATGTACAAAAATAAACTTTATTATCCATATTTCACTCTATTTAGACATATGTGGGTCTCATATTATCCAGTTTACCAGTCTGCTGTCACTGTTTGGTTTTAAGCTAAACACGTCAAATACACGCTGAGGCTACGTGGTGGCACCTGGGGGCCATGAGGCCACCACAGAGGGGCTCCTTCCTGACACAGGAGCAAAACCTGCGCCGGACACCTCAGCGAGGGAACAGCGAGCACCTTGTTCATAGAGGCCAGGTCTCGGAGAGACTTCCTGACGCCGCTCCCGAGGATAACCACCCTGCAGTGACAGCACCACTGTGGCCTGAGTACTGCGCCTTCTGCGCCACCACGCCCAGAGTCCCGATATCCAGAGAGACCTAAATGCAGAAGACTTTTGTTAGTGATTCAAATTAACCAATAACACAGTGTAGTACAAGAGGTAAAACTGCCCTACATCAACTTAGAACATGGCTCATTTAACTTTCCTGATACTATTCGTTATTAATAAAAATCTTATCTTCTAAGCATAAAAGTGGTTACAGGGCATCTATTACATGCATGGCCCTGCAGTATAAATAGAGGGACACAACTATGCTCAAGCAGCTGGGGAAACAATGTTTGTACACGAGAAGCACGAGAGAAAACCAATTCACCATGATATTAATAGTCACCCTAAGTGCAAAGCGAGTGGGGTGGGGGATACTACTTTTGTTTGAGGGTTAAGACGATAAAAAATGTTTTATGAAAGATGAAGAGCTACATGCACAAGAGTCTTAAATGAGTGTGATTTGGAAAGTCGCAGAGGGCTAAGAGAGTCCTGGGGCCAAGATAAAACGTGGTCAGAAAATCCAAGGCCCATCTGGAGCACATCATCCATGTGGGGCATGGAGGCAGAAAGGAGAACAGGGAAAAGTGAGTGAGGCAGAAGCAGCTGGAGGCCGAGCTCAAAAACCCAGCACGGCAGCTCTCCCTGAGTTCACAGGTGAGAAGTGAGGAGCTGCCAGGTCCTGAGAGCAGGGCACAGACCAAAACAAGGCTCCGAGGGAATGGGCTGAGGAGGACTCGTCCCTGGGAAGAACAGGGCCCGTGGAGACAGTGCACAGGCCCGACGAGAGGGAAGAGCAGGCGCAAGGCACAGAAGGAAGAGAGAACACAAGCACAGCCGCTGGCCGGCCTCATGTACACTGGCCAGAGGGGTGGCAGGGGCGGCGGGCCCTCGGGGAGACGTGGAAACCAGAGCCGCAGGGGGTCAGCAGCCCGCACACAGAGCTGGCATTCCATGACTTCCCGGTGACATCAGATCCTACCACAAAAGACAAGAGCACCCACAGAAGGTTCATTTACCCACAACTACACACCAACACGCTGTTACTCATTCAAAACTGAAGTGGGATTTTACAGAGAATAAGCTTAACCTGTGAATGCAAAGTGAATCCGAGGGTGACAAACGTAAACCAGCTCACCATTGCTTGCTGGAGGGAACGGCACATCGGGCTGCTTCAGCCGGTACGAGCCGGCTAATCGGGGAGGGTTTGCAGGTCCTGGCGGTGGCCCGCGGAGAAATACATGCTGTCGACACTCCAAGCCTGGGTTTACTCTGCGGCTGCTGACCAAACCCACGGACGGAACATCCGGAGCATTACTAACCTCATAGCTGTTAGGAATTCGGACGTGAAGAAGGTCGGAAAATGCAGCCACCACACTGCTGATGTTCTAAAACGAAAGTGTGAACGCTGTGTCACCCCCAAAAGCAAGAGTGAGCCACAGAAGCAAACTTCAGGTAGCTGCTCTCTGCAGGACACAGACAATGCCAGCAAATCCAACCACTTTCATTTAGATTTAAGAGTCTCAACCTTTCCTAAACAGAAATCCTCATACAGGGACCGCAATTAAGTATTTGCGCGAGCGTTACAGTATTCTAGCTATAGGATACGCCATGAGGAGGGAGCTACACCTAATCACGTTTCACAGCTAGGCAGACACTTCCTTCAAGTGGACTCTGTCTGGCTCTGGGCAGAGGTCTGCAACAGCTCACAAGAATGCTGTCACACCAGGGCTGAGTTATACTGACAGCCAAAATGTCCTATCATTGGACCATCAGTATGGTCGCCAATATCCTCACAGAATCAGACAGAAAAAAATTCTCAGCAATTTGTTAGTGTTTGATATGAGCAACTGCTATGTGAACATTGACACTATTTCTGTAAAAAGTTCTTTTCCATGGCTTCATTTTCTATGTGTAATTATCGAGAGGTTTCTCTCTAAAGGACACACCCTTTAATAAAAGCACGAGAACACGAACTTCCTTTTGCCCCGGCTTCAGCTGAGATCCATGCTTATTCAGAGTGCTCAGAAGCAACCCAGACATCTGAATGACTGCTCATCCCAGCTCTGTGAGCTTCTGTTCGCCATGTCCCTGCTGCACATGTCTTGCTCTAAGCCCCCTGACACCCCAGAATGGGGACACAGTTTATAATGTTAAAAAGCTATTTCATCTTTACCTCAGCAGCTGTAGGATGCAGAGTAATTGCCACAGATATAAGACCCGATCTGGGACCATTTGGGGACGAACCAAAAGGTGGTGTGAAAAATAAAGTGCCTGGCTCAGTTTTGATGTCATTCCTTCTAGATTCCAAACCTTAAGTGGAGGGGGGAGAAAAAAGGGAAGAAGGAAGGAGAGAGGGAGAGAAAAAAGGGGAGATGGAAGAAGGGAGGAAGGGAAGACGGATTGAGTATTAATGCCTTTTCAAAATCAAAGTATGAACATTAGTAAACTGGCATACCGTAAAGAGAAATAATTTGGCTGAGTACTTTCCCTACCTTTCCCAGCACTGCTGGGAAGAATCGGAATGATGGGGGATGGCACAGGCTCTGGAGGCTCCTCTTTGACCAAGGACAAATCTGGGTACCTGCTCACTTCCATTCCAACCACACTCTCCGGAGAGGAGGAGGGGACAAAACTGTCAGGAGTGTCCCGATCGCCGCCGTGACCCTGTATCCTGAGAGAAGACAAAGATAACATGTCAGCATGGGCGAATCCGCCACTGGGGCTTCCTGCACAACCCAGCCCCGTCGACGAGTGTGACTACGAGGTTCCCTTGGACAACGGCAACGATGTAAGAAGACAGAGAATAGTTCAGGGCCAAACAAGAAATCTCTCGGAAAAAGACCTAAGAAACACATTCAACTGTTAAGCAATTTAAACAGTAGGTTTCCTCCTGACGGAACTTCAACATCAAAGTTTAAAGACCTGCCAAAGAACGAAGACGTTCAGATCACAACACAGCAGAGAGAGGATGAAGACTCACACCTCTGCCAAGTTCCAGATCCCTGAGACCAGGAACAGTCTGCAGCCGGAAAAGGAAAGAGCCATCTCACACACCCCACGGGTGCAGCCGCAGAGCCCGCTGTGCTGCCGCTCATAGTGGAAATGCGGGGAAAACTCAGTCGTTAGGGCTTCATGGGCCTTGATTTTTCCTAACTGATCACGTACGGTGAAAAGAAGAAGAGAATGGTCTAGCCCAAGGAGCTAGAGGTTAACTAGGGTGACTGAGATCAGAGGGCAAGTGTGGGCTCAAGCTAGTGCTGTGGGATACTCCCAAACCTGGGGCCTCCCACTCTCCCCCCACAAAGGAGACCCTGTTATGTGGAGAGAAGCTGAGCAGCAGCATTACAATGAGACCTGAGAGTGGCTTCCAGACGCAGTCCCTGTGACATCCAATGGTGCCCTGCCCCAGGGCACCACACATGCACACCTAGGAGGCTGCCTCCCACAACTGCTCCCGATTCACAAATCTAGCAACTTCTAGCAGTAAGATGCAGAAGAGAGCAAGGACACCTGGATTCTAAATCTGGATGAGAAACTTCTCCTTTTTGGTCCACAGTTTTCTCATTAGTAAACTAAAGGACTTAATCTAAATGATGTCTCATCAAACAGAGGGCAGTTACCAGATTATCCAAAAAAAGAATCACCTGATGAAGTACATAAAAACCTTTCCCAGATCTAACTAGGTGGGTTGTGGCTATCTAAGGACGGTGGTTTCTCCCCAGTCAGAATCTTGGGTCTAAAAAGCTGATACGAAGAAGTACAAAACTCTGAGCGCGATAGTCCTTAAATATTCTTCCCCAAAAGCATTCTCTGGCATCGGTGACTGCCGCTCTTTTATCTTAGACATCTGGAAACATCACTAGGTGACAATGATCTTTGAAATATTTTGCACAGACTCCCATTGCCTTAATGTCTATTTGGTTATTTGTTGAACTTCCTATACCATCTAAGAATTTAAAAATGCACAAACTAATTACATTCAATAGTAAGAATGTTTTATAAACTAAGTCCTAAAGAAAACTATTCACCAAATTTTTACCCCTTAAATGTTTTTACATGCTTTCCCTACATTCTGCTAAATATATATTTTTTTTTAAAAATGAACTAAAAAATATGTGAGAAAAAAGGACCTCTACCTTAATTCTTCCTGATTATTATGAGGTGGTGTTGGCAGTGAAGCTGGAACATCAACAGTCTTTGGGCCTTGAGCAATAGCTCTGGCTAACAAGTCATCCTGGGGTCTGAATGGCAGCTGAAATGGTTTAGGTCCTAGACTTTTGGTAACTGGAAAAGCAAAAACACAAAACCAAAAATAGATTTAGTCAAAACGGATACATGGGGAGAACCTCACAGCTGACAAAGGCACACTCTGCAAAGGTGTACAACTTGGAGGTGTAGCATCATACCTTCATGGCTCATTAATACGCCAGCTCTTCCAGCAAGTTCTTCAGTTGTCGCAAAACCATTTGCCATCTTCTGACAAGCCATAGGAGGTGGTGTAGGAGGAAGAGAGGCAGGGGGTGTTGGAGGATTACTTAAATTATTCTGCTGCAGGAGACCAAAAAATTTCAAATTATATGCTACAGAGCAAATATGCCATGACCTTGCTAAAACTTAGTTCTGTGAATTTTTAGCACATGGAAGCAAGGCTATAGAAATGTCATCAAGATGCATCTTCATTCCTAAATGCACACCAAGAAGATAAATAAATGTACAAGGCCAGGAGGTTTTTTGGTGGGAGAAATACTCATGTTTATATGGACAAATTAGCCATTTTCTTACTCTGCCCAGCTTGAGTACTTGAAATTAAGAAGCAAAGTTACATTATTCTATTCTGTACATCTCTTCAAATTTCATTGTTATAGCCAGTGAAAGACAGCTTTAATAAATTGTAAAAGTTCTCAAAAATTCCATTATTCAATTCTCATTAAAATATGCCCCAGTTCTATTAAAAAAAAAACAACTTGAGAATTTGTGGTCCTAATCCTATAATTACAACTCATATCCTCAATATTAGAATCTGGATTGTCCAAAACCTCTGTAAGAAGCAAAGTCTTAGCAATAACACGGAAATGGCTAAATCATTAACAAATGGGAGTCCCCTCCAAACATTTCTCTCTGCTTAGCATGTCATCAATTTGTCATTGGTTGGTTGAGTGATCAGTCTCTCAGGGATTGTTGGAATCTACCAATAATACCATGAGAATCAAGTGCAAGGTGAAATTACAAATCTTGCAAAGATCTGGGATTTCATGAAAGTAATGAAGTTGTGTTGGAGAACAGCTTGCATCAGAAGAGAAGGCATTTACAAGAGTTAGGACAGGTTCTAAATGAAGAGAAAAGCCGACAGTGATAATAAATGGAGCATCACAAGAGAATGACTTTAACACTAAAGTAAGAAGAGAAGCCCTCCAGAAAACTGATGATACTCTCAAATATTTTTGCAAAAAGAGCATTTTACATAAGTCAGATGTGAAGTAAAGAATGTCTAATAAGGCTCTTATAAAACGTTGCTAATACCAAAAGATAAATTTTAGTTTGATATTTTAGTTTAAGAATTAATGTCTAGTTATAATTAATGTCCAGTTAAATCATCAGACAAAATACACTTTTCAATTTTTTTCATTTTTCAGGGAAAATTGCTAACTACTTTTTTATTCTATTTACTATGTATTTGGATTTAAGAGTTAATAAAGGTTATAGGAAAACAGGTATTTTCTTCTCTACCATGGAAATACATAATGGATGTTCTTCACTATTTGTAGTCTTACCTATAAAAAATTACAAATATTTATGTTAGAAACTCTTCATCCAGTGAAACTGTCACCTTTTAGCTGAACTATTAAAGTTTAAATGAAACTTGGAAGATTAGATGAAAAACAAGACAAGCTCTACCAATTCTGATATGGTATCCAAAGAGGAAGCAAGGTAAGACCTTGGTGAAGAAACATACCTTGTAGATCAACTGAGAATAGTAATCCGAAACCCCTTCAAGGGTAGCACTGCCAAAAGTTCCTAGAAGTCGGCTCCCACTATTAAATTGGCCACTGCCATAAGGAAGAAAGTGCGCAAAGTTCACTCCAATGATTGGTTCCATTAGAGGGAGCAGAGAGAGCTGCTATTAAAAAACACATTGAAGAGTAATGTACACGGTCAACAAAACAGAGCGTTTCGCAACTTTTCTAAGACCCAAGGCAACTTAGTCCAATAAGGCTTGAGAAAAACAAGACTTAAAAATTTCGAGTATCAAAATGCTAGAGTAAGTAAGTGAGAGAGACCACAGAATCTCTAGGATATATTTAAAAATGAGCTTTATTCTTATCTGTCTTAAAGGGATGCTGCCAGGCATCTAACAAGAAAAACACGTTCCTTATCTTTGCTCAGCAAGAATCGGGGCATGAAGGGAGGCCAGGTAACCCCAGTGGCACTCTTAGTGGCTGTCTCCCACCTTCTGTAACAACCACAAAGGTGTAAGAATAGAGTTTACTGCAGGGAGACCAGGAGCTGCATTTCCTTGCATCCAGAGTCACAAGTAACACAGACAGGTTTTTCTTGGTGCTGAGGCTGCTCCTTCTGAACACAAGTAAATCTTGACCATCACCTACCAATCCATCTATCTTACTGCCATTTTCGGGTGCCAATAGGATATGGTGCAGTTTTGCTTGCAATTAGGAAATCTACTAGACTCCTTGTTGAGACATCATTTATCCTTGTAACTACTTTAATTAGGAAATATGGTGATAAAGAGAAAATTTCAGTTTAATAGGGTTGAAAAAGCATTTGATGCCTCACTTGACTTTTTAAAGGAGCTGCTCCGAGGGACTCACCTGCTTCAGGTGGGTAAACGTGTCAGTGGTGGAGTACACAGCCTGTTTCTCCTCTTCATCCTTCTTCCTTTTCTTGGAGCGAGGTGCAGCCTTCTCCCCCGTCCTCTGGGTCCGTTTGCTTCGAGGTTTCTTGGTTTCACTTCCTCCATCTGTTTTTGGCAATTGGTTGTTGCCACATCCAAAACCACCTTGCATTTGAGCCCCCAAAGTTTGCTAATGTAATTGGAAAGGTTAAGAGATAAGTGAACTATTCACATGCTGGATTTTGCAGTTCATGCTAATCCAGTTCCATTCTATGACACATATTCCTATCAGGGGTACTAAAAGTTGAGGAAAGGCAGTGGCCTCAAATGGTCTGTTTTCTGAAAGATCATCCCCTTTCCAAACATTATTCTCAAGTACAGAAATTGGTAAGCTGCAAAGCTTGAGAAAAGAGCAGAATTCTTAAGTGTGGCTACTTTCCCTCTCAGAGCAAGCATTACTCCTCAGGCGGGACCGCGTGGGTGCCAGTGTAGACCAGAGCTCCTCAGTCCTGCTCTGTGGAAGCTGTGGAGGAAGGAGTGCTCTTAGCCAGGTGGCCGTGACGGCCCCTGCACCACGGTCTTGGGGAGTTATTTTGGGTTCCCCTTAGGAACAGCTGAAATACAAGGTCTACAGAAACAACAGATAAGTTCCATAGCCTATGCACCTTCGCTGAGAGGAACAGTTAGCCTCAGATCAATAAAAACAAACAACACTGGTCATCGAAATTAGCTCATGATCACAAATGTGACTGAGTAATAAATGCTCTATACTTAAAGTCAATGAAAGGGCCTACATATATGCTAGCAAATAAACCCCCTCTTTTTTTTTAAACCTTTCTCTTTACTTAATGGCTAAGAACCTTGAAGAGGTTCTTAAAGGTACTGCTATCAATACCTAAAAATATGGGAATTTTTTTAGGGGCCAGCATTTCTAAACTTTACAGTTATACTTTGCTAGATAGGTAACTACAGTTGCTAGACTTATTTTGATGTATTCTGCACTGAATCTTTGAAGGTTTGAAGATAATAGTTTCCAGTTTTATTCTAACTGGTTTGGAGCATGCATGGCAACATTTTTCTGTAAAAAGCCAAATAGTAATATTTTAGGCTCTGCAGTCCATACAGTACCTATCGTAACTACTCAACTCTCTGCCCTGCTACTGCCAAAGCAACTATAGAGCATTCATTCATGAACAAGTGTGGCCGTGGTCCAATAAAACTTTTTAAATTCATGGACACTGAACTTGAATTTCATATAATGCTCACATTGTGAAATATTACTCTTCTTTAGATTTTTTTTTCAACCACTTGAAAATGTAAAAACCATTCGAAGCTCAAAAAAGAAAGGGTAAAAGGTCTAAGCAGGCTCAGACTACCCCTCCCAGGATGAGATCAATGGTTCTCAAAAAGTAGTCCCCAGAGCAGCAGGAGTACCACCTGGGGATGGTTAGAGACGCACATTCCCTGGTCCCACTCCAGACTTACTGAATCAGAAACTCTAGGAGTGAGGCTCAGTGCCCTGTGTTTCAATAAGCTCTTTAGGTGATACTGATACATTAAAGTTTTGAGAACCACAGGCCTAGAACTGTGCACCTCTCCATTGGCTCTTATTAAAAAACACATTCTGAATGGTTAAGTCTGTGCTGGAGAATAAGATTCTGCATTTCTTAAAAAGTTCCCAGGTAAGCTCAATGCTACTGATCCCCAAGGGCTGCACTTCTGAGTAGCAAGGACCTAAGAATTTCTTATTGGCTTATAAGAGATTAATAATGTAGTTGCTTATTAAGTACGTTTGGGTCAAGCACTTTAAGTGCATTGCAGACATTATCTCTAATCCTCACAATTACCCTAAAAAGCACGTATTACTACATTTCAAAGAATACTTCTAATTATAGGAGAGCACAAAGGTTAAAAATCATCCAAATGTCTGCCTGAGATAAAAAGTTAACATTTTAATGTATCTGTGTTCAGTCTTTTACAAACTATGCCTACATATATTGTGTTAAAACACAATGGACACACTTTGTATTCTTTTATTTTAGTGGCTTTACATTATTTCCCATGACATTAAACATCCTTATATAGCATAAATTTTAGTGGCTGCAAAAAAAATGAAAAAATAACTCATTCAGATATAGCTTTATAAAAATAATAATTTAATCAATAACTACTGTACTAGACTGACTTTCTTTCTCTTAAATTCTCTCTCTCATATTTTTTCCTCTACTGGTAGACAGGACATTAGCTATTCATGTGGTTACATCTTTGCATATTTTTAAAATTTTATATTCCTTATATCAGATTCCTCAATACATAATTAGCAGGTCAAAGATATGCACCTTTTCCAGACATTATCAGCAGAATGTGTTTTAACTCTGTTAATCCTTGCAGCAACGCTACATAACAGGGAATAGTATTAACTCCTGCTGTGTACAGACGAGGAAATCAAGGTACAGAAAGTACCAAACCTGCCCAGACCATCCTCCTGGTAAGTGATGACACATGAACTTAATGCAGACAGAGTAGTAACCTCATAAACTTTCCAAGAAGGCTCTACCACTCACTGCACAGCAACCAGGAAGGTGCTCTTCTCCTAACCCCAACTTACATGTGAAGAAACAGACTCAGTATGGAGGAAAACTTGGTCTACCCAACTACTGCCTCAATAATTTTGCCTGTCGTGTGACTAGAAAGTAAATGGGATTTCATCATTTGTAAACTGGGGATAATAACCGTTCCTGCCAAATGACTAAATAGTATCTCGGGCAAGTGCTCAGCACAGGATACCTACCTGGAATGCGGTAAGGCGTCACTACCCCTAGTAGTGAGGTACCCCGACCCCTTGCCACCCTCCTAAATGGATATGAGAATATGTGACACAGTCCAAACATTTGTACATATACAAGTGACCTCATTCCTTTTTCTATCCCAACATCCTCTCTATATAACATAATCATCAGTATTAAGACTTAACTTCAATTCCATACACTGAGTACTTATTATGTGCTAATACTGTGTTAAGTACTGAGAACACAAAGGTGCTCAAGATGCAGCCTATGCCCTTCAAGAAGCTATTTAAGTGGTATTATTAAAACTGCTATGTGAGCACATGGGCATCAACACATCTGAGAATGGTTGAGCTGAGGAAGGTCTGGGGTAGATGATTCTAGAACTGAGTTTTAAAAGAAAAGAAGACGCTGGCCAGATGTGAAAAAGAAAGGACAGCAACAGGCAGAAACAGCAGCATGTGGTGAGATCAGAAAGACCTTCAAGGAGATTGCAAGTAGCTCAGGATTCCTAGGGGGACAGAATGCAGTGGAGAAAGTGGTTAGAGACTGGGCGTATTTGGCGGCGACAAATATGACTGAAAAAAATGTTACTACTAGAGTTTACAAGTTACCTGACTCTATCACGCCAGCACTCAATCGCTCCAAAATGGTCAAACACACAAATAAGAGAAAACAGAGTAAGACAACACTTTTGCTAAAAGAACGGCTTCATTAGCATCCTTAAAACTGAAAATCTGAGCGAAATATACCACTTCACCCCATTCAATTAAGAAATGAAAACTGTACAATCCCAAATGAGAAGCACTACAGGGAAAGCTTTAGGAATGCGCCAGTAAGGAAGCATGAGCATTCAAGCAGACCAACCTTACAACCCGGAAACCCCAGTCTGGGAAACGGCTCAGGGAAGTTCACTGAAATGCAGGGGATGGAATCTTGTAAAGGTGTATTTTCAAAGAACCTCTTCATACAAAAAAACGAAAAGACAAAAAAGCAAGCTCAATGTTTTGTACCTTAAAAAGGGCAGAATATTGACGCATGGAAAACTATAAAGATAAAATAGTGTAAGATTCCATTTGTATAAAATCAAGTATGAATACACTGCAACACAATGGATTCCCAACAGGGTTACCCGAGAGCCGAGCCCCCGCGAGTATTAGCAGGTGCAGGAGCTGTCTTCTGTACTTCGAAGAGGTTAATGCAAACTGCAAACTGATTTGCAATAAAGATACATAGACATTCACTTTTTGCTTCAGTTAGATCAGCTCAGTGTGGTAATAATTAGCTGACAGGCACGTGTTACATATTAAATGCATTAGTACATGTCTTTGATTTTTGAAGAAAAAGTAAACAAATTATGACTTAATATGGGTTATGGGTATGAGTCAAAACATGGGCTCCTCAGAGGTAGAAACAACAAAATTAAAATTTGTCCTTTAGAGTAAAAAGTTGCGAAATCTTGTTGAAATTAGTATCGTGGTTGGCACTAATCGGCTTAACTGTAATTTAAAACAAAGGGGAGACAAGGAAGTTGTAGTTTTCAGGGAGCACACTTACCAATCCTTCCACTGGGTTCTGCCTCTCAACTAGTTTGTTATCCTTTGTACAGTCGTCTTCTGAAGAAAAGCTGCCTTCAGGTTTTTGACTTAAAAGGGAAGATGATTTCTTATTTTTCAGCAGATGCTTCAGAAGTTCATTGCCCGCATCTCCCTTGGGAGCCGAGGCCCCAGCAGACTGGGGAGGACTCTGCCCTGAGGAGACAGGACCAGCCACCACTCTTTCTTCGGCCTTACTGCCCATCTGTTCCTCCGGCTCAGGCCCATCTTGGCCCGGGCACTGCTGCGGCTCAGCCGCCTCTAGTTTGACCTCCTCAGCTGGGGCGGGGGTTTCCATGGACAGCTTATCCGCCTCCGGGTTTGCGTAAGTCTGTGGATTTGGAGTTCCCTGTGATAAGTCACTGTGGGGCAGCTTGTTTTCCAGTTCTGTACACAGCTGGCCAGCTGCCGTGCTGGGAGCTGACGGGCAGACGGGCTCCGCTGACTCAGGTTCGACTTGCGGAGGAAGCTCGCCAGGCGTGTTCACTGTAGGTGTGGAGGTAGTTTCTGAGACACTCGGGGTCGGAGGAGCAGTTACATCTGAGTGGGGGGTGGATGGTGCCCTGGTGGGTTCCACATCCTCATCTTTCTTCTTCTTTCTTGTTCTTTTCTTTTTCCCTTTTTCTTCTGGGATTATGTCGGAATACAACTGGATGAGAGACTGGGCTGATCCTGGATAACTCTGTCCATGGGTTGCTGCAGGGTCTTGGCCACAAGGGAGACTGCTGTTAGCTACTGCAGGTGCTGCAGGTAAAGCAGGTGTAAAAGGAGGCCTCACTGGGGACTGCTGGAAGCTGGCCCCAGAAAGACCTCCATGTACCTGCTTGACAGAATGGAAATTTGGGCTTCCACCAGGAATTGACGGTGAATCAGGAACGAAGGAGGGAGGTCCTATCTGCCTTCGCTCACTGGTTTGCATGAAAGTCTGGGCGGGAGGGGAATTAATAGACCCCTGTTGCATACTCTGAGGCTGTGAGCCCTGCCCCATTTGCTGTTGGTGCTGTGGAGACTGCTGAAGGGGCCTGGGAGGTTGGGGGAAGTCACAAGGCAACTCAGAACTGTAGAACGGAATCTGGGAGCGCAGCGAGCCATGCGGCTGCATCCCCACCCCTTGCTGCAGAGCTCTCTGTCTGTCTACCTCTTGCATGAGCTGGATTCGTTGTCTTTCCTGCTGTTCTCGTAAACGTTCCTTTCGTTCCCGTTCCTGGAAACTTTCACTGAAGGGGTTATTGTCATCAAATTCCACCCGTGGTGGTGGTCCACTCTGTGGATTTGCACCGGACACCGTCCCTGGTGCTGGTGTGCAAGTTCTTATTGGTAACTGGGCAACGGGAGGCTGAATCCTAGCAGGATTGAGGGGGAGGTGGGCAGGAGCACTGGAAGGCTGCCACCCAGGTAAACTAGGCATTCTAGCAGGGCTGGAATGCCCCGAAATGACCGCTGTGTGCTGCTGGTGCTGCAGCTGCTGTGGCACCATGGGAAAGCTGGGCTGGCTCATGGCAGGTGCGGTGGCACCTGGAACTAGGGGCGGCTGGGGCTGGACACCTGGCATCACGGAAGGCGGGGCCATTGCGCACTGCTGCTGCTTGATCCGATAATCTTCAATCAACTCGGCATGCTCTTTCTGTTGTTTACGGATCTGGAATCAAAAAGTTAGGCTTACTCATTTATTTATACTGCAGGTATCAAACTAAATCACTGGCTGATGATTACGGTGGGAGTTATATATGAGGTAGATCTTGCAGAGGCAAGTATTTTGCTTAGGCAGTGGCAAAAAAAAAAATTGGATAAGCACTAACGAAAGACTGCCAACCTTTTTTAACAACAGATTTTTCCTAAAGTCATTTGTAAAAATTCTTTACATATGACATACCAAAAACAAATTCGAAATATATTTTTCTGAAATAAATATTTTAAAAACCTTACCACGAAAGTTATAAACTATTTAAGCTACACATCAAAAAGTAAAATAGAACAATAAAGGCTGCACAAGAATTAGCAAACTGACCTGCCTTAGAAGTTACATTAATATACAAGGTCAGAATAACCAAGATTTAACTCAAACTCGAACCATTTAAAACAAGTTAAGATTTCATTTCTTAAGTATACAAAAATCACACAAGATATTAAAAAAAGATGAAATACTAGCAGGGACACCACCCCGCCCCCCAGTTAAAAAGACTAGATTGGTGAAACTCTTCGAATTTAAGGGATCACATGCTCAAATGATAATTTCTAAAAAATATACAAAACTCTGAGGTAATATTTTAAATAGTTCCTAATATAATGACTGACTCGTGTCCATTAATTCATTCCAAAAACCCTTGCGCCATCACAATGTACCAGAGGCTACAGACAAATCTCCACAAAGATGCAACCCATGTCCTCAGGATGCACCTTGCTCAGGAAGAGGAGGAGGTGATGCCCGGTGTAACCCACGTCCTCTGTAACCATCCAATCTGAGATGCATATTATACTAGTGCACTGAGCCCAGCAGCTCTAATGGTTTTTCAACTTATTTTCTTCAGTTTCCCAGACGACTAGCATGTTCTCTGCACATGGTTTTGGTGGGTCTCCAGTGGCTGTAGAACTATCTAATTTTCTTCTTTCCTGACCAGGTGCCTGGCCAGAACTGAGGGATTACCACGGGACTGGTGAAGCAGTAGGAGTACACAATAAGTCCCTATAACAGTATTAGGAATACAGGAAGGGGGTCATCCATGCCTTTCCCATGACATTTTAAAATACTTTTAAACATGTTATCAGCTGCTTATCTTAATGGGATTACACTGGATTGTTGGCAACTATACAGTAACAGATGATGTGTTCCATTTTCCAAGTACAGTATTAGCTTCTAAATAGGATTTGATCCAGGGATATGCGAAAGCCAGGCCCTCATCATAAGGAATTTATAAAGACACCAGCAGGCAATTAAAGTGCTAAAATTACTTAGTAGGAAATATTTATCATTAAAAGAATTTTACTCGCAACAAACATGGACCCGCAGAGTAAATTCAGAGAGAACCATCTCATTCCAGAACTGTCCTAAACAATAGGGATTACATTACAATCACCTTACTGTCGGTACATTATTGTGGTTGCTATAGCTTGGAAATGAGACATCTGAACCAAAAAAAAACCTACCATGATAATCAGCTAGGAGCCAACATGTCACCTACCTCTGTCAGGACTCAAGAGACTCTTGTGTAAAACAGTGACAACACTAGCTTCTCCAAAAAGTTGTGGAGAAAGTTAAATAAGACAATCTATGTGAGTATGTTTACCAGAGTGTTCACTACACTGACAGTACTCCAAGTTTTATTAAGTCAATCTACTCTGGACTCCTCCTTTTCTACTGTTAACATTTGGATTACTTTTCAACTTTCTTTAAAAAATTAAAATTGATAAAAGTAAAACTGACATTTAGAAATTAGCGTAGCCATCACCAGTCAAGATTCAGAAGAGTTCTGTCACCCCAAAAAATGTCCTCATGCCACTCACTTATAGCCAAACCCTCCTTCCCTCATCCCTAAGCCCTGGCAACCACTAAACATTGTCCATCCTTGTAATTTTGTGATTTTAAGCATGTTATATAAGTGGAATCTGTATATAACCTTCCAGAATTAGCTTCTTTCACTCAGCATAAGGCTCTTGAGATCCGTCCAGGTTGTTCTATATCAATAGTTTGTCTTTTTAATTGCTGTGTACTATTTCAGTGTATGGACATACCAGAATTTGTCTAACTGTTCATCACTGAAGGATACCTGAGTGTTCCCAGTTTTTGGTGACTATATGAGTAGAGTAGCTATAAATATTTGTACACAGGTTTTTATGTGAACCTAAGTTTTTAATTCACTTGGGTAATTACTAGGAGTGGGCTCTTAACCCATTTTGAACACTACTGTCTCACTTTAAATAAAAGTTTAAATTTTACTTCTTTTTAAGTATAATTGTTATTTCAGTATAAGCATTTTGAGAAACATCTGGTTTATAATGGAAGGTAATAGCAAAATGGTCTCATTTGGGGCACCTGGGTGGTTCAGAGGGTTAAGGATCTGCCTTCGGCTCAGGTCATGATCTCGGGGTCCTGGGATCAAGCCCAGCGCCAAGCGCCCTGCTCAGTGGGGAGTCTGCTTCTCCCTTTCCCTTTACCCTTTCCTCCCACCCCACTTGTGCTCATGCACTTTCTCTAATAAATAAATAAAATCTAAAAAAAAAAAAAAGTTTTATTTTTCAGGAATGTGTCTTTTACATAAGATATACCAACATATTTTAAAACCAAAATATTGAGAAGAAATAATAAAAACAACCCATATGAAAAAGAACAACCAGAATGCTTCAAATTACCTGTTCTAGCTGTTTCTGAACCATGCTTTGCTGTTCGGTAACATGCTTGAGTTGTTCTGCATCCTCTTCTGGAAATTCACGCCCAGCTTTCTTAGCAGTACGTTGTTTTGCTGAAAGGGCTTTCTTAGATTTTCTGTGTGCACCAATTTGTTCTTCAAGATATTTCTGCTGCATCTGAAGAAGCTGTTGGGTCTCCTGAAGCCATTCTTCATACTGCTTACGCTGTGAATCATCTAAGGAAAAAATGAAAAATTCATCTGTGTTAATTTTCTAAAGGATCCAACAATGTAAAAGTTATACAAATCCATTTTATAAGGAAATGCAGTTTCACCATGACCTTGTAATAGGTGTCATTAAAACATAATACTAAATATTAGACCATAATATAACTTTATCAAATAGGAGACTTTAGAAAAACATTTATTTGAGGAAAGCAAAAAATGCATGTTCTTAGTACAGCGTTAACTTCATATTCAGAAATACTATAAATCCAATCTTTGAAAAACAAGACTTCTATCTAATGGAATGCTTTTCTCTAACCCACATGCCAACTATCTATTAAGTTATATATCTATTGTATTAATTCAACTGTAAAGAATGTAAATATTTTTGGTTTTTTTAAAGACATTTTTTGGAAATGTTTTGTTTTTAAGAAACAAAGTTGGGTATATACTATTACCAGAGCATGGATTAGGTATCATTTCCCATGCTAATTTTCCTAAGTATAGGTTTTCTTATTTCTTAATAGCGAAAAAATACCCTAAACTTTGAGGAAGGGAACCTAAACTCTTTTAGAAGGGACCAACATGAAGTCTATGTTTTATAAAGGAAATCCGTAAGTTAAAAACATTGCTAACTTTTATGAATTTTGTAATTTATATTTCTATAAATAAGCAAAGGTATGGAATAATTATTAACCAGGTAAAATCTTTCCTACTTTTATGACTGTCATAAATATCTCCCCAAATAGTTATATCTCTTCATTTTGTACCAATATTCCTTCTTTATTCTTTAAGGGCACTTTACGTCACTGATGCCAAATCCCAAAAACAAAAAAAAAAGTCATCTTATGGTAGTAAAATTCAAAATATACCTTTTGACTCACTATAAGACAAAGAAATGAATAAATACAATTCCAAGAAGGACATTAGCTGAAAAATTACATCAATGATAACAGAATATTGTCATACAGTAAGAATCCAACCAAAGCCAATGGGCACAATAAAGCCAGAAAAAGCCAGTTGGTTATAGCAGTATACTTGTTTTTAATGCAAATATGTGCTCAAATTATAATTATGATTAAATGCAGGGGTTAATTTCAAAAGGTCAGACTTTGGGTTTGTTCCTAAACCCAGAAGTTCCAGTACATGTATGAACTTGAAATCTAGTCTACTAAATTTGAAGGGCATTTTTCAAGAACAGGCTTTTTCACAAGATTTCAGAAGTTCTGCTTCTGGTAGAATGAGACCTACCGCAAGGAAAGCCTTTCTGGTTTCTGGAACCAGGAGAGCAGAGGTGAGCAAAATGAAAAATAATGGTGAAAAAAAAGTTAGCTAAACAGTCTGAAGATTTCAGAAAGGTTCAGTTTGGGGAGAACTTTAAATACTATCCTGAACCACCTTGGGACCCCTGAAGATAACTAGAAAGGGTTCCGTGGCATCCTGTATCCTTGACCTTCACACCATGCTGCTAACCCAACTTATTTCTAAGCCTATTCCCTTTGTTGTTCCCATTTAGTGTCCTTGTCACTTAGGCAGACAGTCATGAGAACAAGAAGCAGTTTAATTCTACAGATTGTAAAGTGCCCAATCTATATATAAAAACAGCAACAACAGTATTGAAGAGAATGGGGAAGATGGTTTTTCTGTATTAAAATATTGATCTCTAACTAGAATTCTTCATGCACAGAGAAAAAAAGCAATGAAAATACATGCCTTCAGGAACAGATTTCTAAAAGGGCAGGGATGTTCCATAAAAGATGAGGGCACTTAGACTTAAAATAACACATCTACACTAACTCCAATTTTTTTGTTTGTTTGTTTAGAAGAACACAAATATAGCGCAAACAAGCAATCCCCAGAGAATACATAACTTATTAGATTTATACTTACTGACAAAGCCTGGACCAAAATTTGGAGGATTAGGCCTAGAAATCTGATGTGTTATACTGCCATCCTAAAATAAGTAAAATTTACAAATAGGTTTATTCCACATTTCAGTTAAAGGGGGGAAAACTTAAAAAAAGAAAAAGAAAAAGAAAAAAAGAAAAAAAGAAATGGAAGGAAAAAACCCCTTAATTTCCTAAGGCATTTTTAAAGCTTTGATTTTTATAAAAAGTAGGATGAATTTTACGATGACAAACTAATTTCCGAAAATTTAAAACTATCTCTGAACTATTTTATTTTCTAGATTTTACTTGAAAAACAATTATGTTTGAGGTAAGGGATTACTCATCAGAAATATAGTATTAGGGCAAGTCAAATATCATTAGTACTTAGCTAGAGATCCACATAAAATCCCATTTTTTGATGAAGTCTACCTGGCTTTTTCTGCAATTAAGACATAAATATGGGTTCCAGATTTACTAAAATCCACTCTATAACACAGTTATTTACAAACAAGAACTACTGTCCCTAACATGCACAAATAATAAATATACACTTACTAAAAATATTAGTCTTATTTTCTAATTAAATATCTTGTTTCTTCCAGGGAGACTGACTAAATAGTTATTAATCTAAAAATTCCCTGGCAACACTCTGATAAATAAAATTAACTTTGAAAAAAACATTTACTCAGTTGTTACAAGTTCTGTTAGACACGAGCTGCACACAAGGTAACAATTATCAATGTTCCTAGCAGCCAGAATACTTCACGTAATCCTTATAATACTGCAAAGTGAGTGGTGTAACATTTGACAGATCAGAAAACAGGGGTTAAAGACCTTGCCCAATGTTGCACAGTAAATTCATAGTGGAACTGAGATTTTTTTTTTTTAACTCCACTATGAAGTCTATGCTTTTTCCACTGTATCAGATGGTGCTCTGTTCTTTTAATAATGAAAAGAATATAATTATCAGCATAGTAAATCTAAGGCACAACTGTCATGGCAAAAAAGAAAATTTCAAAGACATATAGTAAGTAGCTTTCTCTTTTTTTTTTCTAGGCAGGTAACTTAAAAAAAAAAAAAAACACCTTATATGTGCGCTATGGTGAGCACTGTGAATTGTGTAAGACTGATGAATCACAGACCTGTACCTCTGAAACAAGTAATACACGTTAAAAAAAATAAAAGAAGAAGATCGTAGGAAGGGAAAAATGAAGGGGGGGAACCGCAGGGGGAGAGGAACTATGAGAGACAATGGACTCTGAGAAACAAACTGAGGGTTCTAGAGGGGAGGGGGGTGAGGGGATGGGTTAGCCTGGTGATGGGTATTAAAGAGGGCATGTACTGCATGGAGCGCTGGGTGTTATATGCAAACAATGAATCATGGAACCCTACATCAAAAACTAATGATGTAATGTATGGTGACTAACATAACAATAAAATAAAATTAAAAAAAAAACACCTTATGAAATGAACAGTTCTATTTTCCTGGACACTGCTTGACACTAGACATTTAAATATTACACTTAAAGCTGATTATTATGAATGGAAAATATCTTAAAAGCTAAATTATTCCAAGGAATAAATAGCAGAACATGACTATCAACAGCCAAGTCGAATGATTATAGTCATTATTTTGCAGTTTCACGTTATGGATTAATTCCAAAATGTAGGACATGAAAATGTTCTTGTGGAGTTGAAATTAAATAAAAGCAAAACCCAAAACGCTAAGTATTTGGTTTCCCTCCAAGTGACTTTCTACCTCATAAATATAGAGGTCCTTTTCAGAAACTGTCAATTTTTTAACCTCAGTTTGGCATTCCTTTAAAAAAAGTAATAAAACATCTTTATTTCTGCTGAGCTGAGAATGCACTTGGCAGGGTTTTCAGGCTTCTACCGCTGTCTACAAGTGGCCTCCCTCTAAAGAGTAGGGTTTGGTGAGAAACACAGGACAACGCCCCCTCTCAGCTGACTAGCGGCAAGCAGCAGTACCTGCACGACGGCCTGTGGGAGCAGACTCTGCCCTTCACCAGCCTGCGCTCCCGTCACCGACTGGCCCATAAAGGGGAACCTGTGAAAAGGAAGTCCAAGTATCAAAATGAGGAGCATTTGGAACGACAATTATTTTAAGTGTTTAACAATTTCCTCTTCAGGGGAGAAAGAGCAATGGCATCAAAACCATGTACAAAAGCCCCATTTTGTGGCGTATGCCCACGTTTAATCCTCACCCTGCAGCTCTGAGGTGTGGACTCTTTCTACTCCCATTTCATTTATGATGAGAGGGAAGACTCATTACTTAACTTCTACCACAAGAACCAAGCAGCTGGGATAAGAAGCCAACTAGGCTGCTCCCAGGGCTTCACTCTCTATTACAGGTCTCACTATGCCTTAAAATAAAATTAACTCATGTCTTCATTTACTACATACATTCTTAGAAAATTATTTCTTGTTTCAATTATTACTGGCGGAGAGTGGGGGAATGGACAAATTGGTGAAGGCAATTAAGAGGTACAATCTTCCAGTTATAAAATAAAAATAAGGAACAGAGAGGTGAGAACATAAGCTGAGGGAATGTAGTCAATAACACTTTAACAACTTTGTATGGTGACAGATGGTAACTAGACTTATTGTGGTGACCATTTCATAATGTAGATAAATATCAAACCAGTATGGTTGTGTACCTAAAACTAACACAATACTCTAAGTCAATTATTCTTTAATAAAAAAATTGGTAGCTTATTTTGTATTCTAAAACAAAAGATGTATCTCAATTTAAAAGTTTCATACATTTTTGTACATTTTTTATCTAATGTTAAGGCAAATCAAAAATCTGTCACTGACCAAGTCTATGTGGTTAAAAATGTCTGGCAGGGGCGCCTGAGTGGCTCAGTTGGTTAAGTGTCTGACTCTTGATTTCGGCTAAGGTCATGATCTCAGGGTCGTGAGATGGAGCCCGGTGCTGGGCTTGGAGCCTGCTTATGATGCTCTCTTTCCTCTCCCTCTGCCCCACGCCACCCCCCGCCATGAGCGCACGCCCTCTCTCTAAATAAATAAATAAAAATGTTTGGTAAAATGTGACTTATTCTAATTGGAGCTATAAAAATTTCATAGAAACATTACTGTTCTAATGAAAACACTTCCTCCAGAGTTACCAAATGCTTTAATACAACAAGCATAATTTCCAAATTATGTATCAAATATTATATATTAGTACTTAGGTACTATTACAATTTAGAGCATATGCTTTTTAATTTTTTTACTCAGTTTTTTTTTTTAATTTATTTATCAACCTCCTGTCCCCACTACAACCCTCATCTGGAATGATCTCTGGATCCAAATACCACAGTCTACCATCCTCCATCAACCCAGCACACTGCTTGAAGGAGGAACCATCATCACTTCTTCAAAGCACTCAGCAGAAGAGCACACAACATCCTAAGACATAACTAATGTACCAATGTATCTCTCTCACTGGTAGAGGTACCAATGCTGAAAGATCAGGGGTCTGATTCTGAGGCTTTTTTTTTTTAACTTGAGGTCCCTACTTTATACTAAATGCGAATGAAATTAGCTTTTCCTTCTATTTTTGACTATAGCAGCAAACTACACTATTATTAGCAGTACCATGACTTTATCACCAATAGAATTCACATTCGTAACAGAAGTTGCTGCACATACCTAATTTGGTCATTTAGGTTCATCATTACATACTATGAAATAATGATAGTTATTAGACCTATTGCTAAATTTGTTAATGCATTAAGAAGCACATATATCGTAATTTTAAATTTAAATAACTGTATTTCAAATATAATTGATTTCCCTGTAATGCTACATTTTTTGGTTTTGCATATAAAATGTTGATAATTCAAAGGTTTCACTGGATTGTCAATAATGTTCATGACAAAAAAGTTAAAAACCCCCGTGACAGAGAAATTGTGGAAATAGATGCCACGTAATAATGAAAATCATTAGAAACTACTATCTCTACTTTGATCTCAACAATGCTTCTTGACCATTTCCAAAGTATCTCAACAACTGCGAAGAAATATACCTTTAAGGATTCCCAATTTACCTGAAATAACATGTTCATCTTAAATTCATGTAGATTTTATATTCAATTCCATAATCACCCATAATCCTTTTTGTGAAAAAAAGTTCTTCAACAAGGTAATTAGGCTGAACTGAGGCTCCAGGCCTACTCTATTGACAGAGATTCTCAACCACAACACACATCAGAATAATTCATGGTGCTCATCAAAAACACAGATACACCAGCACCATTTCCAGATACTCTGATTCAGGACCTGCAGGTGAGTCAATGAACCTGAACTTTTACAAAACTACCACGTAATTCTGATGGCAGTCCATAATCAAAACTTAAGAAAGACTGCCCAGCAGTTATCTAATATACCTTCAGGGGCATAAATACTCTAATTTCAGAAATCCAGAATCTAGTAACTCTTATAGTCCTGTTTAATGCATAATTTCCACTTCTCTGCTAACAGTGAAAGGACTTACAAATTCTCCAACTGCTAACTTTCAACCATCCTCTTGACTTTTCCTTTCCTGATTCAAATTCAGTTTGGGGACATTTTATTTTAGAAATAAATTCACAGTTGCCTTAACCACTGGGGATCTTTACTGAAATGTCCCACTTTTTTCTCTGCATTGTTCCTTTGATGGAATAAAAAATATTCACAGGCTTAAATAAGCTATCTTCTTTTCTCAAAAGAGCAGTTAAATTTCTATTTTCCTGTTTCATTTTCTCATCTTCCTCTATTTTGGATGAAAGATCTCTGTCCCAAGCAGCCTTTAGTTAGATTAACTATTCTAAAACTACTTAAAAGAACACACTTAAATACCCTGATTTCCTGATTAATCAAGTCAACCTTCCAACCATTCCCTAATCTTTTGTTTACCTTGAAACTAATAGAAATTAAATCCTTACATTTGTAAAACATTTTACATTTGATCATATCTAGCTGACATCACAACCAATTTAAGTACTTACTGTTCATTCCTAGAACATAGATTTTTGAGTTACTGTTTTTTCTAGAAACTAGTAATAATTCATGTACTTCTTGATGCGCAGTAAAAATGAGAAATATCTTCACCTACCTGTTCATAACCATTGGTGGCATGCCCATATTGTTTTGTGCCATTACTTTATTTATGCCTTTAAGGGCCACCATTTTGGCTTTCATTATAGGATCTGTAATTGCATCAAAATCTAAAGAAAAAATATTTTAAAGTTACTTATTTCATAGTACTTGGTTCAAGTAACACTAAGAGGAAATTTAACTATCACAAACGTCATGTAACTTATAGACTCTTATTCTTTATAATAATCGCCATTATAGGTTCTCTACTAGGTAAGGAATTATGAGATAGTAAAAACCTCATCCTGAATCTAATCTCATCTCCCTAATCCATACTTGCATAACGCTTGCATACCTCAGTTGTGCAAAAATCAGAGCAAGAAGCTTGCCACATTTAAGGGAGACAGTAGCAATGATATAAAGCAATGCAATTCCTTTCCATCCAAAATTTTCCAATGCTAATCAGAATGGCTTCTTCAGTAATGCAACATCATAAACAAGCAATTGCCATTGTCTCCAATACTAAGGAATTCTACTAAACCTAGTTATCACTTTTTAAAGGAAAAATGTACCTATTTCTTGAGGGTATACCTTTGCAATAAGGATAGGCTACTGAAAAAAAGACCTCTTTGCATACAGATGAAAAAGAAATGCCCCCCATGATAAAATTGGTAATGCCTACAGGACAGAACGTCAGTTTTACTGTTTAGAAGAAAGCATTCCTTTGACACGTGCGCTTTGATTGCAAATTCTTACTATTGGAGGCACGCCGGTATTTTAATTGCATTGCTATTTTATGTTTTTTTTTTCCAAATTAATAAGGTACTGGATACAAGTTAAAGAGCTTTATATGAAAAATTTTGCCAAGCATTTGTCTAAAGTACACCAAAGACAGCAAGATGTTTGTTTCCATCATGACTTCTTTAAATTCATCTTTCAATGACTCTGAAAATACGTGGTAATAATGGTTAGAGGGAACTAAAGGGGACGAGTCTGATTTCTGTTAAACAATACCGTAAGTAATAGAAGTGAGAAGGTCTGAAACTCAGAGCTTTGAATCTCTTGATCCCTGGGAGGACTTTAAAACTCTTAATTGCTTTCATTTTCAAACTGAATGAGGAACAAAAATACGACCCTCATTGCTCTGGTCCACATGTGATTTTAATACCGAAATCCTGGAAGCTTACTGCATGCCACCCTAAAGCCCACAGCAATTATTGAAATCCAAGGGAATTCCTACCGATATTAGGGAAGAATGGCTCTGACCGCTGACGAATCATGGCTTGCATCTGTCTCTGCTGTTGCTGTTCTTGTCTCTCCTGATCCAGAAGATCCTGTAGAAGTAGAGGCTGTTCCTCTAGAAGGAGGGGCCTCTCTCTATTCTGCTGGGCTAATGTTTGAGGGATCATTAGCTGCTGGGGTCCAGAAATGCCACTGGTACCAGCCTGGTTTGTTAGAGGCACAGTTTGATTTGTAGGTTTTCCTGTCCCAAAACCGTGATTAACTGCTGACTGCCCCTGGATGAATCCTGGATTTACCTGCACACCCTGAGGAAAAGTATGGTTTACTCTAGAGACTACTGCCACACTAGAATTCACGGTATTATCCAAAACGTGACCAGGCGGTGTCATCAAAGGAGGTGGCAAACCCGACACGTGATTGGATGGTGAGGCTGGCAATGCTGGTGGTGGAGATCCCAAAGGCCTAATGTCTGCGTTATCGGATTTTTCATGAGCAAGTAAACTTGAGAGAACTGGAGTTGCTCCAGTTATGCCACAGGAGTTTATTACATCTTCAGTGGGCACCTGAGCAGAGCCACGAACACCACTGGTGCTGGAACCAGCAGTTTCTCGATTAGTTCTTTTCTCCAGTAAATCTGTACCGCAGGACTGCAAGGAAGCCTTCTCTCCATCAGTTATGTCTGTGGGAGCAGAAGCCTGTGAGCAGGGAGTGTCAACATTATCCTTACTCTCATCACTTTTCTCACTTCCGCATTTGGTTTCCCCTTTAGAATCTGGAGACAGTACTTCAGTTTTTATCTCGCTGGTACCCGCGGATTTTTTCCATGGAGAATGTTTATCAGGAGGAACTACAGTTTTGTCCTCTCGCTCCTTTTTTTTGGGTTCAATAGATACACACTGATTATCTATCTTATCATCAATCGGAACATTAAGGTCTAGTTCCTCATTAAACATGCTTTTCTTATCTCCTAGGTCAAGTTCTGGATCTGTATATGCAATGAGATCAAATTCTCCCGACTTTAAGAGGTCATCCAGGTTGGGATCATTAGTTTCCAAATTACCTAAAGTATCCAATTCATCTCCCTTGCCATCCTCTGTATCTAGATTTAAATTTTCCAGATCTTCATCATCCAAGTCTTTGACTTCAACCCCCTCAAGATCTTTAACATCTAGTTCCTTTACAGATGGGTCATCAGAATCAAGTTTTTCTTCAAGACCATCAGAAGATTGGGTGGTTATCTGTAAATTATCAGATGTTGTTTCAGCTGGTGTAGATGTTGACAAAGAGGCCTCTGAAAATTCACCTCCTAAGGGATGGCTTAGAGACCTCATGACCATAGAAGATGAATGAGCAGGATGACCTTGGTCTTGCTGAGATGGTGGCACTTGTTCCAAACTTGGATGCAAAGGTAGCTGAGTTGGTAGACCTTGAGAAGGTCGTCTCAAAGACTCTGTGTGTCTAGGGCCTGGAAAGTCGGGCCGGGGAATGAAGTTTCCATGTCTCGGATGAGAAGGTCCCTCTATAACGCTGCCGGGAGAAGCAGTGAAGGGCAGCCGTGGCCTTCCATCAGGGGCCCGATGCCTCAGTTCAATAAATGCTTGGCCCAGTATGTTATGCTGCTGAACCGTCAGACTCTGTGGTGGAAAATGCTGAGGAAGGCCAACTGGATTATTCATTTGTGAGTTATTTAAAGGCCTCGGCATATCTACAGATATTGATCTTCTCAGTTGCGGAGGAACCCCAGATCCTTGTATTTGTTGAGGAGGTACAAGGAAGCGTTCCTGACTTGACAGGGTACCATGACTACCCCCTGGAAATCCAAATCTAAAAAAAAAGCAGATCATTAATATTAAGAATCATGTTGATTTTAGAGTTAGGTTGAAAAAGGAAGAGCCTGAGGTTAAACTCATATACAAAATTAACGTTGCCAAATGCAACAACTTAGCAAAACAAAATTATCACCATTAGAAAGCACTTACAAAGTATCTATATGCAAGTAATTTTTACTAAGTACCCTATAATGCTCACCATATCTGAGCTCTAAAGGCATATAATCTAAGATAACATAAACTAACTGCCAATAAGCAGATGGAATCAAATGTTTAGAAATAAGCATAATACTACTGGAGTTGAGTAAGAGTCTCTTTTTTCTTTATTTAAGGAGGCTATAAGGGAAGGCTGATATGGGGGGGATGCTTGAAGAAAGCAGGTGGTCTACCGAAGTATACTAGAGAGACTTCTGGGTCTCTGTCCTTGAGAAGAGAAAGTCACAGGTAAAATGACTGGATAGACTAATTTATTTGCTTAAAAGGAATGAGGAAAGGAAGCAGTAAGAGATAAAGAATGCCAGGCATCTCTTGTAAAAACTTAGATGAATAAATTATAAGACTATTTTTATTATTTATACTGTACCTCATTCTAGAAAGAATTAAAGGTAATTTATAAATAAATATAAAACAGAACAGGCATAAATTATAATTGAGGAAGAAAAAAGGAAAATCAAGTTAAGACTATAACATGGAGATAGGTATTAGACTAAAAAAACATACATGACAAAACCAAAGCACATCCTAAAGAACTCTCTATTATAACATGTTTGGCTTTGACCCTTGTACCAGCCATTTCACACAAAAAAATAAACAAATAATACCACTAACTTGACAACCCTCTCTCATCAAGAAAAGCTCCTAGAGGAAAACACCCCAACAATCTGGAAATCTCCACAGTTATTTACTATGTAAATTAAAATGGAAAATTTGGGGCGAGGACAATATTCACTCATCACATCACAGAAAGCTTTCACAGAATGTGGCAGTTACATGCCAGATCTGACTGGTTGATAAACTACTTCCCTGTGGCTGCAATGTAAACCGAATACAGTCAATACTGAATGACAGAGGGAAGGTTTCAAAGAGTCTGTAGAATTCTCAGAGGTTAAAAAAGAAAAATCCATGACCTCTCATAAGTGGAAAATAACACTGATTATATCTCAAAGGAATCAAAAAGTAAAAAGCACTAACAGTGTCTTAAGATGAGCACTGGGTGTTACACACAAACAACGAATCATGGAGCACTACATCAAAAACTAATGAAGTACCGTATGGTGACTAACATAATTAATAAATAAATAAATAAATAAATAAATAAATAAATAGAGTAACTTCATTTTTCTATTCCCTTCCACCAGTTTAAATCTGGTGTGAAATTAAAAGCATTACCTAAATCCATGAGGTCTCATCCCCATACCAGTAACGTCAGGAGGATAGGGTCCACGTGGATCTTTCGGGAAAACTGTGTATCTAGGTCCCAGAGGAGGGACAACGGGCGATCTGATGTTCCCGGGATAGGGGGGTGGAGGCCTGCTAAAGGCCTGGCCAATGCCCTCGGGTTGCCAGTGTTGCAGGGGGGCCCCGTGAGGCACCACCGCTGGATCCTGCGACCCCTTCTCCTGTCGACCTGCCATCTTCTTCTGCTGCTGCTGCTGGAGAATGATTTCCCGTAACTTCTGCCGCTGGACGGAAAGAAATGAAAACCATGGGGACTTCTGATAATGAGCTAATGGCTTCTTAAGTCTGAATACTTTCATCATGTGACTATGGTAATGCTTAACATATCTCAATGTTTACAAGTTTGGTAACACCAGTTACACTTAACTATTCAGCAGGTTATAAAAACAAAGTAATAATTTGGGTCCTTTTCCTTGCCACACAAGAATCATAAAATTGAAAGTTTTCATACTGAAGAATTCCCAAATTCATGAAGATCAAAAATGAGACACAGAATAAAATCAAATTCAATTGTATTAATTTTACCAATTTCGTTTTTCTTCTTTGCAGTATGACAAATTCTACAGAATAAGATAAACTTTAACATCTCTGTGGAAATTACTGTTTGATGAAATGAACAGCATTCTCAAATAATACATTTAAAACATCCATGAAGATACGATGTATTTTTACCTGTCTCAATTTCTCTGTATCTGCTTGTGACATATTTACGGTATTCTGTGTATCAGTGACTCCTGAAGTTGGTACAGGTCCAGGAAGATGGGAGACACCGGAAAACTGTTGGTTCTGAGAACTCATTGGAGAATTTGAAGGTGCACTGAAGCTCCCTTCTGATCCAGGCCTTGACTGATCAACAATATCATGAGCAACCTGACTTGTTCCAAAAGAGTCAGACTGAGATCTCGGGGTCATTGGAGGCTGATCATAGGGATCACGAGAAGCAGATGGGGAGACTCGGCTAAACGTGTCTGAAATACCAGGTCCAGGTGGCCGAGGCGTTTGGGAACATGCGTCAGGTGGCCTTATCAATGGGCCAGATAAAGCTGCTCCTCGACTTTGTGCTGCTTGCAGGAAAGGATCCTGATTTGGCATGAGGACTGGTCTTGTCACTGAGGACCTAGTAAAACCCTCCGAAATCCTTGGCCTTGGTGTTGCTGGTGGCTGAGAGTAAGGAACAGAAATTCCAGGTCTTGGTGTTCCAGGGGGATGGGCATATGGATCCGAATGCCTCTGATTAGTGGCAGAGGTAACAAACAAGTCTGCCTGTGTAGACGGCCTTGGGGTTGGTGGCTGCTGACTATAAGGATCAATCGTGGTGGGCCGGGGAGTTCCAGGAGGTTGAGAGTAAGGGTCTGGATTGGAGCGAGATGTGCCTGAGGGTTGGGAATAAGAATCTACGATAGGTCGTGGAGTTCCTGGGGGTTGGGAATATGGGTCCTGAGATGTTGGCCTTGATATGGTTCCAGGCTGGGAAAAAGCCCTTGAAGGATGGGCAAAAGATTCATTCATTGCTGGATGTGGGGTTAGGGGAGGCTGGCTATATGGGTCACTTGACTGGTTATGAGAAAAGTTATCTACAGGTCTTGGTGTCAAAGCAGGCCTTTCATAAGGATCAATCGACAACCGCCTTGGTGGTTGTGACACTGATCCATAGGGATCCTGGGAAGATGGAGGGGGCTGCATTGGAGTCTTAAAAGGTCCAGGACCACCATCTAGAGGGGCAGGTGTCAACAAGGGTCGTGTGTATGGGTCAGGTATCCGTTGTCTTTGAAACACATCTGTCCTAGGAGATGGTTTAGTAAAGTGATCATTGGTTCCAGCTGCTAGGGGACCTTTTGCAGTTTGTTCGGAAACTACAGGAGACCGGGGAAGGCCCAAGGGTTTAGGAAACTGATCTGTCATCACAGGTCTAGGTGTGTCTGGAGGCTTTGCATAGGGGTCACTATTTGTTGTGGAGGAAGAACATAAATCTCTGACTGGGGACGGCCTATTAGCTGTTGTTTCACTCATCTGAGCCGGCCTAGATACTGAAGGTGGCGGGGCACAGCTGTCCGCCAGTGCAGCAGAATTTCTTCTGGAAAAACTATGGCCCCCAGGAGGTGGTCTTGGGGTACCAACCATTTTCGCGTAAGGATCCACTGGAGATGGAGGTCGGGCGTGAGAAGATCCCGGCGAGAACACCTGCGGGGAGGCTGGCTGACAAGCCTGAGACTGTGGCAGGCCCTCCGGGACAGGCACGCGGGACGGGGCTGCCGCAGGAGGGGGAGCCTGTGGTTTTAGGAACACGTCATCTGACGACGCAGAGGTGGGGGTGCTGGGCAGCTGCTTCGCAAACAGGTCTTTATGGAAGGACTGTGCAGGAGACACATTCCCATTGCCCGGCTGAGGAGTCAGGGGGCTCTGCATCCCACTACTGGGTGTGTCCGAGCCGGGCTGGGCCAGGAGAGGCTGGGCCCCGAACTGCTGCTGCTGTTGTTGCTCATTCTTGACCTGCTCAAGTTTCTGTGTGGCTTCAATTTTGGCCTGCTGCTTACTTTTCTGACGCATTTGCTGTGAAACAGGGAAGAAAAAGCAATCACATGGTCGAGAAAAAGAATGTGATGGTCATGGGAGGAAAAAAGCGACAGAAAATTAATTTGTTTGATGTCATCAGCTATCAGATTGTGCCCATATTAGAGTATAAGCTCCTGGAGAGGAGACATGATTGTTCGTCACAATGCACCTCACTTGTGCCAGCAGCACCTTGTCTGTGCTGTTCCAGTGAACGTCCCAAATCAACTTAAGTATAGTTTACTGAGAAAGGGAAGTCTATTTTTAATCTCGTTTTTATATTCTAGTAAGAACTAGCTTCTGAAACAATGACATGAACTGCTCTCCTCTCAAAAAGTAAAAATGCAATTTAAAAGCAAATCATTAAAAAAAAAAAAAACACATACCTGTCTAAATTTCCATTCCTGTTCATGTTCTGATTCTCTTTGCTTTAATGGATCTTTAAAAAGGTCCGAGTCAATGCGAGAACCGGGATCGATGCTGTCCTGCTGTTGCTGTCTCTTCAGGGGGTCATTTGACATCTGTACTTTATTAATGCGTAAAGCAGCTCTGTTATCTCTAGCTTTTTGCTTTGAAAAAAGGAGAAGAAAGTTATCTCCCGGTAGATGTAACATGTTTCAAGAAACAAAACAAAGTAAAACTATGATAAACTTTTTATGAAAAAGTTGGGTTAAATAGTCAAAAAGAGCTTCCGGACTCTCGTGTGAAAGCCTCTGGACACGAGCCCATCTTCTCCCGTTTTTAATGCATGTCACCTCAGTGGAGGATGGGCTTCCACCTCTCTGTCTGTACCAGGCTACAGAACCCAGTAATCTACTACTTTCAATCCTAATCTTCATAAAATTAAAAAATGGGAAAATTAACCTCTCCCCTAATTGAGAGAAAAGGAAAATATCAAATCAATCCTCTAAATCCAAAATCTGGAATTTGAAGCTTAGCATTAAAGAAAACTGAGAAACAACTAAAAATATCCTGCCTTTACCTTACTACAGTCAAGCTGAAACAAAAACAAGGCATTATCAACACATCAAAAACATTATTTTGCTTTACCCACGCAATCATTACATCTGACATATATGCACTGAAAGCCATGCACTGAAGGCCAAGTCAGAAACGCATGTTTTTCAAAACTATACTGTCCATTTAATACGCTTTTAAAATGGAAGCAAGGATTTGGATCCAGTTGACAATCTTAATTTGGCTTTTTGGGAGAAAATAATTCACCATCTAAACGGTAACTCTTATTATAAAATATCCTGACTATTCCTCACAAAATTCATGTTTCAAAAGCTCTGTAAAGGCATCTAGGTATGTCTCTTTCAAGATACACAAAGATTCTTCACTAAACCTAACACAAAAAGAGCTTATTATGGAAGAAACTGAGGTACGCTAATGCACCCTCAAAAATCAGTAGTCTTTTGAAGAGATAAAAGAATTTTAAAGTGAAATGAGGGGCGCCTGGGTGGCTCAGGTGGTTAAGCATCTGCCTTTGGCCAGGTCATGATCTCAGGGTCCTGGGATCGAGCCCTGCGACCAGCTCCCCGCCGAGCGGGGAGTCTGCTTGTCCCTCTGTGTGCACTCTCCCTCTCTCAAATAAATAAATGAAATCTTTTTTTTTAAAAGAGTGAAATGAATTAAACATGCTCCTGAAATAACTGATTTCAATCTTCAATATCCTCGTTCTATTAACTAGCTTATGAAAACACCACATTCTGCCTTAAGACATAATGAATTAGGAAATCACTATAAAAACAAAATTGTTTATTAGCTGTGCAAGTATTAATATGTGTTTTGTGCAATGGTAAATCTTTTTATTAACCTAAGACAATAAAAATAAGGTTCAGGTATTGTGTTTAAGAGTATGATACATGGGAGTTTTGGTAAATACCACGTAAGGTGCTCTTTCCTGTGAGCTCGCTTTTCTCCACAGCTTGGCAATCTGCTTCACTCTAGTAGCCCAGTCTGCAACACAAAAGCATGGTGCACACATTTACAGAGCTGAGTCAGGATACATTGCCACATGGTGCTGACAGCTCAACTTAGTCTGGCTGTGTTCTCATAAAATGAGTAGCCCTAAGTTCCATTCTTTGTATACCATAAAATCCCAGGCACACAGTAGGCCAAACAAATATTTGCCGAATGAAGTATTGCCTTATTAACCATCTCACTTGTAGAGTGGGGAAGCTTTATTTTTTTTATTTTATTATGTTATGTTAATCACCATACATTACATCATTAGTTTTTGATGTAGAGTGGGGAAGCTTTTAAATCAAAGGGGCCAGCAGCCAAAATAAAGTTAAGCCAAACATAACAAGTTCCCTCAACCATGTAAGATGCTACCAGAACCAAAGCTAAGAGTTTTGTAAAACATCTGTACTCAAGAGAAGTCTATCAACCTGACCAAAAAAAGTAATAATTATAAATAAGCATCTCACCAGCATTTGTACACAACAAAGATATGGAAAACTAACAATTTCAAGCCATTTCCATGAAATTCACAGCGTCAGGATAGTAAACAAAATGAAATATGGGTGAAATCAACAATGATAAATGTAGAAATGATTTAGCCATTAAAAAAAAAAAAGCTTCAAGACAGCCAATGGAAATGGAAATGAAAATGGTGACATATGAACAGCCTTAACATGGTATCTCAGGAGGTTCTAGAATCACACAGTAAAATTACTAAAGAAAATCACTTAAAAAAAAATCATAGCTCTACCCTGAGGATAACTTATATTGATACAAAGTGACTTAATAGAGCCAGATATGCTCATCTGTAAACAGCAAATAAAAGTGGGATAAAACAGTATTTGAAGAGTGTGTACATTCCTTTAACAGATGACCCTGTACTAAACCACTGATTTTTATTGTTGGATAAGGTAGCATTTATTTCTATATATAATGAATAAAGTATCACAAAGAGGCACCTAAGAGACAGGTGTCATCTGTAAGAAAATCTACTTCTGGGTAACGCCCTGGTAATTTAAAAGAGGTATGTGCTGATAGCAGGGAAACTACTATAAGACAGCGTGAATGACCTTTTCCGTCCTGGTCTGTCTGGCCACGTAAACTCACCATAATTAACCAATGTTTGGTTACAAATATTCTATAAATGACATTCCACTAATCCAAATAGTTCATCCTCTGGTTAATCAGAATTTTCAAAAACGGTGCCATTACACCATCTGACTTTTTCAAACAGACTGGACAGATGGGGAGTAGGGGAAATACTGTTGAGTTAGCTTGGTTGGGAACAGACTCCTAGAATGGAGGTTGATTTAGCCTAACAATACTTGTGACTAAATGTTAAGTTTCTGTTCTAGGAATTTTTCTTTTTCTTTTTTTTTTTTTTTGCAGAGTTACACATGTAACCCAACACTGAGTTCCACATTTAGGAAGACTGCTAAGAGCTGGAAAATAGATTATTTCATTAACTGAAATTAACTTTTAGGAAATATAGAAATGGATACAGAGTCTAGGACTGAGAAAATGCGAGACGTTTCCAGACACCTACGGAACCTTCACACTGTAGGCAGTCATGTGTACCCTTCACCAGACGAAATTTAGTGCTGATGCATGGACTTTCTACTATCGTAACAAAATAACAAACAGGTATTACATATGCAGGAAAGCTGGTAACAGACAGCAATACAATATCCGTGAATTACCAGGGAATTCTTCCTTTAGGCTGGGGAAATTAATGTTTGTGTAGAGAACCGGGGCTACTGTTGCCATTTCACCCAGAGCCTCCTCCTTCTCCCACTTCAGTGTACTTCTCTGGGCGTTTGACATTGTATCGTTTTCTCCTTCCCCCGTGGGAGTGGATGATGTCCAAGAGCTGTTAGGATCACTTGCCATTGGATTAAATGCTGGATTTTTATCCCTGGGAAATAATAAACAACTTGACTTCATACACATAAAATTACTTTCTAAATACAATAGTCAAGTACAATTTCATTAAGACCTCTTCTTATTACAAAGTAGCTAAAATGTTAGATAATTTTTAGCCAAAATCCCAATATATGTAACATACACTTATATAGTGCACAGCAACTTAAAACAGACCAATTAACATTTATATAATAAAAATTAGTGTAACTTAAGTTTCCATGGAAAATGAAGCCTATGCTACCTGGCATCAGTGTAAGGAGATTGTGCTATGGCAGAAAAAGCTCCCAATCCATTTCCAGGAGGCAAAGAATTGTGCGGGAGAGGAGGACTGGGTCCGATGAGGCCGTTCATGAGTGGTATCCGGGAAAAAACATCTTAAAGAAGAAAACACTTCAGTCTGCATATTATTCATAAATAATAAAAAAGCAGCTTATTTATAAGTAATATTTCTAAATAAAAATTTCTAGCACTCTTTAAAAGTAGAATTTTTATTCCAATATTAAACTAAAATACTGCATAAAGAGCAATTTTTGGTTATGATATTTTGCAATATGGTCTCTGTAATTCTCTCTACTTCATCATGGTATACTGCAGATAGCATGTGTTTTGGAGTCTGATAGCCCTGGGCTTGAAGCTTAATTTCTGCTACCTGTTAGCAGAGAGTCAATTACTATTTTTTCTTTTTGAAGATTTTATTTATTTGTTTCACGGGGGGGGGGGGGGGGGGGGACACAAGCAGGGGGAGTGGGAGAGGGAGAAGCAGGCTTCCCGCCAAGCAGAGAGCTCAATGCAGGGCTCAATCCCAGGACCCTGGGATCATGACCTGAGCCGAAGGCAGACGCTTAACGACTGAGCCACCCAGGCGCCCGTCAATTACTGTTTCTATAACATGAAGGTACTCTGTAATGTTACTGACACAACGTGCATGGAGTTCTCAGCACATGCCTGGCATGCAGTGAGCTATTCAATACGTATTAGCTCCACAAAAAGAATAATTCTCACAGCAAATGCTAGTACATTTTATCAAATATTCTTTCTCTTCTTCATTCAAAATTTAAGAACAGATGGTTCTTTACATTTTACTCTTGTTGCTATTAATACAAAAAACTATCCATGACTCTTAAATTGGTACATGGTCTAAAATTGTTTGGAACAAACAATATTTCATCTACCATATCCAATAGATGATTATTGTTAAAAATACATACATTCTGTTTTGGGCCTAGTTTTCATTACTGTGCTTACAGTTTCAGTGCCCCCCCCACCCCATTTTAACTCTCATTCCAGCTTATTCACAAGCTTCAAATCCCTGATCGTCGTCTTTCTAAACAGCCATTAGTCAAACCAAACAAGACCACCTTGTGTTTCCCCTAACTCTCCTCAAGCTTATAACTCCAACCTTGATTATTAAGATTTTCTACTGGTCTGAACTATTGAGGAACAGCCAACTGTCCTTATCTGCACAGTTTTCTGCACCTTCGAAAACCTCCTCCCAATTTAGAGACCTACTCTGAAGTAATAAATGCATGGCCTCTGTTGCAACACCCAGAACAACACTAGGAGACCACATCCACATCACCAATCAATGATACAAATGGAAATACAGTTACAGAGGTGGCTAATACTTGGCCCAATTGGTGTAATGACAGAGAACTCCTAACAGTGACTTTGCCATGCCATTAGAAAAAAGAATAACCAGCAGCAGTGTCTCACCCACATATTTTGTACTGCATGCTGTCCTATCACCTAAACCAGATCCTCTAACTGGAACAACAACTGAGTACAGACAGCTCCAGTTCCTATGTGAGGATATTGGGGCTGATTACCAGGAGGTCTGTTTTCAGGATTTTGTCTCAAGGACTTCTAAGAGCTATCTGACTTCCAAGTTAAGGCTTATTCTACTAAATGGCAGAGCTGGGCCCAATGGATCAGAATACTACAGTGACAAGTGTCTCAGGACATCTACGCTCACTTCAAGGATGAGATGAGGAAGCAACATTTCCGCTTTTCTTCCAAGTAGAATGTTACCTCTATTTTCAATTTCAATGGAAAGTAGGTTCCATTAAGGAATATGAGGTTTGACTGAAAAATGTCAAATGTCTTTCATGTAATTAAGACAAACAAAAGCTGCTTTTTTGGTAATGACAATGTGATCCACATCCACACTATCTTAACCACAACATGACCATATCAAAACCGTTCATAATAATAGCTTATTAAGCTCTTCACTATATGCCAGGCACCGTTCTGAAAGCTTTACATGTACTAACTCTTTGATCCTCACAACCACCTAGGAAATGGGTTATTACATGTAGCTCCTTTGAAGCAAAGACCCAGAGGTTAAATCACTTGTGAAGGACACAGAAGTAAATGTAAAGCATTTTTCCTTTATTACTATTTTAATTAAGGAGTGGTGTCTCTGTCTGTCTCTCATCTACCATACCAACTCAACCTGATGTGTTACCAGCTTATAAAAGTAATCTTTTTCAAGGCATCAATCACAGTAATGATAGAAAAGTTACTTCACTTAACCTTCAGCTAAAGTGATTTCAAGTTACTCTATCTCAATCTTGAAATTTCCCTTCTCTACTTTCTGACTTTCTGTATTACTGTTGACATTACATTCTGGCATCCTTCCTTAACCACTCTTACTGAAGTTACTCTATGGAAGATTTCCAACAATTTTACTGTCCAATGAAACATCTTTCAAGCACTCATCCTACCCGACTTTATAACCTATCTATCTCTAAGATCCTATGCGTCTCATGCAGTCTTCATCACTGTTTTTTCACTTTCACCTAACCCTTAAGAAGGAAAAAGGAACATATAATTGCGTATCTAATATAAACCAGTGAGTTAAGCATATAACTCATCACCATTTAATTAAAGAGTTGTTCAAGATTCTATACAGCAGTGTGCTCTCTTAAGAAATCTCACCCTTCCCACAACTCCAACTAGTGCCACCCCACACGCAATTTCTAAATTTTCACCTACATATAGCCTTGAACAACTGCAAGTAAGCCTGCCTGTAAGTCAGAACAATGTATATGTCCCATTTCTAACAAACTAACAATGGTCTAAAACTAAATGTTACACTTCTGCTGCCCTCTAACACACACAGACAGACACACACACACACACACACACACACACACACACTCCTCTCTGTTCCGTGTTTTTAGTTTACAGCCTGATTACCTGTAGGCAAGCCTGGCTCACATATAGTCTAATTCACTTTGTGGCTCACTTTTCCTTGTATCTTACAGCCATTCAATAGCAGAGTCCTACGTATTCTAACATCACTGTCTCTCATATCCATTGCTTCTTTCACTTAGCACTGCAGATATATTTACAAGGCATGGAACCCGAACTTTCACTTAGTCCCAACCACAATAAACTCATTAGTACAACCCTTGTTGTTTCAAATTCATCTCCAGGACTGACAGCAGTGCGACCCTGCCAAAATGTGTAACCCGTCAGGTCATTTCACTGGTGTGAGATCTTGGATAGCTCTAAGCAAAAAACCTGCAGAAGAAAAGGCCAACTGCCACTGTCTATTTTCACAGCCATTTACATACAATCTCGACCCAATGTGCATTTTCTACTTTTGCTCCTTAAACACTACCCACTTACTCTTCTCCTTTGCTCTGGAAAATGTTCAAGTTGCCATTATTGAATATCTATGTGCCACTGTGTATGTGGCCTGATCACGTTTTGTCCTTAAGAATTATTATTCTTTGAAACATGACTTGAAATCTTAATGACTCTCAAGGTTCTACCTGAATCATGGTCAACTATGATATAAATTAGCTATATACCTGAAAGTCTACAATAGTAGGATTATAAACTCCTTTGGGTTAGCAGTCTCACTCATCTTTGTTATTACATATAAGCATCTAACAAAACAAAGGCATCCCTTCAAAACCTTTCAAAAATGAGCGTACACTGTGAAAGGATTTAAATAATGATAGTAAGATTGTTTATTAAAAAACATATCTTGGGGCACCTGGGTGGTGCAATCGGTTGAGCCTCTGCCTGATTTCGTCTTGGGTCCTGATCTCAGGGTTGTTGAGATCAAGTCTTTCATCAGGCTCCGCACTGGGCATGGAGCCTGATGATTAAGATTCTCTCTCTCTCCCTCTGCCCTTCCTCTCTTTCTCTCACTTGCTCTCTAAAATAAATAAATCTTTTTAAAAAATTGAATCTTTCGGGTGCCTGGGTGGCTCAGTCAGTTAAGCATCCGATTCTTGATTTCAGCTCAGGTCATGATCTCAGGGTCATGAGAATGAGCCCCACATCACATCGGGCTATGTGCTGGGTGTGCAGGCTGCTTAAGATTCTCTCTCTCCCCCCCTTTCCCTCTGCTCCTACCCTAACCCCCTGCCCGTGCACGCTCTCTCTCAAAAAAAAAAAAGGCATCTTTAACTGATTTGATTTCTAAAATACATACTTTCCATTTCAGAAAACATGAAGATAGGGGTTTTTTTTTTAATATGTTGAGAAGAGAAATACTAAAGTGTTACATTCTTAATCATTAAGAAAACATATGGGAACAATTAAGACAAGCACTACTTATGATGAGTCTGTTTTATCCAAATGTAAATCACATGTTTAGTCTAGCAAAAATCAAGGTAAATTTATGTTTAGAGGCTAAACTGGCAGAAACGAAAATATTTTAATTATGTGCATTATGACATTTTTCATGTATACATAAAACTGATAGTAAAGATAACATTAAATTATTTGCATATTTCAGCACTTATACAAAAACAGTGTAAGGGTTTATAAAAGTATCCTTAAATTACTTAATTCAGTATATCATCATGAAGCAGTGACAACAGGATGTAGAGATATGACCCTACGCTCAAATCGCCAAAGACCCACACCACCCCAGAGGACTCCAACCACCCCACGGGAGAGTCCCACACCTGCGGCGCCGTCTCCTCACCTACCTCCACAAAATTTAAGTCTAGGTTGTCCAATCTCAGCTCTCCAGAAACAGAGAGAAATTAAAGCCTTAAACTTATCTAGCAACTAGTTACGAGTAGGTAGAAGAAAACTGATCAAACAAAGAAGGCAGATTTCCACAAAATCGGAGATTTGAAGTTGACAATGGAGAAAGGTGGCAGATTTACTCTGACAGGATGTGCTGTGCACACACTCCGTGGCAGAGGAGACAGTGATGGGGAGGGCATGGCCCTAGCCTTCAAGGGCCTCACAACCTGAAGGAAAAACGGTAACTACCCCAGGAGGCATCTGTGTTTGTGCTACCTGCCGCAATGGAAAGACAGGGCTGGGTGTGGGGGTGACGATCCACTAACTCAGGAAACAGAAGGGAAGCTGAGACCAGGCAGTCAGGCATGTGTGCGTGGGCGGGGGGGGGGGGGGGTGTCATTCTCCAAACGTGTGTGCAGGAAGGGCTGAGTGAAGGGGAGCCAGACTGGCGAAGGGCAGCAGGGAGGCACTGTTCTCCCCACTGCCAGTAAAAAGAGCAAAAGAATTCTGGTGACAAAGGATCACAGAGGGCTGGGGAAGTTCATGGAGATAGGTGAATGAGATAAATTCAGATTAAGTATTGTTCCACTGCCATAAAAGAGGGTTTTCTCCTATCAGTTTGTATACATTGTTTCTAAGGGACAAGGCTGATTTGCTTTAGCGAAGGCACATACGCTGCATGAGTGTACTTACAAAACTTTTCTAGAGGTGACATACCCTGACTGTGTATGGGCACCAGCTGAGGCGCTGGGGGCGGGGGAGGCTGTGGTAATGCAGCCGGCTGAGTGGTCGCAGGACTAAGCACAGCAGTAAACAAGTCTTCGACATCCTTCCCTCCAAGCTCTGTGAGACAGAATTACAGTGATAGTTGGATTAAAATAAAAGACTATCAGAGCCAAAGTATATGGAATGCCATTTTCATAAACTCGAAATACAGAACACAAATACCTGGAATTTTATATAGCTTTCCAAGAATTGCTCCTAGGATAAAATAAAGAAACACAAATATTAACAACTACCATTTCAACGTACTGACACAAAATAGCATTTGACACAGAAATGATCAGAAGAGAAGTTAAATTATAAAGAAGCATGCAGAAATCTTTGAAAATCATATTTACTCATGTCTTTTAGAAAGCCTAGATGTAGGGCAAATATTTTACCATCTGTGACCATTTTGTCTAGCTCAGGACTGAGGATTCCATCTAGCTGCTCTTCACTTAATGGTCGTGAACTCGGATTGACACTTGGCTGAGGCAAAGAGGACGGATCATCAGCGACAGGACCGATGTCTACTCCAGCTAGAGGAGCAAAGTAAACAGATTACAAGTGAATTCTGAATATTCAGTAAAATGCACAGCACTATTTACTTTCATTAATACACAACAATATGATCAAAATAGAGCAATGAAAAGTTTGTAATTATAAATTAATCATGGTTTATATCAATTTGAATAATCAGTAAAAATCAGGCACAATGTATTTATAAACTTAGGTGCCACTTAAAGTTATATTTTAATTGAAGTAAATACATTTCCTGAGGAACAGAAGAACACACCTGGTTCTAAACTTCCACAAAAAATAAGCACTACATCATTAATATAGTAATCTATAAGAAGATACGATATACAGGATTTAAGACATAAGTGATTGCTTTAGCTTGGAAAACAGTGGTTTCCAATGTACAGTTCGACTATCACCTATAGTGTGACAAAGGAGGGATAGACTTTCACATAAATTAATGAAATGTTGTAAAATTCTCAATGTTTAGTAAACTATCCTTTTGTGAATAATTTCAACTACAGATCATATTTTGGAAATATTCTGTAGTCACAAAACAAGATATAGATTATGTTTATAATGTAACATGTTTTATTTCATACAAATTGGTTTTCAGGCAAAAATCACATTTAAAAGTGGTCTATCATCTACTTTATCATGCTTTCTCAATATTACTACTATTAAAAACTAAAATTTAGTCTGCCCTTATATGATCTTGTATTAGGAACTAACTCTATAACATGTGGGTAATATTATAAATTACATATTAAGAAGAATAAAATCATTCACTTAAAAAAAAAAAGAACTACTGATAAAGTCATCCAAAGCACAGCACAGCTGTACCATGCTTTAGCTGCACGCACAAAGGGAAAAGCAAGTATGGATTAGTGACAAATTAGCGCTATAACAATATGCATGCACCTACAGGCTGTTTCAGCTGAAATCACTATAAAAAAGACTACTTCTAGTCAGCCGTCATCCATTGCTCAGTTTCTTACCAAATGGAAAAGGTGAGCTCTCAACCTGGAAAGTGCATAAATCAAGACCTACAAGACCCAAACCAAATAAAATGGATGATTACCACAGGGGTGGGAAGTGAGGAGCAATGCAAACAAAGGAAGAAACAAGATACAGCAAGACTGCAGGGCGACAAGCCTTAAGTTTGATGCAATTAGAAAGACAACAGAAATTAACTCGCTATTTCCTCTCCTAAAGCAGAAAAGCTGAGGTAGATCAAATAAAATGATGAGTTCTTTGACAAAGCCAAAATAAACTCTCTTTCGGTTTCAAAGACTAAACTTGTTAGACACACACACACACCTCATTGTATCATAAAACAGACACTAGACAAATATAGACATATATACCTGAATGATCAACTGATTTTGCAAGGTCATCTGAAATTATTCCAAGAATGTCATCATCTGTGTTTAAGACTTCAGAAATATCAGCTAAGGGGTCATCAGTCGTACCTAAGCATAGCAAGTATATTTTTAAAGTCTCAATATTGTCCTAGACATTAAGTTCTAAAACACACTCACTCATTCAACCGTTCACTAAACATCTAGACTACAGGAGATGCTGAGTTAAGTGCTAGAATCATAAGATTATGACTTCTAAAATAAGGAATTTTTCAAAGAAAACACACACCAATGTTTTGAATAACAAAACATTAAAAATTAAGACTTTTTGTTTTGTGACTGTTCATTAATAAAATTAAAATAAAGACCAGTAAGAGAAATAAAGGCAATAAAAGTGAAATAGAATGCTATAAGAAAGCAAAAAAAAATGCATTAAGAAAGTGGCATCTCTAAAAGTGACATCTAGAAAATAAAATACAGAAGATAAATATCAAAATCAAATGCATTATTTAGAAATTCCTTGTAAAATATAAAGTAGGTACCATCTAGTTAGATGCCCACTTCCAACTTTGATCTTAATACTGATTCATCATTCACTCAACTTATTCAAAAAATATTTCAGTATCCACAGAATTATGTCTATGGATTATGTTAACAGGCATTGTTCCAGCCACTGGGAATTCAGAATAACCACAACAAAGTGCATGCCTACTTTGTTTACTTTCTCAGAGAGGTTAGCAAATAAATGATTGCAGTGTTAAGTGCTAGAAAGGTAACAATAAGGACAAAGGATTAAGAATAAGAGGTGGAGATGATAAAGTATTAGATAAAGTCATCAGGGAAGACCTTTTAAAGGACATGACCAAGGATAAATGTAAATGAAATAAGGGAGTAATATGCATAAAGATGGAGAGAACACTCCAGGCAAAGGGAAAAGCAGATGGAAAGACAGGAGCAGTTAGGGTTTTGCCAAGTGGGGTCAGTGTGGTTGACTGCAGTAATGAAGGGAAGGAGTGCCGGAAATAAAAGGCAGCTAAGTGAGATTACGTATGGTTTTCTAAGTCGTGGTGAAGACTGAGCTTTACACTGAAATATAAAGCAGCATGGGAACTTGTTGGAAGGCTGATGGCTAGAAGGGATAGGAGTGATATCTGAAAGGGAAAGCGCTGGCTTCCAGGTGTAGAACAGACTGGGGCAGGTGGCGTGGGGAGTGTTGGCAGCAGGGGAGGCCTGGAGATCAGTCCAGAAGCTGCTGCTGTGGTGTGAGAGGGGGCGACAGCGAGCACTCTGGAGCAGGAGGGAGAGTGGAGGGAAGACATGGTTGACTTTGGGCTACATTTTGAAGACAGAGACAAATTTGTGGATGTATCCACTGTGCAGTGTGAGATAATAAAGAGTCAAGGAGGACTCCAAAGTTGACTTCTGAACTCATCAGTAAGACAAAAGGCTAGCTTTAATAATTATATTAGACACTTAAGAAACATCTGCATTTTTTAATCTATGTCAACTGTGTTTTTACTTGGGGGAGGGGGGAGACAAAATAAAGATCCAGATCAAATACCCCTGTGAGACACAAACAATCTTGTCCCACTAAACGTATACTTCTCAAACAGAATCCATACATAAGAATACTGTAATTTTTCAAACCAAAAACTAATGTAAATTAAGTGCCAAATATCTGTAAAGTTTTTAGAGAAATAAAATTACTTCAAGAGTATATCTCTAGACACTTTAAGGGGAAAAAAAATCTGAATTCTTTCAGGCAGTGTGTGTGTGCGTGTGTGTGTGTGTGTGTGTGTGTGTGTGTGTTAAACCAATGGAATTCTACAACATAAATTATAACTACCATTTTTTCAAAAATGTTTTAAAAGAAGAAAGGGATTTTTCTATCTTACCAACAAATCATTAGAACTTATGTGATAGATTATACTGAATGAAATACAACAACAAGCTGCTACTTGTAAGTTTCCCGGTTAGAATGGCCAGTAGTTCAGCTGCAGAGAATGTCCCATCTAGCCTGGGGGTTGGAACAGGTGCTCTTCCAGTCCTCCACATTCTGGCTTCACCACTGAACCATTCTCTGCACCTCTGTGAGTTCATCAATGTTTTTCCTGCCACAATAGGCCTTCTGTCCAACCTCAGTTCTCTTCCTTATAAAAACTCAAGTGCAAATAAGTTCTAGTTAAGTTTTTAAATGGCTAGTCAAAATTTTCACAGTAAGATATCCTTCACAGTAAGATACTGTATGAAGGATCCATAAGTCTTTTGCTATATATTAACAATATATTGACATGGATAAGAGCAGGTAATAAGTACTTAAAGCAACAGAATTTAAGTAAAAAGTAAAACCATCTGCTAAGATAAACAGAAAGCATGGCCTTTAGATCAGTGTTCTAACTTCCCCGTTGCCAACAATAAGAAAGACTGGACATCTTGCATGTGTGTAAGAGCACATAAGACTGCTTCTAATTATTTTGAGAAGTTGTATGTCAACCTGTATGTCAATCTAGGGTAATGCCAAGTTAATGGAACTGTAATATATCAAAAGTCATCTCTCAGTAAAAGGTCACCTTAAGATTATTTTACAAAATGAGTTTATAAAATTCACTGAGTTAAAAAAAGTAATCAATGGTAAAAAGGAAGCTTGTTAGAAAAACATTAATTTATAACTGATAGTAGATAAAAATCTAGACGTGGGGAAGAAACGCTGTGATCACAACTCCTACATACTGAACTAGTTAAACTCCTAGAGCCTTGTTGACATTAATATCACTTTATAAATGTATTAAGTTCTCATACCTTTCCCTGCTTCTAAACAGTCCCCGCATTCACTATACCTAGGGTAGTGGTTCTCAATCAGGGGCGGTTTTGCAGGGGACATTTGGCAGTATCTGGAGACGCTGCTGATCATCACGACATGAGGAGAGAGATGCTGCCAAGTATCCCACAATGCACCACAGGGCCTCCCTCCAACAAAGGTGCATCTGGCCCAAACTGTAAGTAGCAAGAAACTGTGACCTAACACAACATAGTTCATTGAATTAACACAGTCTGTCAGTCAGTTCCCAGCCATAGCATTCTTTTTTTCCCCCTCTTTTGAATTTCTTTGGGTCATGTAATTAACAAAAATCTATCTTAAGTCAAAGATTATTACATTTATTACTCACCAACCATGGCAAAATTACACCTCCTTACCTTATCCTTAGCATATTATAAACTGAACATTCTCCTCTGCAACCCTTAATTTTGGTGGCAGTTACACAGATAAATTTATTTGCCAAATCCTATAGACCTGTCCACTCAAAACAGTTGCATTTACTGAATGCATATTATACTTCAAAAAGGTTGACGTTTAAAATGCATTTGAGGCCAAACTAAAGCATTTCAAAGGTTTAATTACAGGCAATACAAATGTCATATGATAAAGAACGTATCTGTAAATTATTCCACATACCGTGAGTTCCAGGTTTTGCTGGAGTGGAGGATGAACTAAGTAGTGGATCTAAGGAAGGATCCAAGAAAGTTGTGTTCATGTTTGTTTTATATGAAAGCTGAGCTGTATCTTCTGATAGATTATCTAAACTTAGCTTGTTTTGTCTACTTGTATCTAGAAGATCCTTTCCAAAGAAAGCTTCCTAAAGATAAGCACATATGAAAATGATTGATTTAGTTACAAAATTCTAAAATGCTAACAGGTAATTCTGCCATTTTTGACAAGAAGGCAGAAATAACACAAAAACTTGGTATTCAAGAATACAGAAATTGAATACAGAACTATATGGACAATATAGAAATAACCTGTCAATTGCTTATTTCCCCTTATTTTAAAAGATTTTTTTGTAGTTTTACTAGAGACAAATAAAATTATGCAACTAAAACCACATAATTATGTCAAATGTGTTTCTAGGAACTGCAATATAATAATCCAATAATTCCAGATTAGACAACAATTTAAAAACTGATAAATTTATAATACTACTGGCACTTTAGTTCATATTGTAAGAAAAACTAAGGCTTCATGAACATTATTAATATTTATAGATTACTTGCAGAGAATAGCACAAGGGTTTGATCTACAGCTTTAATATTTACATACTTCAGGTAGATTTAGTAACCTCCTATTGACTCACATAACCACATTAAAGACTTAACATGCTATAAATCTGAAAGAGGGTTTTTATAGTCATTTGAACCATACTATGTGTACAAAATTTACTACTACTAAAGGCTTTTGGCTTTTTATTCACTTACTCATATTAACATTTCTCCATTTCAATATATTTCCTCTACCCTAGAGACCAGTGTTTCAAGCTGAGGTGCTTACAACTGGAGGATCTCTCCAAAACTTCTCAAGGATCAATAAGGAGGACAAAAGGAAGTCCTTGAGACCCACCCCACCCCGCCCCAACCCAACAACCAGAGCAGAAGTTCTAGTCTATTTTCCGTATGGTGGTTCTGTCTAGAAAAAGGATCCTTTGCAGAGGACAATTTTGCAGAAACTCAACATTTAATATACTCTTGCCAAAGATACATATACAGAAAAGGTTCACCTTATATATTTTTATAATACCAAGTGAAAGCAGCTTCAATGTCTGTCAAAAGGCATTATGACTAAACAAATTACTGACACCCAAACTATAAAACACATCAATTTTTTAAAAGGATCTAGAGCTATGCTGTCAAATAAAAAGTTTTAAAATACAGTATTAAAAGAAAGCAAGTTGAGCCAAAAGGATCTAGAGCTATGCTGTCAAAGAAAAGCTTTAAAATACAGTTTTAGGGCGCCTGGGTGGCTCAGTTGGTTAAGCGACTGCCTTCGGCTCAGGTCATGATCCTGGAGTCCCGGGATCAAGTCCCACATCGGGCTCCCTGCTCAGTGGGGAGTCTGCTTCTCCCTCTGACCCTCTTCCCTCTCGTGCTCTCTCTCTCTCATTCTCTCTCTCTAATAAATAAATAAAATCTTAAAATAGTTTTAAAAGAAAGCAAGTTGAGTTGTCAACAAAACATCAAATAAAAACCAAGACTACTCTCACTATGCAAAAATAAATTGTAAAACAAGTTCTGAAAGGATAAATACCAAACTGTGAACAATGCTAACTTCTGCAAAGGGATGGGGAAGGAGGTATGTGAAGTCTGGCAGAGGTGATGATATATTTGATTTGAAATTTTCACATTTTTTAAATGAACAAGCTGTTTCACTACAAAAAAGAAATTTGAAAATCAGTGAAGTTAGAGCACCGAGTAAAATATGGTCTGCTTCTTAAGAGCGATGCTTTTATCATTAGGAAAGACACTGAAGAGCAGAGCATCTTAGAACTTTAGAGATCATTTATTTCATGCCTTTGGTATAAGTCTGAGACCATGATTAGCAAGACACTTTTTCTTTGACTCATGAAGACTTTAGTGCTATTTATAAAAAACTGTAACATTCTTATTAATTTGAGAGCTTTTTATTAACTTTATATAAAGGAATGGCTACACATGGCTTCAGATTTGATAATGTGACTCCCAGAACAAACTGGGGATTTTAAATGTACTACCGGGGTTCCTAAGGTCACATAGCAGCACTAGGTCTTAGGAGACCACATAAATATTTCTATTGGGTAGATTATACAATGATTTATAGTTTATCCTGACACTGTTAAGATTAATAAAGAAAAACTGGAAAACGGCTACTGAATTCCTGTGGGCTTTCATCACTACGTATTCCGTCAATCAGTGGGGTAAAATACAACTGCTACCACAAGATGCCCAAAAAACAGTAGCATTACAAAGGTTTCCTTTACATTTAGGTATTACTGATATACACCAGAGGAAACAATCCAGCTCAACAGATTGAGATTACAGGGGTAATTAGGAAATCAGATCCACTGCTTTTAAAGGCTCTTTTCCAAAGCATAAAATGGTCAGTTTTCGTATGTTCACAAACAGCTAAAAAAGGCTTCCTAAATACATACTGCACTTTACAGAAGGTTCAATAGGAGGAAACGGAGGTGGAGAAGCATGTTAGATATTCTCAAGAAAGGATTATTAGAAAGGAGGGGGAAGGGATGAGAGGAACCAAAAAGGATGCAATGAAAGATAATCTAAAAAAGGGGGGCTACCTCCTGACCAATAAAATGACTATTATGTTAAAAATGGGGTACACAGTTAAGATGAATGGGTATTTGAAGGGAATCCAGGGGAAATAAAACATTTATTAAAGAAAGATAGCATGTATGGCACAAGTTAAGTGATTTACACACATAGTTCCTACTCAATCTCTCAACATTTTGGGGGCACAGAGATGGTGAGCAGAATGAGATCACATCGCTAACTGGCAGCAGAGTGGTATTCAAACCCAGGACTCCAACCTTAAAGCCTCAACTCTAAAATGGACACTGCCCTTAAGGTATTAGCTGTCTAATAAAAATTTACACTCATGTACATTACTAGATACTACACACTACATTTTAAAGTTTTATTAAACACAGATGATTTGTTACTCAAACGAGCATTTGATTTTTATACTTCTAATTACCAAAAGAGAAAACTGAAGAAGATGAATGTTAGCTAAATGGAAATTTATTTTTTGTTTTTTTTTTTTTAAGATTTTATTTTTTTTTTTATTTATGTGACAGACAGAGAGAGAGAAAGACAGCGAGGGAGGGAACACAAGCAAGGGGAGTGGAGGAGGGAGAAGCAGGCTTCCCGCTAAGCAGGGAGCCCAATGCCGGGCTTGATCCTAGGACCCCGGGATCATGACCTGAGCCGAAAGCAGACGCTTAATGACTGAGCCACCCAGGCACCCCAGAAATGTATTTTTAAACCAGTAAGAGCCAACTGGAAAAATTAGGGTACAAAAAATAACTGCGATTCAAGCAATAAAGCAGTAACTCTGTAGGCCATTATTCTGTGGGAGGAACAGCCCAGATGGACACTCCATGATGGTCCGCTCCAATCCCACTTCCACACCTGGAGAGAGAGGACTAGCCCAGTCCTATCTCTAATATCGGGTCTTCTCCAGTACAACATCATGTGGTTTGGAACTCTTCTGTGATTTCATGCGTACAGATGAGCTAGAAAGATTTCTATTTTCATGCAGCCTATACCTAGTAAACAATGTCTTCATGTTGAGGGATGTTTTTCTAATGTATATTTTAGAAAACAAAAACAATTCTACTTAAAGCTTTGGATCACTGGCCTCTAAAAGTGGTAAACAATTATTAAAAGCTATAACTTGGCTGCTAAAAAGCCATCTTTATTCAGTGAATATAATTACCCTGACCTGTATTGGCAAAGGGAGCTGTCCATGGGACGTGGGTTTGGGGAGCACACAGGTGCAAATGGTTTAGAAGAATGAGCTTTCCCCAGTTCAAAATGTCCTTGTATGTCTTATGAAATATTTGGAAGTGAAAAACTGGGATAAAAAAGAACTTTATGAAAGGTATCAAGGCACAAAAAAGGTAAATGTTAATTTTTGTGGGCCTCCGAAAGGTAAAAGTGGCACGAATTAAAACAAGTAAAACATTAACAAAAATAACAAAACCATTTTCAAGAACTCAATACATTGCATTTCTTTTGTTAATCAACTACACAATATAATGTAAAGCAAAGCATTACTTGTAAATAGGCAGGGAAAGTTTCTTCAAGCTTATTTTTCCGTTTTCGGTATCTCTTCTTTATTTTTTCAGTGTTTTCAATAACAGAAACAGATTCATCAACTAGAGTATCTGGTAAGTGCTCACTCCAGCCTGAAAAAGTAATCACATTTATAAGTATGTGGTATTTAAAATTTTCAGACAAATTCCCCAAAGTAACTTTATAGCTTATCAACATATACTCAGAACCATATAAACACACAAGGGGTTTTTCTTTTCTTCCTCTCCAGTTTTATTGAGATATAACTGACATACAATACTGTGCAAGTTTAACGTGTACAGCAGGATTTGACAAGTTTTTCACAAAAAGATGTCAAAGCAAGTTTATTAGTAAGCTTTAATTATCATTAAAAAATACACTGCATGTCTATTTAGTAGCAGTATCCGTTTACTATTGTCTCTTAACAAGCATTTCCTTACTCGCAAAGCAGCAAATTGTTTTAACATCAACACTGTGTTAAAAATTAAAATAACGAAAATACACAGTGCTCATGAGTCTGGGGGAAATGGCTACTCATATATACTACTGAAGGCCGCTTAGCAGGGACCACCTTTTTGTGGAGTTTCTCGGGCATAGCCAACAAAAGTCTTCTCAAAAATGTGTGCTCTTCAATTAAGCAATTCCAAGTTCAGGGATTTATTGCAAATTAGGTTTTTGTAGTACATATATTTTTGTAAACATGTATTACTATCTATAAATACACTCATCAACACGCTACGAATGCCCAATCTTAAAATCAATCAGAGAAATGGAAAGAAAACAAAATTTTGATCTACGAAATTAGCAAAGTAGTACACTATTTAAAGCAGAGAGGTGAGCAATCAAACGACAGGCTCATGTTCCCAAGGCAAATAGCACACCCCTTCTGAAAATCAATGCAGGCACTTTTGTTGCCAGAATATGTAAGTGGACTGACTCCGGAAAACTACAAATGGTGGATAAACATTCTTTAAACAATCTTTTTAAATGTAATCTACCAGAAAATAAAGAATCCTCAAAGACCAAAAATTAAGTGAAACAGGAACCACAGAAAGAAATAAGCAAAGAACTAAGTAAAGTTCTCTGAAATTTTGCTAAAATCCAGTGACCTTAAGCTCCAATATTCAGAGCTTTATAAGGAATGGGGACTAGAAGACAAAAGTTTAAAGCCTCTCCCCCCAAGGCAGAGAGATTAACCAGAGGTGCCTCCAATAAAGGGGAGATCCTGAAGGATTCCATGCTCAGAGCTGGTTTAACAAGAAATACACCCTCCCAACCCCCACCTCCCCCATACATCACTCACCTCCCCCTCCCCCTCTCCACCACCAACAGCAAAGAAAACTGTTTGTCATCTTGTCATGGAATTTCGTGCTGGGTAGAAAGGCAAAAAGTGAAAATCTTCCCTGAGAGTTCATAAACTCAATATAGCCCTAATGTGTAAGAAACCTCAATTTATAACACAGGTGGACCAAAAAACTTCAAGGCAAGAATTTAAGCTAAATCCTTTTAAGCTAAAGAAGTTCTGGGGTAGTAGCACCTCATGTTCCTGGCGGTAACAGATGCAGATATTCTCTGAATGAAGCCACCTTCAATTCAGTCCTCAAAAAAGTTCAGAGAATGTTCTACAGAATATGAGCTCATGGTTAAAAAAAAAAGATTTTAATATGTTATGTGTATGTATGTATCTCAGACAGTAAATACAATGAAATGAGGCACTAGGAGAAGGGGCCAGGAGAGACACACAGGAGAATCACATGTGCAAAGGTGTTAATACTTTATACTCTGCATCACTTAGACACATACAGAAGTAACAAGAGCACTGAGACCTAGGGGGAGTGAGCTGTAAGGAGAAACTAGAGAAGTGTTAAAATACTAAAAAGGCAACTCAGAAAAGGAAACCATGCATAATATAATAAACACTCAATAGATGACTCCGGATGCTGCAGATGAAGGATAAAATACTGACCTAACAGAACTAAAATTAGAGGACAGAAGAGAGAAAGATGGAAAACACAAAACCAGTCTCATTGAACGTGTCACATTTCTTCAGGCTTCTTACAGCCGTAATAAGTCATATTAGAAACTCCTTTAAAACCATCTGGTCCTTCCTTTCAAAAACACAATTTGTAATTTTCATTAATTCACAGGTCAAAACCCCACCGCATAATAATGGAAGAACGCTAATCAGAGCACATGCTGAAAACATCTCTTTCCTTCACATCCTACAGAAAGCGTTTAAAATACGTAAAGCATACAGATTGTGACCATACCCACACAATGTGTCCATTAGAACCAATTCTCAAGCTATGACTTAAGCAATGATTTAGCTTTCTTTGAAGATCTATGTGAGGATGACAGAATATTAATTGGAAGACATATTTCTAAAACATTACACAATTTAGTTAAAAATTGTTGGAGTAGCCTGTCACTTTCAACAAAATAGTCTGAAGTGTCCAACTTTATATCAAGGAGCTAAGACAGGCAGAGAAGCGCCTTCTGTGAGATGACTGGAAAGCACCTAGCATAACCAAGTGATCCAGCCCCTACACTGCCCGTATTTAACTTAAGAAAAACAGAAAGTTGTTTAAAAAAAATCTCAGAGGAATACACTTTACTGGACTTAAACCTTTTCCTTATCAAACCTAATTTCCGTATTATAGGTATGAACTCTACAGGCACTCACATCCTTTGATCAGTAAGAAGCAATAAGGTTGTGACTGCAGCATTATCTAGGATGGTTCTTTTCAATAGGGATAGCAAGAGAAGGGGATTAAATCAAACAAAATCAGTACCATACCATCATCTCTGTTAGGTAACTGCTCAGAAATAGAGCCTGAGGAATCTTTTCTGATGACAGATCTTTTTGTTTTTCCTTGCCCAGTTCGACTTCTTTGCCGTACCATAAATCCACCAATACCTATCCAAAAAAGAAATTGGGTAACTTTGTAAATAATTGATTTCTCCCTCTATTTTCACAGTAAGTAGGGTGAAATTGCTTGGAGGCACTTCCCAAATTCAACATGGGCTAATTTAAATCAACAGAGTTTGGAAATAAGCAAATTAAAAGAGGTCAAAGCTACTGACTGTTACCTTATCACTAACCAAACAGGTATAAAAATACATTATTATAGTACAAAAAGAATGCATGCATTCCCTCTTCTCAACAGCGTCAAAGTAAAGAGTACAGTAATTGTACTTGTTTAACAAATACTAGGTAACTAATGTATTATCATTCAAATTACTCCCACATTAGCTGTGGGAGAACAGATATACAAGATATGAATGACCCAAACAAAATCATCGTGACTTCGGGGGTAACATGTCTAATTAAGGCTCCTGGACATGACACACCAACAGCTCTGTAGTTAAAAGCACAGGATCTGGTTGTAGTTACTTCTAGTTACCACCTGACTCTAGGAAAGGACATGACACACCAACAGCTCTGTAGTTAAAAGCACAGGATCTGGTTGTAGTTACTTCTAGTTACCACCTGACTCTAGGAAAGGACATGACACACCAACAGCTCTGTAGTTAAAAGCACAGGATCTGGTTGTAGTTACTTCTAGTTACCACCTGACTCTAGGAAAGGACATGACACACCAACAGCTCTGTAGTTAAAAGCACAGGATCTGGTTGTAGTTACTTCTAGTTACCACCTGACTCTAGGAAAGGACATGACACACCAACAGCTCTGTAGTTAAAAGCACAGGATCTGGTTGTAGTTACTTCTAGTTACCACCTGACTCTAGGAAAGGACATGACACACCAACAGCTCTGTAGTTAAAAGCACAGGATCTGGTTGTAGTTACTTCTAGTTACCACCTGACTCTAGGAAAGTTATTTAACTTTTTAGTGCTTCAGCTCCCTCGCTGTTGTAACAGGGATGGCATCTAGCACCTCACCTCCTCATACATATACTGGGTCAAACACTAAGTTATCGTCACAGGATACAGCCATCTAATACACTTTCTGACCTAATGGGTCCCTCAGTCACAAGGATGACTTCCAAAGGAGGCAGAAACAGAGAGAAAAAAAAACACAATAAATATAAGCTCCTAGAAGGAGTTTGCGGTCTAAAAAAGTTTGTGTAGTTATAAGCCTCCTAACTAGGAAGATATGAAATGATTTTCATACAGTGACTTGGATGAAGCTAATCTAGGTCCTTGTTACACATATGGCCCGTCTTATGGAAGGTTACCTTTAAGGTCCTGCAGAATACAAACAACAGTGAGAAAGTTTTTCCACGCACATCAAAAGATATTAGGACACTCTTATCAATAAAATATAAGCAGTCAGAAGGATAAAGACTGAACTGATTCCATCTAATGTCTCATTGACTGGTAAATAGATATTAATAAACTGCCTAAAGAAAGCCTACACATTCTGCATTGTGACCAGTTCAGTAATTTTTTCTAGTAAGGCAAATAAAATTTGACAAACAAGACAGCTTCTTCCTCTGCCTCTGAGGCAGGGAGGAAATAAAGAATTTTATCAGTCATATATTAACTGAACTATACATTTTAGGAGGCACAAGAACCCTATTTACCTAATTGTACATTTACTGGCTCCTGCACAAACACGGAAATAAGTTTCAAAAACAAGAGAATATTAAGAACGAATGCTGAAAATTAAAAGAATTACAGAAGTACACATCAAGGGAAAAAATAAGTAAGTGGCTTTAAAAGTCAAAGTACAAATAATAGCCAATGTAGTAAAGCATTTAATACAATGGACAGCATTTGAGATAAAGCATTAAAATAATGATTTATTGTGAAGTATTCACATACTCAACATAAGGAAATTCCACCTTAAAAGCATACTGAAATAGCTCAATCCTTCAATTTCTACATTGAAGTTTTAGTTTAGAGAGTTGTTAAGGAGCTACATTTCATCTTGAGTATTTAGTTATAATTGAAGCCCTCAATATTATATTTTTCTTAAATTAACTAAGTTTTGAATACATTAAAACGTCTAGCTCAGGACTATACCTGGTCTGTATGGTTTCCTTTTTCTCTTTTTTACACCTTCTGTTCCTTCTACTCCCTTAGTTTCATCATCCACAGCTTCCCGTTCAGGACTAGATTCTGATTTCCCATCACAATCCAGAAGTTCTCCTTCTGGAAAAAAAAAGTAAATGTACAGATAAAAACAGAAAAACCTATAAAATATAGAATTCCTGGGCACCTGGGTGGCTCAGATGGTTAAGCGTCTGCCTTCGGCTCAGGTCATGATCCCAGGGTCCTGGGATCGAGTCCCACATCGGGCTCCCTGCTCAGCGGGGAGCCTGCTTCTCCCTCTGCTCCTCTCTCTCTCTCTCTGTCTCTCATGAATAAATAAAATCTTAAAAATAAATAAATAAAATAAAAATCTTTAAAAAAAATATAGAATTCCTGTGTAATAGGAAATGCAAGGCAAAGTGGCCACTGAACCATTCTAACTGTGCATCCCAGTAGGTGGGTAAAGTATAGAAAAAGATGGAAAAGGCCCCACATGGTTGTAGAACTCATGCTGCTTAATGCATTGTTTTCAGGAAATGAAAGATCAGCATCAGGGAAGGGGAAACACACACAGAGAATGCTCAAAAAGACAATTATAAATCAGTTTGCAGTTAACAAGTCATTCCCTTACCTTCAATTACATATTCAGGTTCAGGACCCTAAAGCTGTCTCTCTCTCTAGTTTAGAACCCTCTCCTGAGGTCCAACTATAGCTGTGATTATCACCTAGTTACCAAAACCTCTCTACCCAAAATTGAGGACAGGGGAGAGAGTGACACTCTTCACTACTTACCCTTATTCTTTTTTAGTTTTACACCATGTGAATGTATTAGTCGTCCACAAATCGAATTTAAGAATTTGAGAGAATTAGTGTTAACGTCACAGGCAGTAATAACCTACCTACCTGGCTGCTTCCTCTCGCCTCCCACTAAATACCATTCCTGGCTCCACTCCACCTACCCACCCCCCCACGCCCCCCCCACCCCCGTTGCCTGCTAGAGCCTGAAGGCAAACCTAGGCCCACACCTCGTGTCCCCCTCACACTGGGAGGGTCCATGCTGAGGCAGCCACCTAGAGGGGGGAAGGCACCGTGTTCCCACTCCTGAGACACAGTGTTTGTTTGCTTTAGATTTGGGGTTTGTTTTTGGTTTTTTTTTGTATTAACAAGGTTTCCAGATCCCAGATGGTAGTGAGTTAGAAAAAAGCCTGCTTCTGTTGCACAAAGAATTTGTTTCTGATATGCTAAGATGATTGTTTTTAACTTATTTTCCTGAAGAAACACTTATCAGAAGAGTCAACAGTCAGCAAAAGCAACAACAAAGAGGCATTGTTAGAATATTTCAGGAGCATCCCAAGTTCATTTGGCCTTTATAGACTTCTGTGGAATCCACTATGTATTTACATATAATATCACGTGTGACGTTACTTGTTATTTTTATGGGGATGTACCTTCAGACTGCCTCAATCTGGAGACTCTCCAGTTGAAGAAACATCCATCGTTTCCCATGGTATTGTGGTACAAAACAGTAGTCAAAGGGAAATCCTTCTCAGGCCTTTTTGTTGTTGTTTCGCCAAGTTTTTAAAAGGTTCTATAATCTCATACTTTGGGAATTAATGTGTACTGTCAAGAAATGTTCCAAATTTTGTGAAATGCAGCATTTCCCAGATCTGGGTAAATATGGAATCATTTTTCAGACACCTACTGTCCATAGAAACTAGAATTCTTCACTGTGCTCTGGTTGATGGTAATCTGATCAATTCCTCCCAGATATAGACTATTTCTTCACAAGCCACAAATCACCAAAACTTCAAAATCAAACTCCCTGTTTAACAGTATTTGAACATCAGTTATACATAAGCATCAGAAAGTTTTTCTCCCAACCACACAGACCCAAAAACACACCGCTGTGAAGGAAATGTGAGGACTAACTGGTAAAAGACATCCACTCTCAGCCAGAACGACCTCTCACCTGCCTCCTCCAACAGCCCCCTAACTGATCCACGTGCCACAACTCCTAGGCCCAGTAGTCTAGGCACATTACAGCCGAGTGTGCCTTTTAAAAATGGGTAAGACTAAGCCACTATTCACTCAGAAACCTCCAATTACCTCCTAGTCCATCCACAGGAAATGTAAATTCCTTAAACGTGGCCTTATGGTTCTGTGTTACCTACTGAGTCATGCCTTCTCTCTCCTTATACCTCTGATCTCGGCATCTCTTGCTGTCACCTCTGTTCACTGCTGAACACACTGGTCTTCATGACATTCCTCAAACATGCTAGCTAGGCACACCCCTGCCCACAGCCTGTGCACTTCTTGCTGTCTGGGATGCTCTTCCCTCAGTTAATCCAATGGCTCACTCACTCACCTATTTCACGTCTGTGCTCACATACTGCTTCCAGTTCACTTGATGCCTCACACCACCATAAGCACTGCCAATTCCTCTCACTCCAATGCTAGTTTTTCTACAGCACTTGCCAAACACATTATAATCAACTCATTTATTACATGTTTTTTTAAGTAATCTTTTCTAACATTAAAAACAAGTTCCATGAGCAGAGAATTTCATCTGCTTTGTTCACTGACGTTACTTCCAACATCCAGCACAGAGTAGGATTTGATACTGTTGAATAATGTGATGGAAGAAAAGTATTTATTACTTTGTTTCTGAGTCAACTGAAAAGAGACCAACCTAAAAGAAACACAAGTCACTGTGCTAATCCTCTTCAGAGATAAGCAAAATTATAACTCGTTGAATTTAATAGTACTAAAATTATTTTGTCATCTCAAGGATTCAGCTAGAAAATCCTTAATATCTACTGTGATCAAAAAAATAGTTATAAAAAGTTAAGTTTATGATGAATACCTATGAATATAAATTTGCACTTGAACATTAATAATGGTTTTTCCATGCAGGATTGCATGGATCAAGTTCTACTTCAACTGAGCCATGACATCTGAGCTCACAGCATCTGAGGTTCATGCTGCCACCTAGCAAACTCGAGTCCAGCCCTCTGAACTTTCCTATCCATGATCCTCAAAGATACGGTGTTCCTGGAGATTTCTATAATGTAAATAAGTCTGTTCTAGAGAATATGTGAAGGAAGAGAATCTAAAAAGTCCAAGAAGACAACTCACTTAGAAAGGCCAAGGCTCACATCAAGGGTTACCTAAGTCAGTAGAATTTACTCTGAGATAAAACATATGTATTCTAAAAGCTATTTGATATGATTTAATTCTTGTGAACATATTGAATGGAAAATAAATCAGTATTACCTCGACTATCATCCATTTCTCCATCCCTTGAATGCTCTGATTGGATGTCTGGAGGGGTCTGAAGGACAGCCACGCTATTCTGATTTATAATCTTCAACTTCAACTTTGGTTTTGACCGTTTTCTTCGTGGAACTGTAACTGTGAGGCTCTGTAACTGAGTCATCCCTGATTCAGTCAAACACACACCATCCTGGGTGTACGTCTTGGGCGGATCTAAAATTACAATATCCCAAGGATACACATTAAAACTCTCACCTTAATTTGAACTGATAAGATGATCGGTGTTCCAAAATACCATGTGAAGGGAATGTGACTATAAAGCAATTACTTGTGAAATGCACAAATAATTAACAGTACTCAACTGAAACTAAGAAAACTGGTTGAACTTCCTTGGATTATAAGCAGAAAGGTTACAAAGGTCTACCTGGCATTTTTTCCTCATCTATCAAATTAAGGATTTAGAAAGAGAGCACTGAAGCTAAAAGCAATGCTTCAGCTACTCGACTATGAGCCTCTTCCCAGAAGCATCTTCTCAGACTAAAAGGTGAGTCTTTTAGTAGTAGTATTCTTTAAAATACTACTGAAGCCGGGCGCCTGGGTGGCTCAGTTGGTTAAACGACTGCCTTCGGCTCAGGTCATGATCCCGGAGTCCTGGGATCGAGTCCCACATCGGGCTCCCGGCTCAGCGGGGAGCCTGCTTCTCCCTCTGACCTTCTCCCCTCTCATGCTGTTTCTCTCTCTCTCTCTCAAATAAATAAATAAAATCTATAAAAAAAAAAAAAAAAGACTACTACTGAAGCCCATTTGGAGAGCCAAGTATCAATATAATCAGTGACAGGGAGAGGTGATAAATAAGTAGAAATCCTGCAAATTTTTAAATGTACAAAATTGCTATCCACTAGGACAATTTCTGTACTATCCAAATGTTTTTTTATCCAATGATATCAAATAGAGTTAGACAAAAGAATAATTTAATAAAAGTATCCTATTAGTCACCACTCTAGCTGATCCATTACAGAAAAAAATAGTAAGAAACTGAATTAACTCTTAAAAAAAAAAAAAAAAAAAAAAGTAAAGTCACTGTTTGCTAACCCGGCCTTATTTTCTGCTAAGTGATTACTAACCACAGTAATATATCAATGAAACCAAAGCAAGTATGGAGTCAACAATTACTTTGAGTGGTTACTTCACTGCTATTTTGCTGAGATTGATAGGAAGAGTGTCACACGGTAAGACGAACATTACACGTGTCAATCACAGAAATGATTTACAACACATTAGGGAACTCAGGTTGAACACTCATATGACAAAGGTGGGTTTCGTGGAACATGTGGCAGGTCAGGTGTATAAAGAATTCCGTATTTACATGCTCTCTGTAAAGGACAGTCAAGTAAAGTGCTTCAGGTTTTACCTAGCTCTTTCACTTTTGTGACAATCTGCGCTACAAGGGAAGATTCACAGCAGTCTGAGGAAGGCACTGAAATGGAAAAGAAAAAAAATTGTGTAATTTTTTCAGAAAAGGAATATTTAAGGTTTTACATATAATTAAAATTTCTATTTCTGTACCCATTTTATGGAAGTAAATACTTAAACACTAAATGGAGTTAAAGGCTGTCTTTAAAAACACCGGTAAGTAGTGGAAGAAACACACACCATGGAGGGAGAAATGGCCAAGATAAGAACCAGCACACTGGATTTCTACACATTGTAGTAACTACAAGATGATGTGTCATGACGGGAAAATTACATTGTGTGTCTATAATACGTGCGTAATTTATTTTCTTTATGTAAGCCAACTGTTTGAACATATTAAGTTGGGATAAAAAGAGTTAATTTATAACTAAAATAACTTATTTTTCACAAAATACTTGTCCAAATAACTGTTTCACAAGAAGAAAAAGAGAGGCAAGCCCACTCACTGGGTATGGACAACACGGCACAAGTGAGTTATAGGAGCACAGACACACTGTTCACAGTATTTTCTTACCATTTGATGTAGGCATATAGGGTCTGCACATGCTACAATCAAAACCAATGTCTGCTACATTTTCCACTTCCTCTTCAGTATTTAAGTTTTGACAAACTGCATGCATCCATCTAAAAAGACCATATTTTGTACATTAAAACAAAACCGCAGCAGGAGTTGACAGTTGCCACACTGAAAGCCCCTAAGGCTCGGATGTTCCTCCTATGTTGCCCGTGTTGCTCTTTCTCCTAACCACGCCTACTGACCCACAAAAACTATCAGAGCTGAGCATAAGGAAAGAAAAAGGAATGAGATCAAGTACTAGGAAGGAAGCAAAAGCACATGGAGGATAGGATAACTGTTTTAAGATCATATAGTGAATTTATCAGAGACAGCAAGGAGGCTAGTTAGGGCAAGTACAAAGGAATTCAGAAGTCTGCGAGCGGTTTAGCATGTATGTGCTCCATGTGACGTGCATCTACTGTGGAACTGATAGAGCTAATGTACTTGAGGCTGAATGTTAACTGGGAATAAAAGGAGTTATCTTGCTTTTGAACAAAGAATTGACAGCCAGAGTCCTGAGAATCCTGTATTACTGATGAAATAATACTATTGCTAACATTACACGCACAGTGCTATTAACAGAGCACAATAATATACCAAAGAAAACACTCTTGATTTTGAAGCTGCTCACATACTACTGAGAGAGGGTGGGAGCTCGTGTACAGTATCTAGACATTTAGTAGCTAGAGCTTTAAGAAAAAATAGTTTAAGGAAAATAAAATGTGTGAGATCATTTTTAGAATCTAATAAAAGATTCAAAAACACTCCATAGAAAAATGCATATATGCAGGCAATAACTCTGCATCTAATTTCAAGGGATTCATAAACCCTTAAAAGCCCCAAGTAAAAAATCTTTGTCTGGAATTGTGGATATAAAACAGGAAACTTGTGTAAGCTTCTAGCTGACAGAAAATCTGGAAAGCAAGAAGTCTTTTCTTAAATTTAAGATGGAAGAAAGTCATTTTCCAATTTCCTTTTGCTATATTTAAAAGAGAAAAGTTTGCAAGAGATAAAAGAATTTGAAAAGTAGCACAATACCTATCACACTGTCTACACTGCAGAATAAGGTCTTCTTCTCGATAATTCCGATAGCAGACTGGGCAAGAAGACAAGCTTGCACAGGGAGCACACTGTGTGTAATTGTTCTGCCATTCGCATCGCAGACCTGCAGATGTCGCTCCACAGTGTCTGCACCAAACGCACCTGAAATCCAACACCCCCCAACAAGACTCCATTTTATTTATGTACTTATGTAGTTACTGCATTCAGGAAACTACAGAAGAGCAGAACGGGGGAAATTATTTGATGCATATCTGAACATTTTTCTGAGTAGCGGCATGGTATCTATCCTACTCAACAAGTTATTATGCAATGAAGTGGGTGCGGCTAATTTTTAAGAACTACTGTGGGAACACTATGCGCCTGAGAGGCTAAGGAGGGAAAGGAAGTCCTGGAGTACCATTTGCACTTCCAGCCCCCCTTGGGCACGGTCTGCAGAGGCGGGGCGAGGCAGTAGGTGTGGTAGCTTATGTCACAGTCGTCACAGAGCAGGAGTCTTCCAGGGTCACTCGCCTTCCCACAGGCCTCACACACGGTGCACTCCAGGCACCTCCAACCTTTGCTGAGAACAACTTTAGTGATCTGTAAAAGAAACCACCGATCCAAGTGATTTACACATTGACCCACTCCTCATTTTGCACGATCACATATGCCATATAAACGAGTATGCGGTACGTACCAAGAAGCAGAGGAGAGGCAAGCAAGTAACGTACCGAGGACCAACAGTGGCCCAACCCTGGTTTGCGAACGTGTACTTTCACAAGTCCCCCGACTGGACAGAATAACAAAAAGCAGTACACACTTTAATGCCACTTGTCAGACCACGTTAACTACCTCATCCTCTGGACTTTATGTCCACTTATAGATGTGGTGACTAGATTTTGAAGAAATCAAGTATACTGCCCCTTCCTGTTAATAAAAGTTTTGCAAATATATTGGCCTAGTTTCCATTTGTGATGTTTTCATGAATTTATTGAAACTTCTGTACATTGCAAAAGGATCTGTATATTAAAATCAATATTTAAAAATCTAAAAAAATTAGAGTAAAATATGAATTCCCAAGAAAATACATCCCAAGGACACTTCATGATCTTGGAGGATTTTAGGCCATGAAGCTGGGACTTCTGAAGTTCATCACCCCTCTGTTTATTCTCCTCTGCCACAGGGTCTAAGTTAGCAGGAAAGTTTGAAAATCTCTATACTTCTGATAAACTCCTCAAAGCAGCCACACCATGTACAATTATGAATTTGGAACCAAATGAAAACTCTCAAAAAACTAGAATCTATAAGATAGGACAACAAAGTAGTTGTGTTATAATGAAACAGCAAGCAATTAAAACAGAATAAAAATTGAGATCATGAGGAATAAGAAAGTCTAAAAAAAAAAAAGAGCTAACTAAAGAACAACTATCAAAATGGCATCAAACTTTCCAACTCCGGACACTAAAATAGAATAACAGTTTCGAATTCTACGGGAATATACTTTTCAAGACACAAATCTTAACCAAGTAAACAAGGAAATTAAGTGTGAAAGCAGAATACCTTTTGGGGATACTAGGACCCAAACTTCAGCTCCCAAATAACTCTTCGAATGAAGTCTGAGACATGAGGAATAAAACAAGGGTGATATCAAGAACAAGGAAGACATGCGATGCAGGAAACAATGAACCCAACAAAGGACCGCAGCCCAGGGAAGCTGAAGAATGAGAGCTGAGGAACAGACCTAGAAGCTACCAGCACAGATGAGGAGAGAGAAAATGGGAGTGTCAGGAGGGGGTAGGACTTTTTCCAGAAAAAGTTACTTGCCAAAATAATTTGAAAAGATCATGCTTCTATAGCAGGTAAAAAATAAACAACAACAAAAACTAATGAAGAATCATGAATGATTTTTTTCTTTTTGCTATTAAAAATTCCAAGACAAAGCCATAGTAAACTATTTAGGTCTCCAGTGAACACGTACTGAGTCATAACCAACACTGTTTATTAACTAAACGTAGTAAAACAACTACACTGGGACGATGCTGGAGAATGGAGGGAGTATATTTTTAAGACCTAAATTGGCATTTATTTATTCATAGCAGAAAGCCAACAAAATCGAACACAGATACGGCAGAGGCAGCAGCGTAATATTTAGAGCTATCCAGGTAACTCCAAGAAGGACCTGCAAGGATCCGAAGCGGCTGCCTGGGACAAGACTGAGACATGGAGGCAGAGGAGGGCAGAGGCGGCCACTCATCATAAGGCTCTGAAAGCTCTTTGATTTGTAAGTTATGTACATTTATTACTTTGATTAGCCTCCTGATTCTTTTAAATTAGTCACAGATTATCAAGTTATTTACCCAAATGGAGGAAAGAGCTTAGGACAGAAGGAGCAGGGTGGCTCCGAGCAGTAACCAGCAAACTTATTTTTATAAAGGGTCCAGAGAGTAAATAACTCTGAACTTTGCAGGGCATATGGGCCCTGAACTACACAACTGTGCCGCTACAGTGTGAAGCCCACACAGACTGTGTCAACACAAGAACATGGCTATGTTTCAATAAAATTTCATTTATAAAAACAGGTAGTATGCCAGATTTGGCCTGTGTGATGCGAATGACCAATCTCTGACTCAGAGAAACAGTAAGATGAAGATAAAGTGGGAGACAGATCCAAGCTATCATGTATCTTCATTCCTACTAAGTTTTCCTATTTCATAGACACCTACCCTGTGGCCCTTTACAGCCAAATTCTCAAGTTACTCAGCGATATTCACTCTTCAACACACCTCAGTCTGGTTACTATGCCCACCACCATTCAAACCACTCAAGTCAGTCAATCCAGACCTCCTCCCTCCCAGCCCTGGGCTGCCGCCATGCTTGTGTCCCGTTCTCTGAGCTCCCTGAAGCACTGCCCCGTCTGGACAGCGCCCCCCCACCCCCTACCATGGAAAGGCCCTCCCAGCTCCTGGCAGAGTTTGTGGAGCTCTAACATCAACTTATTTTTTTCTCCTACTGAACTGGTTTAGTCTTTATTTTGAAAGCTCTTTCAAGAAAGGAATTATCCAGGGTTTCATTCACGGCACCAGGTCTAAAGTTCTGATAGATGTGCTTAAGAGTCTGTGAGATTATCTGCTTCAACTACAATGGAGTACCTGGGATGAGACCTTTCTCCCACCACAAAATACCAGCAAACGGGCAAAATGTATGAAACACTTGTTTCAGATATTGAACAAAAGGCAGTACAGGACTGTGGTTTCTGAGAAGAGAGAACAAGTGAGGTGAGTCCTACAATATCCTGCTGTAGACAGTTTCTGGAATGCTGCCCAGGGAGGGAGAACTCCAGCAGAGTACAATGGGCTCACTGAGTTTAGGACACATGATGGAGTTCTGGAAGGCTGAGGCAGTTGCAACTGGCAGGACAGAGTCCTGGAAAGGAAGGAGCGATAAAGAGAAAGAGCTCTAGAAACCTACACAGAACTTCCCTCAAGTGTTTGGCTAAACACCAAACTGCATATACAGAAGGCCAAACAAGGACACAACCAGGACAAAGAACAGCTACGGGGAATCTCTAAGCTGAACAACTGTAACAGCTCACAATGCTGAAGACATTTGAATCTCAACCAGTCAAAGTAAAAAGATACTAGCGGGGGGGGGGGGGTCACAGGGAGCTGGTGGGGGGAGGATATGGGGAGAATTCAATAGAGACGTCATAAAAGCCACGCCTCATGTCTCAGATTAAACTCAAGCTAGAAAAGCAGTTACTACAGTGCAGTCTAGGAAACCACAGTGGGTCTGTGAGGTCAAAACCATTTTCATAATGATGTTAAGATGTTATTTGCCTTTTTCACTTTAATTCACTCACAGTGATGTTTTGCAGGGGCTACATGATATATAAAAAACAGCATTGCATGACATCATAACAAACATGCTTGTTTATTTCAGTTTTAAAATATTCCCAGTTAATTTCTAAAATGGTAAATATTCAATAATTATTATTCTCATAAACACAAACTCTATGGGGTCCTTAATAATTTTAGACTGTTAATGGTTCTAAGACCAAAAAGTCTGAGAACAGCCACCTCAAAGTGAAGGTTCTCTAGACCTACCCCAGAAAGCCTAGAGAAGCTTCAAATGGTTCGAATGTCTACAATAACTGCCTGCAAAAACTCCATACTTTTTTTTTTTAAAGATTTTATTTATTTATTTGACAGAGAGAGACACAACAAGAGCAGGAACACAAGCAGGGAGAGTAGGAGAGGGAGAAGCAGACTTCCCGCCAAGCAGGGAGCCCGATGCGGGGCTCGATCCCAGGACCCTGGGATCACGACCTGAGCCGAAGGCAGACACAACAACTGAACCACTCGGGCGCCCCCAAAAAACTCCATACTTTTTAAAGGAACAAAATCCAAACTGCCAACAATACCAAAATGTACAGCTGCCACAATCAAAGATTACTAAATTAAAAAAATATATACATCCTTGTAAGGAGGACAGTAAGCTAATACTGCAATAATAAGCTAATAATGAGAAATGTCAGACATGGTAGAATTAACAACAAATACAAGGACTTAAAAAAAACCTCAATGAATAAAAAGATTTAAACTACAAGATAACTTAAACTATAAAACTGTGATTAAAAAATACAATCATCTCTGAAAAATCCACTGGATGGGTTTAAAAATAGATCAGACACTGCATAATAAAAGTGAGTTTGGAACGCAAACAATGAATCATGGGACACTACATCAAAAACTAATGATGTAATGTATGGTGATTAACATAACACAAGAATAAAAATAAATAAATAAATAAAAGAAAAGTGAGTTTGGGGAGGGGCACCTGGATGGCTCAGTCAGTTGAGCATCCAGCTCTTGGTTTTGGCTCAGGTCATGATCTCACAGTCTTGATATTGAGCCCTGCATCAGGATCCACACTCAGGGCACAGTCAGCTTGAGATTCTTTCTCCCTCTCCATCTGCCCTTCCTGTTCATGCTTGAGCACGCTCACTCTCTTTCTCTTAAATAAATAAAGCTTTTTTTTTTTTTTTAAGTGAGTCTGGGGAATGTAACAGAAACTATACAAACTAAAGTAGCAGGAAGAAAAGCAACTGCAGAAAAATCAACAAAGTGAGAATGATCTGGGGACAATATCATATAATTTTGTACACATACAACTAAGATTTCAGAAGGAGGGTGTGGGGAACAGAAAAAGAAATACGAAGAAATGACCAAAATTGCTCCAAAACTGATTTAAAAATACCAACCCACTAATCCAGGAAGCCTAACAGAAAATGTTCTTCATATACAGGTGAGGGTTGAGAAGAATAACATGGGGAAGAGACCAGGTGAATGAATGGATTTTTATTAAGTTCCGTGGTTGGTGTCAACTTTTTATTATCAGTAGACAGAATGTATCAATTAAACTTCATGCCTTAGCAAATAAAAGTATAAAATATCTTTTAAGACATGCATTTTTATTTTTAGTTTTTTGAGACAGCAGGATAAGCACTACAATTTAAGACCACAGATTTATAGGAAATAATTTTTTCAGGTAACCCTTGAAAGGCAATATTTAAATATTAAATAAGGTCATGTATGTCTAATGATACTAACAAACAGTAACTAATTGTAAGAAATGGAAACAGCATAATACTACTCATATCAAATTTCAATATAGTTTTAACTGATTTAAATTCAAGTATATTTACCTTAATACTGACACAATATGGATGGTAACACTGACCACACTGAGAACAGGCAAGTAATCTTCCCTCTGCTCCTTGGCCAAAACTGCCACAAACGACACACATATCCTGAAATTAAAAACACATGAACATAATAATTTGGGTTGGAGACTCAGCTAAGAATGTACTGGTTTTATTTTTTAAATTACCTTCTTAGCTGTTATAGCTCTAAAGCTAAACAGTAAATGATTTCAGTGCATACGGGATAAAGCAGAAGGGGGAAGGAGGAACTCGAGAGTGGAAGGCCATAACTGAGCTCCAACCTGGTGCAAGGTGAACTTGTCACTACTAGAAAACAGCACCACAGTGTTGTGCATGGAGTTTTCTTCTTCATCCTTATTCGATGAAACATCTGCAGCAGACACCTATAAAAAGCAAAATACACAGAGGGTACAGTCATACTTTAAACCGGTAGCACACTTAAATGAAAAGCACAAGAAGATTCATATTCAAAATACAATTTTTGCCAAGGCCCAGAGTAACAATTCCAAATTAGATTATTATTATTACCAAGATAATACCATAAAGGTGTAAGTCCTGACACTTTAGTTACCTAATGGTCTCTTCAGAACTACAAGTCCCATAGATCAGGACCAGTGAGAAAATATAAACTATCTTTAGTAAGACTTAATTAGCCAGAAATCTTAATGAGGAAACAAACAAAAGAAACTGTATTATATTTGTGTATGTGTAGAGCCTATATATCTATACATACATATACCTACATATGTATGTACTGTTTTAGAGACTCTAAAACCTGCAATCTGGCTAGTCAAAACTGAGATGTGCTGTAAGTATAAAATACCTACCAGGTTTTAAAGACTTAAGTATCAAACAAAAAAGAACATAAACATAGCTCATAAACAATTTTACATATTTTACATATTACATGTCGAAATGGTAATATTTTGGATATGTCAGGTCAAAAGGTATAAAGTTAAATTACACCTGTTCCTCTTTTCTTTTTTAATTTAGCTACTATAAAGTTTTAAATTGCATATGTGAGATACATATATTTCTGTTGGACAGCACTGCTTTAAAATATTATTATTTTGAATAACTTACCAAAATTTCAGTCTTAGCCAAAAGATTACCCACCACAAATATTCATTCCTGGACATGGCTAAATTTCACCAAATCAACTAAGTACCTACTGGCTTGTTAATAATTATTTCCAGAATGCTTATCACAAAAAAAACTCTAAATTAGTTGCTAAAAAAGAAAACAGGGAGACCAATGCCAAAATTTTAAAATACGATCCTCTTCCCTTACAATCTAGCCTGGAAGGACAGACATGAAACATAATAGGTTGAGTTCAAAATAAAAAGGAATAGTATTGTTATTCCTGAGGAATGACTGAAAGAATAACTAAAAAGAAGGAATATATTACAAGAATAATATTTTTCATTGCAAGTAAGTTTAAAAGCAGTTTTAATGGCCAGTACTACTATTATAGAATCAACCATAAAAGCCATTTACAGTCATAATATAAGTCTAAAGACTACAAGGGAAAACTCTAAGCAACCTACATAGTCATCACTAAGGAATTACTAAAACCATGGTAAATCCAAACTGGAAAATTATGCAGCATTTAAAAAACGGTGGTAGAAATGTGTTTTGATTTCCATCAAAAAAAATAAAATCACCAAGCTACTTAGCTGAGTACAAAAATAAGCTGCAGAATATGTGAGGTAGAACACTACGGTACAAAAACATGCAAAGCAATTATACGTAATCTACTGGCACATATAACAAGTTGAATCATAAGAAATTGCTGTTTTTCCAGGTCAAAAATGGTTGAAGGTTGGCAAGTTCATATGGATCAGCCTAGTATGTAAAGACACCAAACTGGTAAAAGGAAGAAAATCAAGACTCAAGAGGCAGCAGCGGTACTGGTGACCTAACAGTATACTGTATTTTTTTTTTTTAGGAAATATATTCAAAAATGTTCATCTTGGGGTGCACAGGTGGCTCAGTAGGTTAAGGGTCTGACTCTTGATTTCAGCTTGGTCATGATCTCAGGGTTGTGAGATCAAGCCCCACAATGGGCTCTGCACCGGGCATGGAACCCACTTAAGATTCTCTCTCTCCCTTTGCCCCTCCTTCCATGTCTCTCTCCCTCACTCTCTTAACAAAATAAATAAAATTAAAAAAAAAAAAGTGTCTCTCAAAATTAGCATTTTAAGATTTTAGCAAGTCAAACAAGATGAGTAATAAAGTAAAATATCATTCCATTAGTAATAATTAAGTGTCTACCAAAAGTGAAGTTACCAGTAATTCACCCCAAGGACTAAAGATGCACTGAAAACATTATTAAAATATGAAAACTATGACAATAGCTAAAATACAGCTAACAAAAGTATGCTGAAATAAAAAGTATCCATTTCTATATCCCCATCTGCAACACAGAAAACAAAACCGGTTTTATAATTGGATGATACCTAGTGAATAGGCTCAAAAAAATGATAAAATTTTATTTTTTTCAAAGACAAATTTAGAGAAATCAGAGAACACTTTTATTTGAAATAAAAAACAAGATGGACTACAGTATTCCCAGTACAAACCAGAAACAAAGTCTGTACAGAAAGCTGCAATATCACCCAGATTCAAAGAGCATATTTAAATTTTAAGTGCTAAAAAAATCAAGGCTTTTGAACAGCAACTGTACATGTAAGAAGGAAAACAGTATCAGGTAGCTTAATGACCCACTGTTTTCATTTTATACTTCATTTCATGACCTTTAAACTACGAGATATATAAAATCTACCTCAAAGGTAAAGAAGACAATCTTTGAGAGAGTGTCCTAGTATTGCCTACATACATATTACTCTGATTTATCCTAAAGGTGACAGAAGTCTTATTTGGCTGGACTGCAGAGATAAGCCTAAGAGAAAAGAAACCTCTAACCTAAACCTCACAAGTGGGGGATTTCTAAGCAGGGACATAATAAGTAAACAAAAAAAGAAGAGCAAATTAAACTCAAAGTGAGAGGAAGAAAACAGTAAAGATCAGAGTAGATAACAATGTAATGAAAAACAGAAAAAAAAAAAAAAAGAGAAAAATTAGTAAGAGCAAAGGCTGGCTCAAGATAATAAAATTGATAAACCTGCAGCAAGACCAATCAGGAAAAAAGAGAGAAGACACAAATCACCAACACTGGGAATGAGGAAGGTGACATTACTCCATATTCTACAGATATTAAAAGGATAACAGGCCAACAGATTTGTCACCTTACATGAAATGGATAAACTCCTTGAAGGGCAAATTAATATAAGAATAAATAGATAACCTAAATAGCCCTATACCTACCAAGGAAACTGAATATATAGTTAAAAATCCTCCCATGAAGAGGGAAAAAGCCTCTTCAACGTATCTTTTTGGGAAAACTGGACAGCAACATGCAAAAGAATGAAACTGGACCACTTTCTTATGCATATATAAAAATAAATTCAAAATGGGTCTAAACGTGACCCCTGAAACCATAAAGATCCTAGAAAAGAGCATAGGTAGTAATTTCTCTGACACCGGCCGTAGCAACATTTTTCTAGATAGATCCCCTGAGACAAAGGAAACAAAAGCAAAAATAAACTACTGGGACTACATCAAAATAAAAAGCTTCTGCACAGCAAAGGAAACAATCAACAAAACTAAAAAGCAACCTACAGAATAGAAGCAGATATTTGCATATAACATACCCAATAAAGGATTAGTATCCTAAATAAATAAAGAACTGATAGAATTCAACACCAAAAACACAAATAATCAAATTAAAAAATGGGCAGAGGACATGAACAGACATTTCTCCAAAGACATCCAGATGGCCAACAGACACATGAAAAGATGCTCATCATCACTTATCATCAGGGAAATGCAAATCAAAACTACAACGAGGGATCACTTCACATCTGTCAGAATGGTTAACATCAAAAACACAACAACCAACAGGTGTTGGGAAGAATATAGAAAAAGGAACCCTCCTGAACTGTTGGTAGGAATGCAAACTGGTGTAGCCACTGTGAAAAACAGTATGGAGGTGCCTCAAACAAGTTAAAAATAGAACTACCCTACAATCCAGCAATCGCACTACTGGGTATTTACCCAAACAATACAAAAATACTAATTAAAAGGGATACGTTGCACCCCTATGTTTACTGCAGCATTATTTACAATAGTCAAGATATGGGAGCAGCCCAAGCGTCCACTGACTGATGAATGGATAAAGAAGATACACACACACACAGTGGAATAGTATTCAGGCATAAAAAGGAATGAAGTCCTGCCATTTGCAAAGACATGGATGGAGCTAGAGAGTATAATGCTAAGTGAAACAAGTCAGACAAAGACAAATCCCATATGGTTCCACTCATATGTGGAATTTAAGAAATAAAACAAATGAGCAAAGGGGGAAAAAAGGAGAGACAAACAAAGTAAGAAACAGACTCTTAACTATAGAAAACGAACTGATGGTTACCAGATGGGAGGGGAGTGGGAGAATGAGCGAAATGGGTGATGGAGATTAAGGAATGCACTTGTCATGTTAAGCACTGGGTGATTAAAATAAAAACTTTAAAAAAAACCTTTTCACAAAGAAAACTCTAGACCAAAATGGCTTCACTAATGATTCTATAAATACTATAAGGAAGAATGTTTCCAATACCACACAACTCTTCCAGAAAATTGAAGAGAAGATTCTATTTCCCAATTCACTCAAGAAGCCAGCATTATGCCAATACCAAAAACAAAGAAATTAAAAGAAAATAAGACTATAGATGAATCAATACCCTCATGAATAGACCTAAGTCTAAAATTTTTAGCCATTTGAATCCAACAATATATGAAAAAGAAAAAACATCATGACTAAGTGCAGTTTATTGCAAGAACATGGGATACATTAGCATACAAAAAAAGCCAATCAATATACTTCACCATATCAATAAACAAGCCATAAATGCAGAAAAAGCGTTTGACAAAATCCAACACCTACACCTGATTAAAAGAAAAACATCTCAGCAACTTATGAATAGAAAGGAGCTTCCTCAAACTGATTTAGGATGTCTATTAAAAAAATTAAACAAGGGGCGCCTGGGTGGCTTAGTGGGTTGACTGACTCTTGATTCTGGCTCAGGTCATGATCTCATAGTCACAAGATCGCCCATGCTGGGCTCCGGGCTCAGCAGGGAGTCTGCTTGAGATTTTTCTCTCTCCATCTTCCTCTGCCACCCCGCCCCACACTCGTGCAAGACACTCTCTCTCGCTCTCTAAAATAAATTAATCTTTAAAAAATAAAAAATAAAACAAAACTAGAGCTAACACCATACTCAATGACGAAAGACTAAATGTTTTCTCTCCTCAAGATCGAAAAGAAGACAAGGTTATCATATCACCTCTATCCAACACTGTATGAAGATTATAGCAAATGCAGTAAGGAATAGAAATGAAAACCCTCCAGATTAAAGAGACAGAAAACTTTATTTGCAAACAACATGATCGTAAGTGTCACAGTGTAGAAAACTCAATGGGTTCCACAAATAAACAAGCAGAAGTAATATAGGAGTTCAGTAAGGCTGTAGGATTCAAAAGTAAATACAAAAAAATGATTATTTCCAGATACTAGCAACAGACAACTACAATTTGAAACTGAGATAACACTGCCATTTACAATAGCATAAAAAATGTGGAAAACTTAGAGATAAATCTGAGAAATAATGCAAAAGACATTTATATTGTAAACTAAAGAACACCACTGAGACAATTTAAAAAGACCCAAAGAATCAGAGATACACAACGTTTATGGGTTGAAAGACTCTTCACAGTCAAAACATCAACTTCCCCCAAATTGATCTATAGTTTGAAGGCAAACCCAATCAAGATCCTAGCAGGCTTATTTGCACAACTTGACAAGCCAATGGTAAAATTCATATAGAAACATGAAAGATTTAGGATAGCCAAAACAACTTTGAAAAGGTTAAAAAAAAAAAAAAAAAGGAAAACTAACTGTCTGGTTTCAATAGTAGTTATAAAGTAAAAATAGTCAATATAGTATAGTATGGGCCTAAAGATGGAGAAATGGATCAATAGTATAGCACAGAGATTCCAAAATTAGATTCACAAATATATAGATAGCTAATTTTTAAGAATGATACAAAGGCAATTCAGAGAAATGGTGTTCAAACAACTGGATATTCAAAATATGATCTTCGATCTATATTCGTATCATAAAAATTAGCTCAAATTGGATCATACGCTAAAAGTAACACCTAAAACCATAAAACTTCTAGAAGAAATCACAGAATATGTTTGTAAATTTGGGTTATGCAATTATTTCTGACATCAAAAGCACAATCATAAAAGAAAAAAATTAATAAATGGGACTTCATCAAAATTAAAACATTTGCTGTCCCAAACAAGTTCTTTACAACATGTCCAGAATACAAATAAAGATAATACAAAAGAAAGTACATAAAAGAAAATACATAAAGAAAATACAAAACTCAGTAAGTTAAAAAACTATTCAAATTTTTAAAATATACTAAAGATCTGAAGAGTGACTTTATCAAAGAAATATACAAATAAGCACCTAAAAATGTGCCAACATCATTAGTTGTTGAGACAAATGCAAATGCGATATTATTAACATACCTGCTACAGTGGCTGAAATGAAGACTAACCACAGCAAGCACAGGTGAGTATATGGAGGAAACAGGAATCTCATGCACTCTTGCAAACATACAATGTCACACCCAACTTAGAAAGCAGACTCTTCTTAAAAAGCTAAGCATACACCTACCATGTTTCCAGCCATTCCACTCCTAGGTATTTATTCATGGGAAAACAAAGCATATGTCCACATACAGACTTAAACATAAAAGTTCATAGCAGGCTATTTTTTGCAGTTTTGTTTTTAACAGCCAAAAAATGGAAGCAACCACAATATCCTTTAATAAGTGAATAGACATACAAACTATGGCACAAACGAAACAATCCACTAGTCTCCTGAACTTAAAATGACGATTAGACTTTGAAAAACAGGATTTTGGTAAAATAGTATAAAGTTACCACACGAAATATCTGCCACTGTTTGCCAAATACACACTTTTTTCAATACACAATTAAAGCTTCATATACATGCCAATGAGCAAATATTTATCAATCTTGAATTAAAATATATCAAAGATAGGCATAAAATTTTCAACATTTTTAGAGTATGTAGTAATCTGCAATATTTCCAGTTTCTTCTGTAAGCCGTATTATAATAAAAAACTTAAAACATCAACTTAAGTTTTTCAAATAAGCTCAATAATGTAACAGGAGTTTGCTTTTATAAAAAATAAAGGAGCAAATATATTACATATATACTTTTGGGAATGGTTGCTATAGAAAGATCAGAGTCAAAGAGGAAGGTAAGAAAAGAAGATGGGAAACATAAAATATTAAGTTTAAAAGTTTAAAAAAAAGGCAGAAGTAGAGTAAAATAAAAATTTGGGCTTATTTATGTGACTCTTACAATCTAACAATTTTACAAATGAGATTATCATCATCAGTCAACAAATTAAGGATTATAGCAAAGATAAAGGATATGAGAAATGAGCCTTACCCCAGGTAACACAACTGCCCCAATTCCACTTTTCAATTTTGACCTGCCTCTGCCACCTCGTCCTGACAATCCTGCACCACGGGGTCTCCGCTTCCCGGGAAATCCCGACCCACGGCCCTACGTAACAGATAAGGAAAAATCAGCATTCTGCAAAAGTCCAAAAAAATGTTTAAATCCAATGTGAGATAAAACATTTTATTAAATTTTACACAAATACTTGCTTCTCTCTTATTCTTATTAGATGATAAATATTAAAAGACCAGGCTTATTTTTATCTTTCAACACGTATTATGCAACTTAAAAAGTATAAACATAAAATGCCTATGATCTTAGAATCAAATGTTAGGTCTGTTTTGTGAATGCCCTATACCAGCAAACTTTGGCCTTAATTTTTCCACTTCCTAATCCTACATTCTAGGTGGCTCAACAGCCACTAACTCCATCCAATTTATATTCAATATAGAGCAAGTATAAGGAAAGACTCACTAACTGTTCTCTCAGTAATTATAGCAATAGCTGACATATATTGAGTACTGATTGTATACTGGTCTAAGCACTTTTTACTCACAACTATCTCATAAGGTTAGTACTATTTTATTATCCCCATTTTAGAAATAAAAGCACTGAGGGATAAAAAAGTAACTCGTCCAGGGGCGCCTGGATAGCTCAGTCGTAAAGCGTCTGCCTTCGGTTTAGGTCATGATCCCAGGGTCCTGTGATCAAGCCCTGCATCAGGCTCCCTGCTCCGCGGGAAGCCTGCTTCTCCCTCTCCCACTGTGTTCCCCCTCTCGCTGTGTCTCTGTCAAATAAATAAAATCTTAAAAAAAAAAAAAAGTAACTTGTCCAAAGTCTAGAGCTAGCAACTCTGACTTGTGTCCACATTCTTAACCAGTATTCTGCAATGCTACTACACTGCATGAAAGCTAATTTTTGCTAGTGTACAAAAGTATTTTTCCTGTCACTAAATTGTCACTTCCCCTACTATTCAACAGCTATCTGTATGAACTCAACAGGTGTACCTCACTCTACCACAGTATTTAGAGGATAATGTATTTAAAGTTTATAGGAAAGCTGATAAAAAGGCAAAAAGCTTGCTTTAACTGGATAATAATTACTTGAAATGCAAATAACTGATCTGAATTTTTACCCAACACACAAAAATATTCTACAGGAAAACAGGTTAAATTCTCTGATATTCTAACAAATAAATACTAGGGTTGTTATTGTTGTTTTGTTGTTTATACTCCAACTCATGTATTACTTTCTGAAAAAGCCTGACATCAACACATATTTATAATATTCTGTGTATCTAAAATTATTAAAATAATCAGGAAAATCCTGATATTTTTCCCATAGTAAGTTAAATAATAATGTCACATTTTCAACTGATAGCATTTTTATTGTAGTCTGAAATGCTGAACTCGTTACCTATTTAGCACAACAGTTTCCAAGTTGATAATTTATGGTTATAATGTGAGCATAAAACAAATACACATGAACAAAAAGGAAGGGGGTAATCTTTTTTTCCCTTCAGTGTTGATAATTACAAATTGCATCTCCTTGTTCTCTTAAACTGCTCTTTTTTAGATCTCTTGTGCTTTTTTGAACAAAGGATAGGGAGGATTGAACTGGATAGTCTTCCTGTTGATTAAGTAGGAAAGATTTTTTTTAAAGTTAAGTCAATTATTAAATCAGGACTATAATAATCTAGTTTTCCCCAGCATCTAAAGACACAGATGAGAATAAGTGAAAATTGGTGGTATTTGCTACAAAATTGTCAAAACATCTTTTATACTCTTAAACCAACTATCTCTACTTTCAACACCTTGCATATCAGAGTGAGCTGAAAAAGTTCTAATAGTGATAGAAAATAAGAAAGTAGAATTGAGAACTCCTGTGAAATCCCTGATTAGTCTAAAATAAACAGCCTTATTCCAGAATATTAAATACAGAAGATGAAGAAAATTATCTTCTCTAGGTAGTAAAATATTTTAACTTCTCAGACGATTAATACTTTTCAAATTAATTTTTTACCCTCTAAAATGCATCAGACTACCTAACTTACTTCAAGAACTAGCAGAGTCCTCCATCAATGACATGAGAGAGAGGCCCTGTAATTGTTAGGTTATTAACACAGACAGTGAAATCTGCTGTGATTCTGGTATTTCTTCTCCATTAGCACATAATAGATTAGTGTAGTTTTCTTTTGTCCTTTTCTAAGCAACAAAATTTTATGATTATCATGAATGAGCAAGTCCTAAATTACTTTACAGCCTATGTGACAAGGATTTTCTCCCACAGAAACACTGGTAATTACAGCATAAAAGAAAGCAACCATAAAAAGAAGTTATCAAAAATTCACACTTAAAATCAGTCATGTAAAATTGCAATATAACTTCCTTCTAATCCAGATTTTTTTTTCCATGCTGACTCTTCATACTAAAATTTTTAGATTAAAAAAGTGGCTCTGGAATCTGAACTATTTATCTAGAAAAGAAAGGCTTAATTCTTAACTTCTACTTGGACAAAACCAACTAGAAAGAAATGATATATGAATGTAAATGCAATTTTATTTACCACTTTGATGCTCCAAATGGCACTGCCAGGAAGCTGCCGGGGTTTAAAAATTTCCCGACCTTCTGAAATGTCTGGGGACCAGGAAGGTGGGCTCACTGTATTATGGGTACTCCAAGCCCCCTAGGATATGGCAGGTGAGAAAATAGATGTATAAAACTCAGCAACGTAAAAGGTCAAAGCCAGCAACTGAGGAATTTTAGAACAGCAAAAACAAATGCAGACGTATGGAAATTTAGGACAAATTGCTTCAAGATAGGGACAAGAAGCTTATGGCTTACAATGATTTTATACTTAAATGTTTGCAGCTACAATTTACATTAAGTATTTTATTCAGATGGAAACATCAGTACAATGAAACATACTGGGAATTAGGGTTTATAGGACATCAACACTGACTCATGAACTTCAATTATAGAACCAAAACATAAATAAAAGTCAATTAAACTCTAAGAATTAATACTTTATATAAGAAACTATTTGGGGATTATTTCCTCTAACAACTATCACTCTCCTGGAAAAGAGAAATAACCTTAAAGAACGTTACATACGTACACCTACTGCTATAAACAACCAAAGCAGTAGGCAAACAAATGCAATCAGCAACATGAGTAATTGATAGACACGTTCACTTTAAATTGTGGAAAGTTAGTCTGCAATCTTAAGATGTAGATGTCAGTTATAATCCTAGCATTTAACTACTCTTCCTTCCAGTAACCACTAGTTGTAGTTTTGGTTTTTATTTTTATTTAGGGAACTATCATCCTTAGATTATATCCAAGGGACTAATTTGTACAGTGGAAAAGGTTAAAGCAAATTGTCCTAAATTTGCAAATTAAAATGCCTAAGATACTTGGTTATTTGTACAAGAAACAGTATCTTATTAAAATAGTTAAAATGAAAGTAAGACATTTTACTTCTTAATAACCACATTCAGCATTAACCTGAACTAATCTGATGAAGACGCTAAGCAGCATAAATAAAAAAGTCTACTTCACAAAGATAATATTTTAAAGAAAAACACAGAACAAATGTCAAACAATAAAGAACCTATTTTGAATTAGGCAATTCCATACCATATGCTGTAACTTTTACCACTTAAATGACCCAAACTTAAGAAACACAGTACTTACCAGGTTTCTAGAATATTATCAAACTAACAAGTAGTAGTCTATGAATCACATAAAACTACCACCAGGAATTTAAATAATCAACCAGAATTAGAGTTTGACTACCCTTTGGGGAGCAGATAATTAATGCAATAACAGTATTTTGAGAAAAAGCACCCAAGGAAGAGCCTGGTTTCACTTTTAATTAACCTACCCTCAAGCTCAGTGAATGGCTGTCCTGATTTTACTGACAGGTAAATTACCTCGCTTTCCCAGTGTCAGATCAACTTGCATCTATACCTATGTCTTTCCTGCTGCATCCAGGGTCTCTGGGTAACCTGTATTGCTGCCAGTGGTCATTTCTCTATTCTCACTGTACTCCAACTGTCAACGTCACCATACAGTTCTGTTGGGTTCAATGCAGCACACCTGTGAATGTTTCTCTGCCATTCCTTGCTGACCTTTCTGTCCCCCATGCATGCCCTTCCTCCACCAGACCTCCAAAGCTCCAGTGTTTCCCAGGGCTGAGGCCGGGACAATGTTCCTTTCTGTGTAGTCTCTTCCTAAATGGTATGATCTATCATAAAGGCTATAAACACCATCCTGAATGTTGTTGTCTCCCAAATTCACATTTCTAGTTCCAACATGTTCTTGCAGAAGTTAGTATGGTTTTCAACTTCCTCCTTAGCACGCCCATTCTGTCACACCAAACCTCACAACTTAACCACACCTAAAATCTCTCCCTTACCCAGTTCCGTCTCACAATCTTCCCCCTCTTCAGAAACAGATTCCAGACCTCAAGTCAGAAAATGGGGAGTCATCTGATCTGTCCTCTTCCCTCATCATTCTCCCCTGCCACTCCTTCAATCCAAACCATCAGTAAATCAGTACTCAATCTCCCTACCCCGCAACCCCCTCAAGCCCTCCTCTACACAGCAGCCAGAAGGACTTGGCAAAAATGTAAATCTGATCAAGCAAGACACTACCTTGTTTCAAACCCTTCCAACAGCTCCTCGGTGCATTTAGTTTACTTCAAACCTTTCCCACCGCCTCTTTCCAGCCGCATCCTGCGGCCCTCTCTCATGACTGGTATGTCCCCGCTACCCTGGTTTCCTTCAAACATGCCAAGCTCTTCACCACTGGGGGGCTAACTGACTCTGGACAACTGCAACTCTCCAAAGGATGGCTTCTTCACATACGGGCTCAGACATTTCCTCATCAAAGATGCCTTTCTTCAGCGCTCCAGCTGAACTATCCTCTACCTTACAACATGTTTTGCATCTTCTCACTGATTGAAATTTGGGGTCTTATGTTTTACTGTTTCTGATTATCTACTGGTAGAGAATGGGGGCAAGAGATACCTAAATTTAGTTCTCTCAAGGTTTCCATTGGTTTTTCTCTGATAAAATTCCTTTTGGTGGATAATTTAATGTTATGTCAGGAGAAAGCTCTTAAAACATATTATAAAAAGTCATACTCTCAGATAATATGTTATTCACCATAATTTAAAAGTTAGCTTTGATGCCAAAATTGTGTCTAATTTTAAAAACATTTACACTTCATAGAACATGGATGAACAAAATGAAGGGCTCCATAGATCAAGAATGTATGGATGCCATTTCAGGAATAATTAGAAAACCATTCAACTACTATGAAGAACTTATATAATAAAAGCTTGGGTAATTACATTATGAATTTTAAAAACTATATTATTGTAAGACATTGGAAGATAGATTGTGTGCAATTTTATAGGAACTGGAGAAAAATTATGATTATACTTAGATGTTTTGACAATGAAAAAATTACCTAATATATTCTTTAGACCTTAAAACTAATATACAGCTATAATTATCAACTTTAGTTATAAATTATCCTACAGATCTCAGCTTTGATGAAAAAGAATTTACATAGACAATTCAGAGGTCAGCTCCCCTGTCTACTGAAACATGGTTTACACTGTTGTTACACTTGAATTTATACTTACTACATTTACATTTATTTGTTGCCATTGGACTAGAAGCTTGATGAGAAAAGACCATTCTTTTTGTTCACTGCTACGTTAAGCATTCTATTCAGTGCTTATTGAATGCCTATTTTTTTCCACTGGGCATGTTTTTTCAGATGAATAAATGCATCAATAAGCATTGTACTTTGAAACATACTAATTCCCCCAACAGATATAGCCTACATTCCTGAATTTCCTCACCTGAAAAAAAATTACCCACCCATCCAATGCACTGCTACTCTTAAACTATAATGAATTAAAAACAAAAGCGTTCAAAATGTAGCCATCAAGAAACTAAGTTGTAAAGAGAGCTAAAGAGAAGCAACTTACTATCAAATCCTATAGAAACTTAAAAAAAAAAAATACTACTAGGTTGAGATTCAATTAGATTCTAACAATAATTACTGAACCCAAAACCTGTTTAAAGTTGGTATTACGTTTCTTTCTACCTGAGGCCAACTTCTCAGGTAAATTTATCAACCTGGTAAATTATACAGCTGTTACAAGGGCTGTGGGATAGGAAAATGGAAACAATAATGGCAAGTGGAGAAAAGGATATTAAGGTCAACTTTCTATTATTAGAAGCCTAATCCTGTTGGTTGCTGGCTGTTAAATATGATCAATGTCATAATTAGAGCCCAACAGCATCCCAATCTACCGAAAAAGTTTCAGAGGAGCCAGAGGTTTGGTGTCTCCTGGGCAGACTTTGCACCCGCAAGTCATCCTCCCTCAGGTCCAGCCCCTCCCAACATGCTCTGTGAAACCAAGGTTGCTACTGAAGGGTAAGTCTGATTCAGAGAAAGCAAAAATGATGGAGAGCAGAAAGGACAATCAGCAAGAGAAACAGAAAACCTAAGCATTTATAATTCCTTTTCGGTATGTACATTCACTCATGTATATTACAGCCACAACAGCAAACAACTCATTTTTATGACTTAGAGAATTCTTTTCACATAAATAAGTCTCACATACAAAACTGAGTTCAACATCAAATGGAACAAGAAATTTAGTCCTGATAGTGCTTTGATAAGATGCTATAAAAAGACAAAAACAGCTGTTACCAGCTTTAGCCTTCAATAATTTAGGAATGTGAATTTGGCTGGTGCTGGCAATGGTTTTAGAACAACTTCGGAAATATCACAATAGGCACAAGGAAACCAAGAGAAAAGGGATGCTTCTGATCTCTATGTGTACGCAGCTTGCCACCCCAGAGGGCTACAAACTTTTTAGGTTTAAAACTACAGGTTTTCAGCAATTTAGAGCAGTGTTTCTTGGACTTTAGCTGCACAGCATGCAAGTCTGAGTTGAGCTTCCTCTCACCCTCTACTTTTCCATAGTACCCTGGGTTTCCTCTCCTGCAGGACATATCACACACAGTATAATTAATAGGCTGTTCAGTTCCAAAATCTGTGCAGCCATTACTTGGCTTTGAACTCAAGAAACCTACTACATACTGTATTTACTGTGTCCAGTATTTGACTCACTCAAGGCCTACAGCTATTTTCATTGGCACATTTCAGTACAAGTAATTATCAGTCGATCTGATTGGTTCTCCCGAGCTACGTTTAATACAGGACGATTATCTCCTCAAGTTGTCATTGTCACAGAATATATGCATTACTCTGCAATTCAAAAAGGCAAGCAGGGCAGCACTACCACTTGCTAGGTGTCAGGTGCTATATATGTGTTATTGTTAAATTCCAACATCAACCCTAAGAGGTAGTTTTACAGATAAAGAAACAAGACAGTTGGCAAGGTAACGTGCTTAGTGTCACCCAGACAATAACTGAAAATAAGGATCTGAATCCAAGTAATTGCACTATGGAAATGCGCACGCTGAATTTATAGTAACCAATCTTTCCTGGTATCAGTTACAGGAAGAACTGATGTAAACAATACAAAATACTTCTTAAAAGTCACTTTTTAAAAACGCAGCATGGTATTTAGACTAGACTATAAGTGGAAAATCACTCTGGGCAACTACAGTGCATCTTTTATTCTCCGTAAAGAATACAGAATGTGTTATCTGTTTACTAATGAAACCTTTAATAGGCTCTAAGACAAAGTATAAGAAATGTAGGTTTTACCTTACCTAATAGGTATCCAAGAAGGGACAATTAAAACTACACAGGGTAATTTCTTTCCTTTTAGTGAATACCACCGTGTATAAGTTATATCAAGCAATGCTTCAAAATTCAAACATTTTAATTAAAAACTGGATATGAAATAATTTAACAAGAACTAAACCTCTCCTTATTTGGACAGTACGATTTATAGATATGCCTTTTTTTAACCTTAAAAACAAAACAAAAATTTAAAAAATCAACAGTGCTTCTTAAGGATTTTTGTTTACAAACTAGAAATGGTGTCTACTATTTTAAAAAAGAAAGAAAGTGCTTACTTGTAATTAATTGTTAATAAAACTACAATCCTCTACAGCTCGCCACCTTGGAGGTTCTTCTCTCACAAGAATAGATTATGAAACTGATCTGTTAACTCAAAACACTTCATTCAAAATGCTATTGCAGTAAGCAAGTATGTCATAAAATTCTATGGTTCATAATAAAATTAGTTAAATTAATAAATATCCACTTGACAATGTAATGGAAAAGTGGTTATGATCTAATGAAGTACTATCCTTGGAAACCTACTATACTGAAGAAATTTCACTTTGAGAACCCCTCAATAAATTTCAGTCTTAGAACTTAATGGAAATTTCTACGGTTTCCATATACATGATTTTAGCAACAAAAAATGATGGAAAGGTAAAATCAAAAATGAAAAACTTCCTAGAATTGAAAGTTTTCAAAATACAGTTGAGTACTTAAGTTTATTTTTATGAAATTTCATTGAAATATTTAATATTTCAATAAAACATATTTCATAGGTTTAATAAACCTCTTTCAATACTATCATGAAAGCACTTAGTACATAAGTGTCTAAAGCAGAGCACAGTCATGTGATTATATGAAATATTTTTCCATAAAATAAACTGATACAAATAGGATAAATAACAGAAGATGGGCTGAAATTACTATTATCTCAGAATTTCCAAATTAAAATGGATAAATACAACTGTGGAATGAGAGAAATAAGTAGAAAATGAAAAACACTGTTATTTGATATGCTGAAATAAAAAATGTTTCCATGCTATTTTCCACTGCTTTTTAAGAATCATTTCTTGTAGTAAGTCGTATGCATACAAGTAACAATGAGTAGCACATTTCCCTAATTCAGGACTCTACTTCCAGGGCTAAAATGAAAGAAGACTGTAGGGCTGTTTTAATTGTAGGATGGGGTCATTGCACTGATATGTTTTAAGGCTCTCCAGGCAATTATAACATGCAGTTGGCCAATAATGACTTTTCTATACCTAAGGTCCAAAGTGGATATACCCATAAAAATACTAAAAAAAAGAAACACTAAAATATATACAAATGAATAACTTCAATAAAGGATGAAAGAAAGAAATCCCAACTGTTCACTGGGACAATTTATATGAAACCATGTCCAACTGGCTGGCTCCCTGTCATTGCTCCACCAATTTCCTTCTCCTACTATACCTATCATGTCTATATTCTTCCTCTTTATCTTTGTGAAATCCTGTGTCTGAAATGAGGAAGAAAACAAGAAAAAGAAACTTTTTCTATCCACAACCATCAGAAAAACTTACCTTACTGTTCCCACAGTAAAGTTTTGAAGCATACATCTGAGATATATTTGAAACATCTCATGAAGAATATAGTATAAATAACACCTAAACTCTTCCATATAAAAAGTGTAATATAAAACACTAAACTTGAATGATTAATCACTTCTAAAGGGAAAATAATCCTGTACAGATTCCATGGTCTGTGTCCTGATATCTCCAACTCAGAATAGTGATTTATATACCCATCCATACTCTAGTATCACTACACACATACTCATATATATGTACTTATATGTGTATATACAAGAGAACATGAACATATGTGTACGTATGTATGACTTCTATATTGATAATCTATTACACATTGAAAATACACAGTGAATTGTTGCTACAACAAATCGTTTTTATCATTCACTTAAAAATGTGTCCTATGAGCAATTGGAGGTTGTAGACTATTTCTACTTCAGCACCATTCTTAATTTATCACTCTTAAATTCAGTTGGTATTTCTTTTCAAATGTAGTTCCTTCTGGAACTAAAATCTTCCTGTTTTTAAAAATGCTTGCCCTTGGGGTGCCTGGGTGGCTCAGTCATTAAGCGTCTGCCTTCCGTTCGGGTCATGATTCTGGGGTCCTGGGATCAAGCCCGGCATCAGGCTCCCTGCTCCACGGGAAGCCTGCTTCTCCCTCTCCCACGCCCCCTGCTTGTGTTCCCTCTCTTGCTGTCTCTCTGTCAAAAAATAAATTAAAAATCTAAAAAAAAAAAAAAAAAAAAAAAAGCTTGCCCTTGCATTGTCTAATAAGGTAGCCATTAGTCATGAGACTACAAAGTACTTCTAATGTATGTGGTGGGAAACCAGATCTTGAACACTTAGCATGAAAAGTGAATGTAAAAGATCTCATTAATAATTTTATTATATACATATGATTGTTTATATATGTTATATATTATAGTTATATATGAATTATATGTAATTATTTATATAGTTATACTACATATATTTATCATACAATTTATTATATATAATATATATTATGTATAATATATAATAAATATATATAAATATATAAAATACTAACATATTTTTAATATATTAAGTTAAAACATTAAAATTTATTTCACCTGCTTATTTTTAAGTGGGACTACTAGAAATTTTTAAATTAGATCTATGAGGCTTGCCTTATATTTCTCTTAGACAGCAAAGGCTTACCCTTCTACTGGCTAACTCCTTTCTCCAAAAAACATTCAATAATCCAATCATTAGCTGACACCTCAAATTTAAGCTTCCAGATTTTGTTTCTAATTATTCATTTAATTTCTAAGCGAATTCTTTAGAAAAGCTCACATAATATTAGAAAACATGAGATGTTTTGTTGAGATGAACATAAAGATCTGACGACTGTGAAAAAGAATTTAATCAATGAAATGCGCAGTTCTTTGGTTAGGATAGTCTTCACTATACTGGTAAAGACCAGAGAACCTTCAACAAAATATGGAAACACTACTGTTAACAATCAAAACACAGCTGAACACCAAAGAATCTTGCTTATATCACAATCATTGCCATGAACATCCATCTCATTTTATACCCAGTCCCCACTACCAAGAATATGCAAAATAAACACAAACCTAAAGATATAACACAGGAATTCTTGACATCAAAGAAACTCATGTAACAGAGTAACAGACTTCAGGATTTCCAACATAAAGATATACACTGGAATATTCCCTGGAAGTTACGACCTCAGTACCTCAGCAATGATAAAAAATAAAAGAGCTGTCTTGTTCTATCCAATTCATACTCTCCACAAAAACAGCAGTACATCAGCAAGCTATGCATCACCAAGTGAAGGCTGTTTGCTACACAACTAAAACCAAGCTAAAAGGTTAAACATGCCTATGAACTGTTTATGAGATTAGCAGCAATTATGAAGCAGTAATGAGACAATGGCAACAGAAAATAGAATACTACCAGAATTGGGAACTGAAAGAGAATACAGCAGAGGCAATAACAAATATTAGGACATGGGTCATATAAAATGGGATAAACCTGGAAGACACTCTCACACACATACATTAACACACACTCAGACTCATATGCACATAAATCTTAGAACATTAAGTCAACAGAAAAATAATCCTAATGGTTTCTCAGTTGGAGTAAAAGTCTCTATATAGTAAAATTTGACAGGAATATTTATGATGCAGTATCTTTAAAAGAATGTAAATATCTGAATCAAAATTAAATTTGAGATTCAAATTTCCATTGCTGAAGTTTTTTCAGAGCCAAAACCACGTAACTGTTACTTAACAATTATTTTTAAAAAAGAAAACAAGAGTAGGGAGGAGAACTGGTTTGAGAAGAAAACCCTCTCTTGGTAGAATATAAAATAAGTATCACGGAAAATACTTAGAGAAAGGCATATAGGAAGGAGTGTCTTAGTTTACTGCATATGTCTTTGCCACACAGAAATAGTTCTCCCCCATGAGGCAATTACTTTGCCTCTGGTGTGTAACTTCCTGTCTTCAGAGAATAAAATATATCTGGAATTTAGATGAAACTAAGTCTCACATTAAAATAAAATTCTATTTTTCTACTTCTCTTTGGATTCCAAAATTGGATGATCAAGATGATACTACTCCTATAACGTCAAACTTTAATCACTGGAAGCAATTTAAATCATGAGACGCGAAACTTCAGATTACCACTGCGACTAAACACTGCACTGTTGGATATCTTGCCATTTTATAAGAACTTCAGAAAATAGAAATTTTGTAGAATAAATATTAGCTATAGCATCTCACTTTGTCTTCTGGTTAGTTTAAATCCCACTAAAAAAGAACTGGAACTTACCCTTAAAGGGTAGAATCCACACTACTTAGGTCATGGGAAGAATTCCCCTCACTTCCTAAAGATCAACAATGCAATTCTAAGACTTTTCCATAAGAACACTGAAATAAGTCCTAGGTTGGGGGGGATCACAAAGAAGTTAGCAATTAAAAGAAAAATCAAACTAAGAAAAACCCACCATGAAAAACTCCCTTAGTAAATTTTGATGCTTAAACAGTTAAAAATATAGACAAAGAATAATATCAATAAACAAATATTGTAGAGGGGAAAAATAAACGTCAGTTACAATATACCTAAAACTTCACTGTTTAAAGCTCTATTATTACTGTGGCATAGAATTTAAAAATTTAAGTGTTTTTTACTAGAAACTGTAATCAAATAGGTTGCATTGGTATGTTCCAACTAAGTGGAAATTCTGAATAAGATCACTTTAACTTTAATAAATTAGTCTTCATTACAGCTTTAAAAAAAAAAAAAAAAACAAAAAACAACCTGGCCAAAACACTTTGGTCAACATTAAACATTACATCTAAGTTCTACCTGAAATCAGGAAAAATTACCCTCCAAAGTTCCACGAACGCCTTATTTTATATAATTGCTCCAACAGATTTTTCTGTCTATATCATTAAAATCACCCTACCTGTTTGGACCGAGGTCTACCAGGAGAAAATTTTCTTTTGGTAATAGCTGGTTTACCCATGCCGATTTTTGGAGTGACTGAGATATAGGTTGTTGGCATAATGTTTCCAACAGAAGCATTGAGGGTTGAAGGGTAAGTGTGCAGTATGTCCTGGGAAGGCAAGTCTGAAGGAAGTGGAGAGGAAGACACATGTGCCTTGCTTACATCTGCTGCTGACACAAATGACAACTCCGTCTCAGATGGAGATTTTATAGATTTGTCTTCTCGGCATAAACCACCTTTCACACAGCTCCCAATTGCAGGGGTCATTTCAAAGTCCATAAATGCAGTGGAAGATTCAGAACTTGCTTTCTGTTCCATTTGTTCTTGTACCCTTTCTATAGCCAACTGTTCCTTAGAACATAAAGAAGTACTTTCCTTACATGGGGACACTACGGTTTCTGGTGGAACAGGGGCAGATTCAGTGGTGAATTTTGGACGCTGTGATTCTTCTGTGGACACCAACATTTTGGGTTCCTCTAACTGCAGGTCCTCATGCTGCACAATGATCTGGTGTGTACGGACTTCAACATTTTCTGTCACTTCCATTTTGTTTTCATTTTGATCTTCACAAATATGCATCACTTTAGAAGACATTTCCATTTTGTCACTATCAACTTCGTGAGAAATCTGATTTTCCATTTCAGGATTCACTTTATCTTGGGATGATTCTACAAAATTTGGAATATTTGTTATGTTAATGTACCTATAAATTAAAATTTAATTTTCTGGCTTAAAAATAATAGGCTTGGGCAGGGGAAAGGGAGACAAGGGATTTCCAAAGCACACTTATGGTTAAACCCTGACTTAGAAGGTATTTATCCAAAAAGAACAATTATCAAGTTAATAAAGACCAAAATACACGAATTAGAACTGGTCACAGATCAGGTGATCTGCTATAAAAACAGAAAAGCTATAAAAACATCATCTCAATAGGATCTCCAGAGTTTAAGGTGGTTTCTGGTAAAAAATATCAAAACAGAATTTCTAATATAATTCTATTGAACATATATGATGTTTTACAATTTGAACATTTACAAAAAGATTTACAATTTTGTAGGCAAAGTTATACTCTTTCAACAGCTAGAAAAAGGAGGCTCAGTGATCTTACATGAGGTATCCAAGTTAAAAAGTAAAGACTAGTCTAGAATATAAAGCAATTTTGCAATAGCAGGCACTCAGATGTAAACAACTCAAATGAAGTATCATTGAAATAACTGAAACTCATTCTGCAGACTCAGATGAGTAACATCACAGATAGAAGACTTATTTTACTTATTAGCTGTACCTGCTAACATATATATTTTTGATATAATCTTTGTATTTCCTCATCATCAATAATTAAACAAAGCTTAGCAAGTCAATAAACATAATTAGATATCAGAAATATCAAAAGTCACTAATTGGTAAATTTTAAGTCAGGGTGCTAATGTGTTAAGCCTTTAACCCAATCATGCCCGAAAACAGAAGTCAGAGATCCAATTTACATGAGTTCTACATGGCTCTATCAGGTAAGATCACCGGATAAAAAGCACTTATTTCAAATACTATCAAGGTAATTTCTAAGTTACACTGACAGAGTTATTAATTTTCTCATTTACTATTTACTGTGGTGACTGCACTTTATGTTCTGATATCAAAACGAAATCCAACTTTCATTCCTACTCCATGGAAGACTACAGTTGAGGATAAAGACAAAACCATCAAATAACAGATCTGATCATACCAAATATTTTTACACACAAAAATGCTTCAAAAAAGCTTAACATTAAAAAGGAATGATTACAGGGAGCCTGGGTGGCTCCGGTCATGATCCCGGAGTCCTGGGATAGAGTTCCTCATCAGGCTCCCTGCTCCCAGCAGGGAGTCTGCTTCTCCCTCTGACCCTCCCTCTCATGCTTTGTCTCTCATTCTCTCTCTCAAATAAATAAAATCCTTTAAAAAATGATTTAAAAACACACTTTTAAAACAGAAAATTACATATAAATAATGAGTGCCATCATTTGAGTGACTCAAGTGAAAAAACTTATCCTGATGCCACATGAAGCCTAAACTGTGGTTAATAGAAGACCGATTACCTCAAGTCTCACTGAAAAGAAAATGTGCAGCACACATGCAGACCACAAGTATATTATTTTTGTACACTAGGCAGGAAGTATTAAAATACAAATGTAAACATGCTCTTCATCACAAGCAGTTCTATTATGTTCTACTACTAGTCTTCTATAATGATTTTAACTTATTTTTTTCAAAAATTTTATTTATTTGAGAGAGACAGAGTGTGCATATGCACACAAAGAGGGGGTGAGGAAGAGGGAGAAGCAGACTCCCCACCAAGCAGGGAGCCTGACGTGGGGCTTGATCCCAGGGCCCCTGATCATGACCTGAGCTGAAGGCAGACACTTAGCCAACTGAGCTACCCAGGCGCCCCTGATTTTAACTTAATAATGAACATTTGATTTAGCAACTCTACAGAGACTATAACCTCCTTTAGAAATCCAATGCTGATTCTTTGTAAGAAAAGGATCACTTAACTAAAAGATTTCATTACTGTAATGTGTATATGGCAAAAGTAAATAGTTCTTCGGGATAATTCATTTGAAAAATTAACTTAATAGATCATGGCTCAAATCAGCAAAGCAGTCATAAAAGCATTATGCTGTAATTCAACCAAACTAGATAGTATGCTTACCAGAAATGAGAAGACCATGTGTATCAAGACTTTCTGGTGGATTACTCTTCTGCTGCTCTTCTGTGTGGATGTGAACTGCTGTGAACGACACATTTATGGAATCTCTAGCAAGGACTCAAAATCGCTCTAACACTGCTCTCTCAATAGTAAGTTGAATAAGATTTTTTATCCTACTACCAAATGCCAATTCTCAATATAAGCACAAAACACACTGTTACTATTTATTAGTAAGCAGTGTATGGAGATGAAATTAGGAATCTGATTATGCACTATGACAAGATTTATTGTTACAGTTAGCTTTGTCTTATTTTTCTTCTATCTTATGCAATACCTTTTAGTGAAAGTTGTTAAATACAAAACTGAAACTCAATCTGAGGCTTTGTGTGTATACACTCAATCTATATAATATAAAATTTCACATAAAATCCCATACTGTCAGATGAGCCCAAGATTAAATTTAATAAGTAGTTTTTCCCCAACCTTGTCTAATTCCACATCCTCAAGTATAGTAATAGCTATTATCAACATTGCAAAAAGCTTAATTGAAATATCACTGAAATAACTGAAATACCCTCAACAGAACCACTGAGACGATCTAAAACAATAAATTTTTCATTATCTCAGCATGAAACATCTCACAATCAGTAACAGTTCTAGTTAGTAATTAGAAGTATAACTAAAGAAAGAGAAAATAATAAATTGCTTTTTAATGAAAATCACGTGGCCCCCAAAGTATGTATTTATGATTAGGTCTAAATTACAACTGAACTATAAATATATATATGCCCTTTCCCCTATTAATTTCTAATGTTATTTTACTAGAAAGCTCCTCTCTAAACAATTTCCTAAGTGACTACACATTGTGGCTCGTTTTTATTTAGGATAGTAAACATATAGTAAATTTCACATATTCACTGTATATACACATTTTCTTTAGAAAATAAATTATATCCATTATCAAAAACATTCTTACCATCTGGAACAATTCCAGGTGTGGACTCCTGACCATTGATGTCTTTATTAATTGCTTGCTCCGGAAATACCATATGGTCCTCAGGTCCTTCAACTTCCATCTCGTTGTTATAATCTTAACAGAATATTATTTATTCTTTAGCTTAGAATAAGTTTTTCTGTTTTTGTTAACTATGTCAATAGTTATTACTTTGCTATAGTGAGGGTAAATTATCACCCAAAATGCCATAAATTCTTCACATTTTTAAATTTTCAACCATAAATATATCTACATTTTAGATGTAGATGGAAAAACATCTAAATTAAGAATTAAAAGGTTACTGACATATTATTTAAAAGGACATTCCACAACTGTATACTGATGGTATCCTGGAAACAAAGCATTAGTAATTAAGATGTGTCTACTTAAACCTCTCACAGATAACACAGGACTTTATAAAAGTTGCCATTCATATTGATGAAAAGGAAAAACCATCTGTAAGACGGTCTGTTTTCTTTACCACCAAAAAACTTATTATGTTTCAACCAAGAGTATACTACTAAAATTACCTAAACAAAATTTTGGGCTCAAAAGATATGAACTAACATTTAAGAAGCACATTATAAAACTAAAATTTGTTTGGAGTGAAAGAACCCAGGTTATAAAGTACAAACTTTATACAGCCAAACATTGACAACTTGCACTGCTGCTCAAAGAATACAACTGGTAAGGCACATCAGTCCTGGAATTCAAGTTATTAGGAGAAGGGCTGGAGCGTAGCTAGATCAGATGTCAGCCATCAGATTCAGATCTGACCCAAATCACATGTATACTTAAAGGCTGAGAAGTTAAGAATAAGATGGGACCTGATACACAGGATTCCCTCATCATTACTAAAATAATTTATTGGAGACTGGTTGGCACAACATCAAAAAAAAAAAACCAACAACAAAAACAAAACCCCAAAATTCTCAAGATTACCTGCAGTGACTTCAGCCATCTCCACTTCATCACCTGCCTGTAATGGGTCCATCTCAGCTGCTACATGTTTACAATACATGCAGATATACTCTTCTTTGAACTGAGAATCCAGCTCATGATCTGTTGGTTTGTCACATTCTAAGTGAACCCACCTGCAGTGACAAATATATTTAAATAAAATTTTCTAATTTAGACAATTTACTATCCAGGGAAAAAAGAGGCAATTGCTGAAAACTGGGTATGCGAAGGGTTAAGGATGACAGACGAGAGGTTACAGAAGTTGGCAATTGGTGAAGGTTCTAGAAAAGAAATTGGCATTTTCAGAGGTCATTAAAGGTGTTCACGTATTTTTACTTCCTTATTTTTAAACCATTTCCTCCTTACATTCCCCTCTTAATGCTCATTTCTGGTCTTTCGTCCATTCACTTCCTTATGCCTTTCAGACTCATAAATATGTAATTTAATTTCATCTTTAACAGCACTCAGTACCCAGAGGATCATTAGAGTGATAAAAGCTTGGAACTCAAAGATACATGGTAGCACAAATGATCACATGGATAAGAAAACTGACCAAAAACTCAATGGAAGAATTGTATTTTCTTACCTTTTGCACATATTACAATGAAGCATGTCTTTCTGCAATTCTGGATGGTTGCACTTCCCACAGAAAGGACATAAGTTATCCTGTTGTTGGTAACAACTGTCACATACCAAGCAATTGTGGTGCCACTGAGAACTAGATCGTGTGCCACACTCTACACATATTCTGCAATTCTAAACACCAGAAAAAATGAAAACAAAAACAGTTTGTTATGCATTTGTATTGCAGTTCTGGTGTGAACCTTTCTGAAATCAATGAAACATTTGTACATTATACATTAAGCTTTAATTTTCATGACACTAATTTAGGGTATATGTTTTTGAAAAAGCAGTGTGTTTTGAACATCTGATGTGACATCATTCAATTTGCACTAAAACCTCCATGAAAATGTAAATAGGGGCGAGAGACATCCAAGAAAACATAAATAGGGAAGGAAGAAAACCAAGAACACAGCAACCCAAACTTCAAATAAGAAACATATCCCAGAATCAGGAAGTAGCTTATGTGCAAAGTAGCTTATGTGGAATAAGACTACTCGACTCTGGACTGTGAAAACAAACTGGTGCTTCTAAACTATTTCATTTGCTTGTATAGGTAGCTTAGAAACTAAAACAAGAATTCATGAAGAATTATCATGAAGAGCTATCATGACCCACTCCAAATGACTTGGAGTCTGAAACTGTGAAAGTAAAATTCAAATTTTGAGGAGCAAGATATTCACATGGTCTTACATATCTTCTCATATAATGTTTTATTAATTATGAGAGGAAAAAAAACTGAAGCAATTTGACAGCAGCATGACCAAATTATTAGAATGCACGTCACCTATGAGGTCGAGATGAGCACCAGGTGCTCTAGCAGAGGCACACTGACAAGAACACATCATCACTTTGGCAGTATTCTGACCAACAATGCAAAACTCCATATAAGTGTGAAGAAGTATCAGACAAAAAGACAAAGTGAGAAAAGTTCTATTTGGTGGGAAAAAACCCAGGTATGTGGGGAAGAACTCTATTCTTCAAAAAAATGTCAATATCAAAAAAGAGTAGGACTCAGGAAATTTTCCAGATTAAAAGAGTCCAAAGTGAGAACTAAATATAAAAGCTTACCCTAGAGTAGATCTTGGAACCTACATGGGGGGAGAGGGGGATGCTATATGGGATGTTAGATCAAGTGACAAAACTGAAATATGGATAATAGATAGATGAAAATACTTATATTGATGCAAACATATGAAGTTGATAACAGCACTGTGATTATGTAAGAATATCCCTATGATTAGGAAATAAACACTGAAGTGTTTAAGGGTAAAGAGGGCACAGTACATGTAACTTACCCTCAAATGGTTCAGGACAAAAAAAAAGAGATGGGAGGGAAGAAGAGAGAAGGGTACATGCAATGATACTGAAATCCTAACAAAGGTAAAAGGTAAATGGCCTATGGATATTTTTATTTTTCCAACCTTTTTTTTTTAAAGATTTTATTTTTTAATTTATTCGTGAGAGACAGAGAGAGAGAGAGAAAGAGAGAGAGAGAGAGAAGCAGAAGGAGAAGCAGGCTCCCAAAGAGCAGGGAGCCCCATGCGGGACTCGATCCCAGGACTCTGGGATCATGACCTGAGCCGAAGGCAGATGCTTAACCATCCGAGCCACCCAGGCGCCCCTATTTTTCCAACTTCTAAAGTTTGAAATTATTTTTTAAAAAATTCATGATATACCAACACACAAGCATTCTTGACAGAGAAACAGGAAAAAGAAACCTACCTGACAACAACTGGTATAAAACAAAGTTCCTGAAAAGATTACCCTTACTTCAGTATGAACAGCCTCACTAGTCTGACACCCCCCATGAAGGCAGACCTATTTGCCCAGGTGCATCTCTGGCCCCTCCACACTGTTTGACACACAGTAGGCCTTCAAATGTTAAATAAATGAACGAATTATGACCACCAACTACAGACATCTATGAAAGAATTTAACAGTAGAGGAAGAGGATCATTCTTCAAATTACTCAGTGGATACTGAGTGGATTACTCAGTGGTTTTTCAGGGGATTACTCAGTGGATACTGAGTGGATTACTCAGTGTTTTTCCTATGAAAAACTCCAGGATAATTCTTTGGGTACTTAATTTAGACATTACGATGGACACTTTATAGGCATCACCTCACTAAATCTAACACCCCTGTGAGGTAAGTTCTAATAACATTCTCTACAGGGGAAAAATTGGCTTAAGGAAGTCAAATAATTTGCCAAAGATCCTGTATTCAGTAATTGCAAAAGTGGAGATCTGACTCTACAGCCTAATCTTTTACCAACATTATAAACCTCCATAGAACAGATTAAAAAAAAAACAAAAACTATCCAGTTGTCTTTTTAGCAATCTTATACATGATTCAGTCACTGTGAAAAAGCACAGCAGACTAGGATAGAGGACAAATTAGTAAGAGGGCAAGACAAAGATAAAAGAGAGTGTTGAGAAATAAACCCAGATTTCTGAAAACGTTTTCTTCCAAGATAATGAAAAAACTAACGAAGAAGATAATGAATTAAAAGCAGGAAACAAAATTATCTAGATGTTACTAAACATTATTTAAGAGACTGTAAAGATGGCAAATATTTAAGGGAAAAAAAAAAAAAGCAAAGTTAACCAACACTTCTTCAGGCCTTTTCTTGGGCCTGACTACAGACTGACAGTGGTCAACATGTTCCAGGCAACACTAATTAATGCAGAACCACAATCAGATACAACCTGGAAGCAAATTCAAAGAACTGACAAAAATAAAGATCCCAAAGCTCTTAAGTAGAAAAAAGGATTATAGTTAAGTGAACATTTAAAAAAAGGGGGGGGTTAAGATTTTTCTTCTGTGATACCACAAACTGGGAAAACTGGGGCGGGGGCGGGGGAGGGAATTTCTACAGCTTAAAAAAGAAAACATTGTAAAACGAAATGATACCAAACCAAGTTCTTATCGTAGTCTGAAGACAACAGTCTCTTTCAGATATGTAGGATTTCAGAAAAATTGCTATACCTTAATGGAGCATAACCAAGAATCCAAAAGCCTGGGGTTTAATGAGATTGGAATTTATATAGAAAAAATATATATATACATATATATATATTTTTTTTTGCAAGGAAAAAGTGACAAGGTTTACGGTCTCAGTTGATTTAAAACAGAGAGGAGAGAAAGGAAAAGAAAATTGCTCATTTCTCCATTTTCACTGGTAAGTGGGGGAAGAAAACATTCATACTTTCAACATTTGTAACATTCACAAAATAAAATTTTTAATTGCACGTCACTGCAGAAAATAAAAGGAACAGAAAAACAGAAAGGAAATCAAAAGAACTAGTTTGTCTTAAAATAGCCAAACATTTCAATTGCAACCATTAACCTAAATAAAAATGACACAAAGGGACCCAAAATAAAAAAGATACGAATAGATCACATTCAACTGGTAAACTAAAGCCCTATGAGGCCATATTGTCTGACAAAAAGAGCTGGTTCAAAAAAAAAAAAAAAAGGCATTACACAATAGAGTAGCTTTACACTAATAAAAAGTAAAAAGTACAACATATCAACACTGACCTGACCTACCTGCTAAATAACAACCAAAAAATGTTAGTATTGTTTACAAAAGAAAAAGTAAAATACAAGGAGAAACTGAGGAAAACTGCAGTGGTCAATTTCATCTGCATCCTAATACGTTCTCGAATCAGCTAGTCAAAAAATATAAAGGACTTCATCTATCTAAATAAAATTAATAAACACAAATATTAAGCCTTAAAGTCACTACTTCAAGTATTAAAGTATTTGTGAAAAAAAACCACGCTGGTTAATTATTGGGTTAAATACAATTAAAGCAGAAGTTAACATGCTTAAGCACAACTGAAAAACCAAAAGATACAGTGATTAGGTCAGATGTACACAGAGAGAGGGACAAATACAACATATTTGGTTGCAGCCAAAGCTATAATCAAAGGTAAATTTATAGTCTTTAAAAATACACCTTTTTCCTTAAGAAAGTAAAGAAAACGAATTACGAATTCAACTCCCTATTTCAGAAAAGAAAAAAGGCAAGTAAAGGTGTGTGGAGGAGACGAAAGCATACACATACAGATCCGCCGACAGCGGGTTTTTCTGAGCCCGATAATGAAGCCCAGAGCGCACGCTGAAACCACCGGGCCCCGCACACAGGAAAGAACCGGAACCGCGGAGAGGCCGGCGGCAGCTCGCACCGCGCCCGCCCGCAGGCCCCGCCTTCCCGGAGCCACACCTGAGGGCAGTTACCGCAGGCTCCCGTTCCCAGGCCCTCCCCTGCAGACCCCGCCCTCCCGCCGCGGCCGCACCGAACTCCCCGCCCGCCGGCCTAGAACCAGGTGACGCGCCCCAAGTTCCAGGCGCCCCTCAGCCGGGATGGCGGGGCGTTGGCGCCGGTGCTCGGCTCCCTCCGCGTCTCCACTCACCACCCCCACCCGGACCCCATCCTCGGGGTCCTCCAGGCGAGCTCGGCCCCCTTTCCAGGACCTTCCTACGACGGCAAACAGCCCCCAACCCCGACTCAGCCAGCGCGTCCCTCCCGCGGCCGGAACGCCCTTCCAGCTTCTGGAAGGAGCCTCCGGCTGGCGCCACCTCACGGCCTGCAATCCCAGCAGCCCACCAAGCCTCCACCTGGAGAGGGACCCCTACCCTCGGGTTCCAGGGACCATTTCAGGCACCCCACTCCACCCCAGCCCTCTGAAGCCCACCCCGCCGAAGTCAACAGAGGGGCCGTGCACAGGTGACAGGAGCGCGTTTCTGTGCCGCTGGGACAAGAGTGAGGGCGCAGAGAGGTCACAGGTGCAGTCTGGGAGGGCTGTTCTCTGAAAAGTGGAAAGTTTTCATAGAAATGCTAACATAAAAAAAATTTGACCTTCAAGGTTACCACAATGCAGATTTTAATGCCCGCATTTAGCATTTGTATTTATTATTATGTTAGTCCCAAGGGCCGTCAAGGGCGTACAAAAGATGCAAGATTTTACACAGTAAATTTATGGTAAAAAGAATGAGCTGTTTGGATGACACAGGAAAAATGCAGCATCCACGGAGCCAGCAGAGAGGATTCTTATCTTCATACACATCAACTGACAACAGTTAAAGGGCAAACAACATACCAGTAACTTAAAATGAGGAACTAATGTTCCATATTTTAGAAATAATTGGATTGATTCCCCCATTTAGTACAGATTTCAATTGTACCACGATGGTGCACTCATGAACAAAAAACTTTATACTTATTGAGTGACACTTCATTACATCTAATGTTGAAGGACTGCCTGCTGGCACTTTGAGGTCTCTGATTATTCTGAACTAGTAAACAGGGTCATAGCATTATCAATACTATTTTTATATAAATAAAAAAGGCATTCTCTGTATTAACATTATGAAAGCCAAAGGAAAAGCCTACACACTGAACTGGGCATGAGAAAATACCTTTCTATTAAACCCCAATCTTGGCAACTTAATTTCAAAGCAAAATTGTATGTCAGATGAAATTAGTAATTACTTTATAAATTCTATTTAGTTTTATTTTTTAAAAGTCCATATAATTATTGAAGATAAAGTTTATGCCTAGTTTCATGTCTCTTCTATAAAATTTAGATATTAAAAAAAAAAAAACAACCAGCTCAACCTGGGGGATGTACAGAGATAGCCTATGAATCTAGAGTCCTTAGGTCTACACCCTAATAGAAAAAGAAAATTAGATCAAGAAATATTTCTTAATTAAAGAGAAAAGCCCTGCTACTCAAAAAGTATGACAGCATAGGGAGAGAGCATCATATATAGGATAAAACATTATAAGACAGGAAACCTGACTTTTGGTCCCTTTTCTGCTTCTATAAATAAGTAAACTTGGAATATTAACCACTAGAGCCTCACCAGCTCTCATCTAGAATTTATTAAGTTTGCCTATATAGATTTCAAAGGAAGCACATGAACTACTTTTATGACGGATCCATCCTAGAGAACATTTAAAGAAAAGTCATAGTAAACAGTTTGTAAATATCTTCCAAACAGGAAAAAAAAATTAGTTTTATTCAGTCAGTTGAGAATTAAAGATAAATTTGTTTTATTCTTCTACTTTCACTTTAAGAGTTTAAATATTTTGTGCTTCCATGGACAAATACTTCTAAAATGTGTTGCTGTTCACCTGGTGATGTACAAATAACTGCCCAGTAGGTAAAGTTGTCAGCCAACCTACAGGGTTTAGAGATACAGACGACAGCCTCAGTAAATTCCTCAGGAAGCATAAAGAGACCAGCATAGAACATAAGGTCATAAAGATGCAAATAACAAAATAGATGAAAGAAGGGAGAATCACTGACTAAAAGAATATCCAGAAAAAATTAAAAATAATTGAAAATGCATCTTAAAAGTGTCATACCAAGCAGAAAGATTGGATATCTTAAGCAATGAAAAAAATGAAAAAATGTCTACAGACCTCTAACTCTCAAAACCAAGAGAATCTTTAAACAGCATCTATAAAATAAATATCTAAGTAAATAATCACTAAAACTACCACAGGGGAGGGACAATATACATATGCATATATAGTAGGATTCCAAATATTTAATACAAGTGTATCTATACATATAAAAACTGTGATGTACATATACAATCACTACATAATCATCAAAATGTAATGTATTTTAGTTCTGGATTTTAAATCAATGGATTTTAAATCAATGGATTTTAAAACTATTGCTCTGTGTTTTGGTATCCTCATGGGATCACTACACTTCCGAGAGTTTCTGAGATTAAAGATAAATCATTCAAAAACAATTTCTAAGCCATTAAGCACCATACATATGTTTACATGTTCATAACAGCATTTTTCATAATAGCCTAAAATGTAAGTGATCCAAATGTTCACCAACAAGTTATTTGATAAACAATTTGTGGTATGGCCACTACTTGGCAAAAAAAAAAGGAATCACTCATGGTATGCACAAAAATATGGCTGATTCTCAAAATAATCATGCAGAGTTTAAAAAGCTAGACCTCCCCCCCAAAAAAAGAGTATATACTATATGATGTCATTTATATAAAACTCTAGAAAATGCAAATTAATTGGTGAATGAAAGTAGACTGCCTGAAAGACAAGGGGCGGGGAGGTAGGAATGGGTGAACAGTTGGAAAAGAGGGATTCCCAAAGAGCACCATGAAACTTTTAGGGGTGATGAATTTGGTGGTTATCTTGAAGGTGATGATGGTTTCATAAACGTACATGTGTCAAATTAAATTGCAAACTTTAAAAACTTGCGGTTTACTGAATATCAATTATACATCAATAAAGCTGTTTTTTAACAAGTTGATGATACTGTATAGATTTGAATAGGTATCCAATTTGTCTGCTCTATATAAAAAGCATACAGATGATATTTTTCTTAAAAAAATAAACAACTTACTTTGCATTTCCAGCCATTGGTTGGTACTGATTTCATAACTGGTTGAAGACAAAAAGTATGATACCCTTTGTCACACGTATCACACACTAGCATCTTGCTATCTTCTCCCGATTGTCTAAAAAATAAGATAGCATTAATGATGCCTTATCTTTAAACTTATGTTTATAACATAAGTAATCATGAGAAGAATCAATCCTAGGAACTGCCCAGTTCATCAATACCTCAGTGTCTGTTTTGTCTATGCCCAGATAATGATAGAGGTAACCCCCTAAAGGATGAGACAGACATCTTCCTAAGGTCCCTACAGGATTATCCTTACTGAATGCTCCACCTATGGTGAACCTGCTTTAGCCACGTTAGGATTCCTGCAGAGAAGGAGGGGCAACAAGATGAATGACTCTGACCTTTACTTTTTAAATATCTCAGTAAATATCCTTTCTAGGGGAAGGAGCTGTAACTGATAGGTGATGCTGCATGGGAAGGAACAAATCTTGTCATTGGGAATTGGAAAGACACTGTCATATAATAAAAAGAGGATCGAATTTGGCATCAGACCTATATTTGTATTCAGACTGCTGTTTTTCTAGTTGTGTGATTCCTGAACAAAATAAGCTTAGTCCTCATTTCAGGAATAAAATGTGAACAGTAAAGACACTGAGAATTAAATATAATTCTGGTTGAAGAGCTTAGAATATCCTGTAAACATTAGTGCTAAATAAACAGGTATAAGAATCATCTTGTAATAATTATTAAGAATAGTCAAAAACCTAAACTCTTTCCCTGAACATTCCTGTGCCCCAAAGATTGGGCCCCTGGCCTACAGCATGAGCTCTGCCTTGATTCTTGGCTGTCAACCACTCTCAGAGACTAAGAATTTAATTCAAGAGGAGGGGAAAAGAAAAACCGGGGAATGCAAGAAGAAGAGCTGAGAGAGGAGCCTGCGTAAAACCTGGGGACAAACAGAAGCAAAAAGGAAGATGGGTTAGTTGGCCTCCAGTTCTTTCTTACTCAGCTTAGACAAATTCTACATATAAAATTGCATGTTTTATCTCTTTAGCTACATGGAAAGATCTTAGAGGAAAGGTAATCTTTCTTCAAGTTCTCTTACTCCTTCCCAAGAAAGTAGGCACAGATATAAGATATCAAATAAGTGTTTGCTGGTATTTTAATTTTTGCCAAAATATAAAAGCATATTGTCCTATTTATTCCACATAATTGTAAGATACTGATGCTTACTGTTACCAAATTAAATTACAAATAAAACAGACTGATCATGGCAGTGGTGGGCATAATTTCTCCTGTTAAAAAAGCCCTCAGCTTGTAAACAATTTGAAAACTGCTATAGATGCAGATAACTTCTCCAAATTATCATGCTAATTAGTAGCAGGAGAAAAAAAAAAATCACAGAAAAGATTGGAGAAATAACCAAAGGATGGAATACAACAAATAGGAAAGGATAACCCCATTACAAACGTTTAAATGCCATATAATAACTGTACTTCTTTTCAGTATTATGGTGACTAGGACTGACTGAAGGTAACTGTTTTTCAGATAGATAGAGGGTTGTTTTTTTCTTCTTAAGTAGTCTTAGCATAAATTGTTCTTCCTGGAATGGAAATTCAAACATGTAACTGATTCTTTCACTCACTCTCGTAACTACTTTCTGCAACTGGAGGTTTATTTTCCTATTAAATCTCCACCCCAGTCTCTCTCAAAAACAGTTGCTTTATTTTCTAATGCTTCTTTTAAATTGTTAGTATCAGTCATTTAAAATGTTTGGCAAATTGAAATCAGGTTTTTAGGCAACCAGAGGAATTTAAAATTATTAAAATTAGTTTCTGTTTAGACTTGTTTCAAAATAATGTTAATAAATACCTAGTAATTTTTTAAAACATGACGAAGTCAGTGGGAATGAATGGAGCTGCAGTATGAACAATCTTTATCATATTACACAAACCTTTAGCACCTAGTAATAGGGTCTCTCTTAAACTCAATACACACCTTGAGTTGAAATTAAAACTTACTTGCAGTTCTGGCACACTTTGCACTCAGGACATTGCCAACCTGCACGTTTTAATGGAGTAACCGCTATATCCAGGCACATTCCATGATAGTGCTGACCACAAGTAGTACAAAAGAACTGATCTAAGAGGTCTCCCGGGCTGTCGCACACTGCACAGTTTGCATCTTCCTTTGCTATAATTAACAGTAAAACAATGAAATTGTTGTATAAGAGTTTAGTATTTTTCTGACTTTACAATTTAAAAATCACTTGAAGGGAATTTGCATGGTCAATCTTTCAGACACTGGAGGTTATGCACATTGAACTGATATCCAATCAGAAGAAGGTCTCAGTAAAACCACTGTGAATCATAGAGTTTTGCATATTTGTCCCTCCATCTACCTGAGACCATAAGCAGTTCTTATCTAATTTTATATCCCTGGTACCAGGATTGATGCTGGGCACCTACTTAATGCTCAACATACACTTGCTGAAAAGAACCAAACAGGAAAGTAAATCAACTGAGAAATGCCTTCAGGTGCAAAAATAACCCTTTTATTTGGATGTTAAATAGATTTTAAAATTAACAAGGTAAGTCAAGAGACAAAATTAAGAAATGTTAAGATCAATTAAATTAAATGCTTCTTAAGCATAAACACACTAATTTTTATTCATAGCAAATATGTATTTTTTTAATCCTGGAAAACATCGTATGAAGGAGAACATTAAAGATGGAAACTTCATATTCATACACAAATACAAAACTTCATATACTAATTCTATATTCATCTATATTAATTGCCAGTCTGTAAAAAGGTATTAAAATCTATATAATTATGGATATCATCTATCCCTAAATGTGGATTAAAAGAAAGTGCACTTTTTAAGTTCTTTTACCACCTAAAACAAAAAATAAATGTAAGAATAACCTGCCTTGCCAACTACAGTTAAACTCATGTACATCACAATAAGAAAAATGTGTTCTAAAATCATACTGATCTGATGATGTATGACTATATCTGACATTTGTGTTCTCAACTAAATGGTTTGATTAGCTGATTATCTAAAGACTGTTTTAAATTGTACATACGAACCTTTTTTTCTCTTATTTTTTGAAGGTTTGGTCAGTCCTCTCTGGCTGTAAGCCCTTTCTACCTTCTTTTTTCCTTCAGTCAAGCATCTTGAAATAGACTAACAATCTATTCCTTTTACTTGGCAAACCAGTTTTACAGGCCATAGAATTTCTGACAGAGACTTTTTGTTTTTATTTTAAAGTCCTTTTAAAATGGTAAAAACAATTCATAGTTTGAAGGCAGTACAAAAACAAGTCCCAGAATTTATCTGGACGGCCAGCTGGAACCCTGGGGGCCGCACACCCACCATTCACCTGGCGCTACCTCCATGAGGCTACCAATGATCTACGAAATCCGAAGGTTACTTTTCTGACCTTATCTTATTTGCACTCTGCAGCATTTCCATTCCTATCCACTCCCACATGACAGTACCTTGGCTTCTGTAATGGAAGCTTTCTCCTGATTTCTCCTTAGGTCTCCCATGCCTCCCTGTCACACTGTGTTGGCTTTCGTATCCCTACAATTCCTCTACGTGCTGGAGTGTCCTGGGATTTTATCCTGTTCCTTCTTTTAAAATTCCGCACGGTTTCCCTTTGTGATCACACCAACCCCCATGTTATAAAATACCACCATGATTCCCAAATCTGTATCACCAGCCCCAAACTTCTTTCTAAACTACAAGATGTATTTTCAAGTCTCACGGGACCTCAACAGCCAGATGTTCTAAAAAATACTCAAAACTCAACAACTCTAAAATAAAACATTTTTAAAACCTAAACCTCTCCCTTCTTTCTCAACCAGCTGGGTAAAGGCAGAAACTTTACTATTACTCTTCCCTGACCCAACACATCCAGCCAGACACCAGTTCTGACTGAGTCAACTTCCTATATATCCTTTTTCCTATTTGTACAGTTCAGTTCAGTCCACTCTGCCTTGTAATTATACTATCTTCTAAAAGGAATTCCTGCTTGTTGACCTTTCCCTAATCATCATCTATACATCTAGAGCAAGTTTTCAAAACTGTGAATCTGTTATGCCCTGCTTAAAAGTTTACCAATAACTCCTTTCTCACGTGAAAAAAAGATCAAAATTTTCTAGCATAAGGGAAAGGAAAAAAAAAAAAAGCCCTTTACCTCCCTTTGCTACAGAATCTCATGGCCACTCAGTATTCCTGATGATACCAAGCAGTTTGCAATGCACATTCACACAACATGCTGCTCAGTGCTCGTGTGCTCATATACATTGCTCCCCACTGCTTGAAATATTGTTCCTTTGCGGTGCTGTGCCCCTAGCTCTTTCCAAAGAGGCCTTCAAAACTCTGCTCACACACAGTCCTGAATATCTAATATTACCACACCTAAAGATCCATCCATTTGTTGAATATTCCTTTTCCCCATATACTGAGAATATACTGTTATATAATCAAGTAATTACAACATAGTACTCGGAACCCTTAAAGGGTAGGGACCTTGTTTTGTTCAACTTTGTATCCTCAATTTCCTAGCACAAATCAAGTCTTATTAAATATATCTTAAATGAAGAACTTCTAAAATCACTTTTAAATGATTCTTTGAGCAGCACTTAAAATAAAGCATTAATTTAAAAATGGAAATGTCATAAATCAGTTCAATTTTGAAAGAAATAACACAATAGGGTGAATTTTTTTAATACTAAGAGACAGTGCCAGTATTTACTCATTCAAACTATGTACATTTAAAAACTAATCCTTGATTTTTTGCCTCTCCTCAAAACTTACAGAAACTGAAGCAAATACTGTGCTCTGATTATCAGATACTCAGTTCATCTTTCTACTGTAATTTGCAGGGAACACTGTCTAAATGCTTCTGTGAAATCTTCCAGTTTACTATTCTGCTAATTAACCTGCCATAGCAGCTAGTAGTCACATGTGGCTACTGGGCAACTGAAAGGTGACTGTCCAAACTTTACTAGGAAAAAAATAACATCAAATATCTCAAAAATTTTATTGCTTACATGCTGAAATACTAATATTCTGGATATACTGGGTTAAATATATATTTTTTGAATTAATTGTAATTTTAAAAAGTTTAACATGACTACTAGAAGGATTTAAATTACTCATATTGCTCACATCATATTTCTGTTGCACAGCACTGTTTTATACAGCAAAGCCCATTCTACAATAAGATAACTGTGTATATCACTGTGGCAAAGATTACTTCTTCCTCTATGATAGCTTGCAACAATTCCTTAATGGCAATACTGTCATGTTGTTCAATTAGTATGGATCACTGGTAATAAGTTAGACAAAGAAAAACATCCACATACATTCAGTCTAAAAACATTTACTATGCATTATGTAGAAATAATAATAGAAAAAAAGCACTACATCAAGAAATGAGGTTGGTTCCAACCACTTCCTCAATCAGGAAGAAGTATAGAAATACCAAAACAGCCTTTTGGAGGTCATGCAAAAAATGATATTACTACATAGCTTAAGTGTTGTGTCAGAAATAAGTATATGAATATATACATACATATATGCCCCACAGAGATATTAAGTTTGAAGCAATAATCAAACAATGAAGTGAAATTTTTCTTTAAGCGGTTGAAAAGGCAGAAGAGATTGAGTGGAAGACTAAAGCTAAAGCTAACTTAAGACAAGAGTTAAATCCAGGCCAATTTGGCTCCAAAGACCATGCCCTTTACTAATCGATATTTACTACCACTGGAAGGGCAAATAAGGTGAAGAGTATCTGCACATGTACAGAAGGAAGAAGGAAAGTGCCAGCAGAGGCATAGAATGAAGAAGCTAAATGATGGAGGAGGAGCAAGAAAAGAGCGGGAAAAACAGAAGGGTCAGCTGCGGACAAGGTCACATCCTGTGGCAGCTGCAACAAGAGAAGAGATGGAGGAAAAGACAAGAACACTGAGCCTAAATGAGAAGGGACTGTGTCCGAGACACTGGTCAAGCTTACAGGTGAGACTACTGCTGACGCAGGAGAATATAAACCCTGGTGAAGAACAGCAGAAGTCACACTGCTGCCGGACTCCATCCGCACAGCTCTAACTTCCGTCAACAGCACAGCACCTATCATCGCGCCTTCCACTCCTGGCAGGACACTGCGCTGGACTAAATGCAATCACTGGCAAGAAAATCTACATCATGGATGTTGTCCAGAGAGGCTGGCCCACAGAGCAGGCAGGGAGGGAAGAAAGTTCAGGGACTGACAGAATTTAGGGTAACAGGAAAGTAGCAGGACTTGGTATCAAGAGATACAAAGGCAACCCAGAAAGTGAAGTAAGTTAAGCCTGCATGATGAGTGAGTACACCAGGAAGAGGAGGGAACAAAGACATACAGCACTCCCACGCTTGAACCCTTCCGAAACTTTTCACTGCACACAGAATATCTAAACCCTTCCCTTGTTCACAAGACTTAGGTGGTCTAGTCTTTGTTCACTCCGATGTCTCTACTGTCCACCTAGGAGACACTATATTCCAGGCACAGTGACTGGCTGTCATTCCACAATCTTGCCAGGCCCATTCCTCAAGACTGGTACAGTAGTTGTTCACTCTTTCTGGAATGTTCTTTCCTCTGATCTTGCATGGTTGGCTCCTTGCCATTTGGCTTTCCCTGAGAGGCAAAATACTACTCAGTAAGTGTATCTGGCTATGTCTCCAAGATGGTATTTAGTGTAAAATTCCTAGACAAGGTTAGTGTATACTTGCACCATCATGAAAATAATGATGAAGCCAGGACCAGCATTTACCTATGAAGAAAGAAAGAAACTTTCTTTCTTCTTAAAGAAGAAAGAAACTTTCCTTCTTCCTTCTGTACAAAGCTCCCTAAAATTGTTTTCTGATGAAAATCTTGGCCTTGCTCATAGGTTCTCTCTTGGATGGGATTTCTTTCTAATGAGGTCTATTTTTTTATTCAACTTTCATAAAAAGATGTCAATCTAACTCCTAACCCAGCTAACTATCAAGCATATTGCTCTACACGTAGCCAACAGCATAAAGAATTACATGCAATGTATACATATAATTTGGGTCTTAGGTAAGAGCTGGAAAAGCTACCATTTTGTAAAGCAATTCATATACACAAAGTAAAATGCTACACGGTTTCCACGAATTGTTATTTAACCCTCATAGTAACACTGATATTTAAGCCCCAATTTTAAAAATAATAAGTACCTTGTGCCACAACACACAATTAGGACAGCTAAAAATATGTAGGAAAGATTTTATGAAGACTGTTGCATAATCTTGTAAATTACTACAATACATTCTACCTGCAATATTCTCTATATCCTTGGATTAAGACAGACGGTCAGAAAGCTGTGTATATATACTGCACTGGTTAAGATCCTAGAGGAATAGAATTTACTCAACTGGGCTCTGGTTTCATACCACTGGCTTATTTTGAGGGCTGTTATAAGAAATCGCCCTGTGGGATTTGTTTTGCTACAGTGTATAATGTATATATAGTCTTGGTATAAAGTGAATTCTTTTGCCATTACTATGAATCAGGTCACTGTTCATATTCCCTTCTTTGTGTTGATTGCTGGAGAGCTCTGAAGCCAAGTTTGTGGCTTAGGTCTAAAAAGTATGCATTTATTTCCCAAAATACTAGTGTCACTGTTATCTTCATATTTATAGTATCCTTATTTTCCCATGGCCAAATTTCCTTGCGTATTTTTAGTTTTATTTTATCCTACTATTCGTGTATTTTTATGAGTCTCCATAAATCTGTTTGGAACAAGGCACAGTGCCAATAATTTCAGTGTATCTTTTAGCTCTGTGTGCCAACACAGACCTCTCATTGTATGTGTGGTGAGAGCAGCTCATCTCCTCTCAGTCCTTACAGTTCATGACTTTACACAATGTCTGCTATGGTCTGTACAATAAATGAGACTATTAGAACACAGTCTGCAGTAAAAAGTAGGATGGCCATTAAATAACAAAACATCTAATATTAGAAATGTGGTCCCAGAAAAGTCTGTCTGTTGTTTACTGAGGTCTGAAGTATGATTAAGTACAAAACACTGAATAAAATTCAGATTCTTAAATACACATACAGTTGTTTTATTTGACTGGCAAAGTGCATTATACCACCCAGAACATAATCAACTCTGATCACCGACATCACAGTTGGTGCACCTGTGTGAAGTAATTCACTACATGAGGTCTTAAAATACATAACACCCATGACAGATGCTCTGCATGAATGTTCTTTTTCTCCCAGATTTAAATATGGAATCGTGAACATATTTTAAACTTTAAATCCTTTATTCACCTAAATACAATCTCACATTTCAGTCTGCCCTACCTATAATTTCTGTCTGTATAGTGATTAAGGACAACATGATTATACATGTAAACAAAAATAATTTTAACTGAAGATGAAATTATGGTACTGAGATTATACAATCTAACTGTATTTGAGACTATTTAAGTTTAAGCCCGAGGTAGCTATATTTATGTTTCACAGAGCTGGAAAAGACTTTTTTGAAAAAGCTTTCATCAATATTGCTAAGATACAGATAAAAGCTAACACTAAGGTAACTAACAGGTAACATAAAAAAGACTGAATAAAGCATCACAGAGATTTCACAATGAGACTGGAAATTCAATTTACCAGGGGGGAAAAAATCCCAAGTATACATGCTCATTGGAAATCCATATACTAAGAAAAAGGCAAGATCTCATTAAAGATAGGAAAGAGTTATAATTTTCTGTTTAACAAATTTCAAACATTTAAATATTTTCATGTAATTATAAAATACTGTTTAGAAAAGAAAGGAAAAAAGCACAACTGAGGATTATAGGTAACCAAGATAGATAAATCAAGAAGAAGCACTAACAGAGATTTCTATTATGATTATCAGGGCTATACAATTACGAAGAATTTCAAAAGTGTTTGCTGACCCTATTAATGTACACCCTGAAATAACACCTGAGTGAATCATCTTCTAATTCTCTAACTGGATGGCATTTTGGTGTAGAAGACATTGAATACTGTTTAACTTTTTAAATGACTTTATAGTACATACTAAAATACTTTATACTCAGTATTTCCTTCTACAGTGGTTTAAAAAAAATTTTTTTAATAAGAATTTAAAACATGCAAACTGTCTTTGAAATTTCAAGGAAATACCTTTGGTATTTAACTTCAGTGATACTGGTAATACAGATTCCCCCCCGAGGACCTCTGGCAAAGATCCCTTAGATTATCAAGATTATATAATTTTACCTTTTAATACAAGCAAAATAACATTTAGGGAGTTTACAATATTAGTTATTTGAAGTAAGTACACTGATAAATGTTTAAAAAGTAGGTCTATAGTAAACTTACATCTTTCGGGAGCTTGGTCGATGTGCTCTGGACACAGAAGGAAGAAGTTCCGAAAGTCCTGAAAGGTACCAGCTCCCGCAGCACAAGGATAATGGTACATCTGGGTGCATTTCTCTTCACAGCATTTAATAGTGGCTCCAAGGTGCTTACAAAATGCACATCGCTGAAAGGGGGCAAATGGGAAAGAAATCTCTTTATAAGACCTGGAAAAGGAGCATTCAAATGTGGGGCTAGGAAGATATTTAAAAAATATGTGTGCACTACTAACAAAACAATTTAAACCTCCATAATACTAAATAAAGGATCCATTAAAAATAAGAAAATCTAAAGTACTCAGTTGAGTGCTTGGTATAATACAGGTTCATCCATTCAAGTTTAGAAAGTGAGCATTTCACTTTCTTCTTCTGACTTTTGCCAAAAACAACTAAAAACTTTTTAAATTAGTAATATGGTTGAAAGGGCAGGTATCTAGTTGTGGGTTATTTCAACACATTTTAAATCCCACCAACAAACTATTTAAAATGAATCTATACTGTTTACAAAACCTTACTATTTTCACCCTACCTAAAAATAAGTGTGAAATAAACCACACTCAATCATAGAGTAAGTTAATAAGGGACGATCCTAGGATTAAAGGTATGCCTACAAATCTACACATTTCCCTGCAGCAATTAGTTTCAAGTTTCTTAATAAAAACTGTGAATGGGAAGAAAAATTACATCATCTGAGTATCTCCTTTCCCTATTTCAACCTGCCTCTACTCTCTTGCTACTGGTAAAAGCAGAGGAGGAAGTTCCAATACAAACACAGGGGAAGGGCAGGGCAACTAAAGGTGTAAGAAGTCAATACAAATTGCCTACAATGTGACCTGTACTTACTCAGCCTTCCCTAAGAATAATTAATAAACTCTCCCTCAACCTCCCAAGGTCATTCTGGGTATCACTTTCTTTGTGGGTCTTTTGCCAGATAGCCTGCATCGTACATTATAAAATCTCTCTTCTGCAGATGCTTAGCTGTCTATCTTGTGTCGGCTTCTGTTTTAGCGTTCGTGCCGCTGCATAAGAATTATTTACTTGTCTTTTCACCCTAGTCCTGGATCCTTGAGGACAGGCACATATTCTGCTATCTTTGTATCTGCAGCACTGTGAACGCCACTTGACACAGAAAGCCCTAATAAACAGGTGTTCATATTTATATGTACTAAATGGACGTCACTGTTGGTAATCTCATTAAGTGCGGTTCATGAAAGCATAATTGAAACAACAGAAGCCAAATGGGACAATATGTGGTAAAACTGGCCCTCCTGAGAGAAGTTGCTAACATTACTAAGAAGATCTTTTTTAAAAAGATTTTATTCATTTATTAGGAGAGAGAGACAGCATGAGGGGAGCGCAGAGAGGAGGAAGAGGGAGAGAAAGAGAAGCAGACTCCCCACTGAGCAGAGAGCCCGATGCAGAACTCAATCCCAGGACCCTGAGATCATGACCTGAGCCGAAGTCAGACGCTTAACAGACTGAGCCACCCAGGCGCCCCAAGAAGATCTTCACAGGCTAACATACTCATTCTATATTCTGCTAGTCTATCAAAGAATACAATAGTTTTTATTATTTATTTATTTATTTGACAGAGAGAGACACAGCGAGAGAGGGAACACAAGCAGGGGGAGTGGGAGAGGGAGAAGCAGACTCCCCTCTGAGCAGGGAGCCGGATGTGGGGCTCGATCCCAGGGCCCCAAGATCATGACCCGAGCTGAAGGCAGAAGCTTAAGGACTGAGCCACCCAGGTGCGCCTACAATAGTTTTTAAATTATAATTCATTCCAACATTTTATATAAGATACCATCAAATTCTTCCATCAGGCCATGGCATTGAACCAATGTAAGAAAGTTTAGTATCTCTTTATGAGTCTTCTACACATTTTGAGTACTGTCAATAGACCACTATAGCGTCTAGGTGACTCATAAACACTAGTTGTATCTGTGGCATTTCTGTTGTCTATAATGTCCACAAGTTCAAAGACTAATAAACATTTCACTTCTCTTTTTGTACTTATGGGTGCCACATCATTAAAAAGACAAAAGAAAAGATTTCTCTTTATAAAGGGTAATAACCAGCTTTTTCTGATTATTATTTTTATGTTATGACGTCTCAGGGTCTCTAAATACGTTTAGTGTATTAACACAACCCAGAATTTATTTTTATTATGTTATGTTAATCACCATACATCATTAGTTTTTGATGTAGTATTCCATGATTCATTGTTTGCGTATAACACCCAGTGCTCCACGCAGAACGTGCCCTCCTTAATACCCATCACCAGGCTAACCCATCCCCCCACCCCCCTCCCCTCTAGAACCCTCAGTTTGTTTTTCAGAGTCCATAGTCTCTCATGGTTTGTCTCCCCCTCTGATTTCACCACCTTCATTCTTCTCCTCCTGCTATCTTTTTTTTTTTTAAACATATAATGTATTATTCGTTTCAGAGGTACAGCTCTGTGATTCAACAATCTTACACAATTCACAGCACACATGGCATATACCTTCCCCAATGTCTATCACCCAGCCACCCCATCCCTCCCACCCCCCACCATTCCAGCAACCCTCAGTTTGTTTCCTGAGATTAAGAATTCCTCATATCAATGAGGTCAAAGGATACATGTCTTTCTCTGATTGACTTATTTCGCTCAGTGTAATACCCTCCAGTTCCATCCACATCTTTACAAATGGCAAGATTTCATTCCTTTTGATGGCTGCATAATATTCCATTGTATATATATACCACATCTTCTTTATCCATTCATCTGTCGATGGACATCTTGCTCTTTTCACAGTTTGGCTATTTTGGACATTGCTGCTATAAACATCGGGGTGCATGTACCCCTTCGGGTCCCTACATTTGTATCTTGGGGGTAAATACCCAGTAGTGCAATTGCTGGATCTTATGGTGGCTCTATTTCCAACTTTTTGAGGAACCTCCATACTGTTTTCCAGAGTGGCTGTACCAGCTTGCATTCCCACCAACAGTAACACAACCCAGAATTAACAACATGTGTAACATCTAAGTAGTCTGAGTATCCTCGAGTCATACTGAAAAGACCAAGAAAATGCTTAAGGAGGAAAGTGCATTGTATGTCCAACTGATCACTAAAAAGTTTTTACATTAACTCATTAACATAACAAAATAATTTCAGCTAAACTGTTAAAATCTAGAATCTCCATTATTTTTTAGCATATGGCAAGTTGTACAGAAGCTTTTTGCACTAAAAATTTTGGCAAATAAAATATAATGACTTTTATTTAAGTGCATAATAAGGAAACAAAATAATTTAAATTGATCCTTTTCCCAATGTCTATATCATTTTAAAGACATCAACATGTTCTCTTAATCACATTTGCAATGGAAAATATTACGTGACATTAGCTAAACTACTATAAGAAGTACTGGAATGTATCCAACATACCAATTTACAATAACATATAAAGATACAGGGAATAAAGGAAAGGAAATAAAATACTAACTGCATTTAAGTGAACATTTCAAGCCCATCTGTTATAGTTACATAGCTAATGAAAGACATTTGGCATTGAAAGAAAATGTATACTCAATATATAGACTGGAACAGATCTTTCTGAACGAAATAAAAGCATTTGTAAAATTGTAGAAATTATGAAAGAATAGATTTCCACAGGGAACTTCTCTAACATCAGCATTCCTGTACAACACATATTAGAAATGAAACAAATTATAAACTAAGTAACAATTACAAAGCTAATTAACATTTGGGGAGAGGGAGGTAAAGTAAATAGCTCTTAAGCAGTTTACCAACTAAACAATTTATTTGAATCAGTATTTAAAACCCCTAAATAGCATTTTATTTTTTTTTAAACATTAACAAAAAGAAAAAGAGAGGTAGAGGAAAAAAAGTGTTATATCTTGACAACTGTCCAAGAGCACATCCAAGAAAAAACTCTCAATTAGAGTTCATATTGCCAACTACTGTTAAGAATAAGTTTGAGGGGGGGCGCCTGGGTGGCTCAGATGGTTAAGCATCTGCCTTTGGCTCAGGTCATGATCCCAGGGTCCTGAGATCAAGTCCCACATCAGGCTCCCTGCTCGGAAGGGGGCCTGCTTCTTCCTCTCCCTCTGCTGCTCCCCCTGCTTGTGCTCTTTTGCTCTCTCTGTCAAATAAGTAAATAAAATCTTTAAAAAAAAAAAAAAAGAATAAGTTTGAGGAACTTCCAAAACTTTTATTTCACTAGACTGAAATAAGGAAGGTTCTCTCAAAATAAATCTGCAATACAAAACAAAGCAGAATCAACAAAATTTCAGAGATTAAGGTTAAAGATGAGTTATGAAACAATAACAAAAAGTTTGAGGCTATTCCAAAGTTCGTCCAATTAATTATGAAGTATTTATTCTGTATCAACTATGGCTATCGGCTAAGTGCTCAAAGAAATATCAGATAATATTATAGGATTTCCATATACCAAACTTTTTAACCTTTCCCAAACTTTTCTTATCAGTCAGCTGGGATTCTCCCAGAATGCTCAAGGCAGAATAAAGAATGAGGACAGAAAGTAAGAAAAACAAGAAAAATGACATGGAAAACTGATCCACAAAATCCAGTGTCTCTTTAAGCAAGAGTACCAGAAGGAGAGAAAATAGAAGGATTATAACCAGAGAAATTATTCTAAAAAATATTATGAAAGTACCTAATAATAAGAGCTAACAAGTACTAAGCATAATTTTATTGAACAGGTAGGGGAGTCAGAGGAGTCTTTCTCTCTGTACACTAATCTTTGTATCACTACAAAAGTACCTACTCTTAATATCTGCCACATTGCCTCTCTAATCAGAAAATACCCACTTCAGATTAAAATGTCTCACACCTAGAAACACTGGCAAAAATTTAAGATAATGAAGAAAAGGAAAAATTCCAGTAGCTTCACAAAAGAAAACAAGCCAGCTACAAAGAAAGGAGAATCAGTCATTACTTCTCATTAGCAATATTCAATGCAAAAAACAAAACAAAAAAAAAACTATCTTCCAAGGTCGACAAAAAAATTATTTGAAGCTAAAATTTTAATACCTGCTAAGTTTACATTGAAGTCCATGGATAATAAACATAAACAGGTTAAATTCCCTATTAAAAAAAACAGTAACTTTCAAAATGTGCAAAATATACTTTATACATGTGCACACACACATGCTAAATATATATACACACACATTTTATTTATGTATGTTTGTACATATGCACACATGTACACGTATGTATGGGTGTATATGTACGTATATGTGCATGAGGCACAGTGACACAGCAAATTCAAAAATAAGAGCTGAAGGGAAAAGCACCAACAAATGCTATCAAAAAGAAAGCAGCTATACCAAAGAAAATTGGATCCAAACCAAAAAGTGGTGAATAGGGCAAAGATAAAGTTCACAATAAAATAAGTTTTATGTTAAAAAATTCCAACAGAACAAGAAACAGTCATTAAAGTTTACATACCTCATATGAATTTCCTTGACATATAAAGTAAAACTGAGTAGAAATACGTACATGAATAAATCAGACTTTAATAGAGCTCTCAGAAATAAAGATATAGATATGAAATAACAGTGATCAAGTATGATTCAAACTTACACATAGATACACAGATCTCCATAATCCAAAACCAGAGAATATATATCCTCCTATTCAAACGTACAGCGAATTCTTTTTATTTTTCAGAATTACTTTTAATTCACTATACATATAACCATAAAAAAAGTCCACAAATTCAAAAAATCAAATATTCCCTAGGCCATATTCAAAAAAGCAGGTATTTCCTAAACCTAATACATTAATAATTATGAATTTACAACATAAACTCAAAATCTATCCACTAGAAAAATTTAAAATTCCCTTCTATCTAAAGCAGATTTCTTTTAAATCAAAAGAAAAAAACATATTTTTTAAAAAATTGAATAAGAAACATGTCAAAATCTTTGAGATGTGGCAAATTTGGTTATGAAAAAAATACAGCTTGAAAAATGCAAAACTCAAGACCAAAGGATAAAAATAAATGAAGCTAGATTTAAAAACTGAAGCAAGTAAGAACCAACATATACTGCATGAGATTAGACATCTCAGGAAGTAAACCCACCCTAAAACTGTGTTTAAGAAGATGTCATTCATGAGATTTGGGTGTTAAAGTCTCTATCAAAAGAATTAGTGTTTGCTTTAGAAAAAATATGCTTAAAATAGAACTGATTGAAATAAAAATCAATCTACCAAGAATTTTTATATATAAATTGGCTTAAAGTCATGAGTATCTTGATGAGTGATTTGTTGTTGCTGTTCTGGCCCAGTTAATTATTCTGCTTTGTACACTAACAAACATATATTGCTGACCAAAACATCTGCTAAAACAAGTAAAATTAAATAACATTACAAAATCAAAATAGTGCTGTGAATGAGATTTTTTCTCCCACCAGTATCTTCCCTTTCTGACCCATCTTCCTCACTGCTATCACAAAGGTCTTTTATTTTTACTCATTTTTTAATTTAAAAAAATTTTTCTTTAATTATGTTATGTTAGTCACCATACAATACTTCATTCGTTTTTGATGTAGTGTTCCATGATTCACTGTCCGCATTTAACATGCAGGGCTCCATGCAATACGTGCCCTCCTTAATACCCATCACCAGGCTAACTCATCCCCCCCACCCCCCTCCCCTCTAGAACCCTCAGTTTGTTTCCCGGAGTCCACAGTCTCTCATGGTTCATCTCTCCCTCCGATTCCCCCCCTTCATTTTTCCCTTCCTTCTCCTAATGTCCTCCATGGTATTCCTTATGTTCCACAAATAAGTGAAACCATATGATAATTGTCTTTCTCTGCTTGACTTATTTCACTTAGCATCATCTCCTCCAGTCCCATCCATGTTGATGAGTTGGGTATTCATCCTTTCTGATGGCTGAGTAATATTCCATTGTATAAATGAACCACATCTTCTTTATCCATTCATCTGGTGAAGGGCATCTTGGCTCCTTCCACAATTTGGCTATTGCGGACATTGCTGCTATGAACATTGGGGTGCATGTGCCCCTTCTTTTCACTACATCTGTGTCTTTGGGGTAAATACCCAGTATTGCGATTCCTGGGTCATAGGGTAGTTCTATTTCTAACTTTTTGAGGACCCTTCACACTGTTTTCCATAGTGACTGTACCAAGTGCATTCCCACCAACAGTGTAAGAGGGTTCCCCTTTCTCCACATCCTCTCCAACATTTGTTGTTTCCTGCCTTGTTAATTTTTGCCATTCTAACTGGTGTAAGGTGGTATCTCAATGTGGTTTTGATTTGAATTTCCCTGATGGCTAATGATGCTGAACATTTTTTCATGTATCTGTTAGCCATTCGTATGTCTTCTATAGAGAAGTGTCTGTTCATGTCTTCTGCCCATTTTCTGATTTGATTATTTGTTTTTTGGGTGATGCTATTTCTTCATGTGTCTGTTAGCCATTCATATGTCTTCTTTAGAGAAGTATCTGTTCATGTCTTCTGCCCATTTTTTGATTTGATTATTTGTTTTTTGGGTGTTGAGTTTGAGAAGTTCTTTATAGATCTTGGATACCAGCCCTTCATCTGTAGTGTCATTTGCAAATATCTTATGCCATTCTGTGGGCTGCCTCTTAGTTTTGTTGACTGTTTCCTTTGCTGTGCAAAAGCTTTTTATCTTGATGAAGTCCCAAAAGTTCATTTTCGCCTTTGTTTCCCTTGCCTTTGGAGACATGTCTTGAAAGAAGTTGCTGTGGCCGATTACTAGAACTATACACTAACAATGGAACTGTAGAAAGAGAAATTAGGGAATTGATTCTATTTACAATAGCACCAAAAACCATAAGATACCTCGGAATAAACCTAACCAAAGAGGTAAAGGACCTAGAAACTACAGAACACTTATGAAAGAAATTGAAGAAGACACAAAAAGATGGAAAAATATTCCCTGCTCATGGTTTGGAAGAATAAACATTATAAAAATGTCTATGCTGCCCAGAGCAATCTACACTTTCAATGCAATCCCTATCAAAATACCATCAACATTTTTCAAATAGCTGGAACAAACACTCCTAAAATTTGTTTGGAACCAGAAAAGACCCCGAATCGCCGAGGAAATGTTGAAAAAGAAAAACAAAGCTGGGGCCATCACGTTGCCTGATTTAAAGCTATGTTACAAAGCTGTGATCACCAAGACAGCATGGTACCTCCACAAAAACAGACACATAGATCAATGGAACAGAATAGAGAGCCCAGATATGGACCCTCAACTCTATGGTCAATTAATCTTCGACAAAGCAGGAAAAAAATATCCAATGGAAAAGAGACAGCCTCTTCAATAAATGGTGCTGGGAAAATTGGACAGCTATATACAGAAGAATGAAACTCGACTATTTTCTTACACCATACACAAAGATAAACTCTAAATGGATGAAAGACCTCAATGTAAGACAGAAATCCATCAAAATCCTAGAGGAGAACATAGGCAGTAACCTCTTTGACACAATGGTCTTTCTAAGGGAGTCCCTGATACTTCTGGATCAGGTCCAATCTCCTCAATATGGGACTGTGGCAGGTAGACTCCTAAAACGCCTGTACTCCCCACCTTTACCCCCAACATGTCCACCCCTAATCCAGAGACTTGTAAAAAAAAAAAAAAATATGATGAAATATCATGCCACAGATTATATTACATGGCAAATGGATTTTTTGCAGATGTTATTAAAGCTGCTATTCAACTGATGCTGAATTAATCAAGGGAGAGATTAGTCTATTCAAATTACACAATTCCTTTAAAAGCAGAAAGTCTTCTCCAGCTGGTAGGAGAAAGGAAAGTCAGAGAAATTCAAAACAAGGGAATGATTCAATACATCACTGCTATCTTTGAAGACAAAAGGAGCCACATGCAAGGTCCAGGAGTGGCCTCTAGGAGCTGACAGCAACCTCAAGTAAGGCTGGCCAACTGGCAAATGGCCAATAAAGAAATGGTGACCTCAGTATTGCAACTGCACAGAACAGAATTCTACCCTCACCTAAATGAACTTTGATGTGGATTCTTCCCCAGGGCCTTTGGATAAGCACCCAGGCTGGTAGACATCTTTAAGACCCTTAACAAAGAACACAGTTGAGCCTGCCCAAACCTCTGACCTAGAGAAGTATGACCTCATAAATGGGGGCTGCTTTAAGCCATTAAATTTATGGTAATTTATTATATAGCAATAGCTCACATCTACCACATTTCACATAGTGGTTTGTTCTCTGCCAAATCAGTATTTGTATTTTTAAGAAAATTTTTCTATTATACTTACATTACACAGTGTCTTCTTTACTCAAAACTATTAAATAGGGTAAATATTTTAAACTCCATCCTAGTAATGAAGCAGCAAAACCTAAGAGAAAGTCTCCTAACATAAGCATTTCTGAGTCAAGCATTCTCAGTACACAAATGTGCCCTCTATCTATTGCATCAAGGAAATAGTAAATTCTCCAGTTGATAACAACATACATAAATCAGAAATCCTAAACAAATAACCATAATCGCTATAATCTTCAACATAACCATAAATAAAAACATGAATAAATTTGACTACATAAAACCTTTAAACTTTTATATGGTGAAAAACCATGCATATCTCAGAGAAAATCAAATGACAAAAAAATTTTTTTAAATAACCTGCAATTTGAATTACAAATGTCTAGTATCTCGAATATATAAAAGGTTATAAATTATAAAAATGAGTACAACTTAAAAATAGACAATGACACTTTATAGAAGCACATAATTTAGGGAAGACATAAAATGGGCCAATAAAACATATTTAACATGCAGGATTTAGTGAACATTATTTCCCAGCAACCAGGTCAACCACTTTACAAGAATGACCTTATTCAAGTCTAACAAACCACCATTTTACGTGGATACCATTACTGCTCATTTTACAAATGAGGCACAGAGAGATTGAATTCCTTGCCCTCCCTTACAAAGCCAGGAAGTGAAAGAGGAATTGAACTGGAGGAGTTCATAATTAGCTAGATATGGGTAATTAATGCAAATTCCATTAACACACTGAATAGTTTGTCTCAGTTACATCCTCACTCTCAGGAGAAGGTAGCCACTTTGGGATGTGAATTCCATAAAATATTAATCCTCACTGACTATCAAAAGAAATACACTATAATGTTCATAAAACACAATTTATAATATTTTCAAATTGAAAAGCCCCAATGCCCAACAGTAAAATGGGTAAATCCCAGTATTCTGACAACAGAATACTACAATCTATCAATGAGAATAAATGAATGACAATTACAATTAGCATTTGGTGAATCTCAGCAACATAATGGCATGTGAAAAGAGAAAACAGTACCTGTATGAGTCCAATTATATGAAGTACAAAAACAGACAAGACTAATTTATGATGTTAGTAGTAATGATAATGCTTGCCTCTAGGGAGTTAGAAGTAGTGACCAAAAGGAACAGAATCCTGGGGTGCTATTATTCATTTCTTGAACTAATCTCAGTTTATGCACATTGATCTTATTTAAGGGTGTTCATAGAAATGTACACTTATAATAAGTACATTTTGCTCTGTATGTATCATACTTCAATAAAAAGTTTTTTAGAAAATTAAGAGAATTTTAGGGGCACCTGGGTGGCTTAGTTGTAAAGCATCTATGCCTTCGGCTCAGGTCATGGTCCCAGGGTCCTGGGATCGAGTCCCTCATGGGGCTCCCTGCTCCGCGGGAAGCCTGCTTCTCCCTCTCCCACTCCCCCTGCTGTGTTCCTGCTCTCGCTGTCTCTCTCTCTCTGTCAAATAAATAAATAAATAAAATCTTTTTTAAAAAAAAGAAAATTAAGAGAATTTAAGGTGAAAACTAAACTTGTAAGGGATAATATTTGCCCTTTTATTTCTCACATGAAATTCTATATAAATACTACTATTCTATACGTGATGTGTTTCTATCAGTGGATTAAAATTTTTTTTCTTAAGATTTTATTTATTTATTTGACAGAGAGAGAGAGACAGCGAGAGAGGGAACACAAGCAGGGGGAATGGGAGAGGGAGAAGCAGGCTTCCCGCCGAGCAGAGAGCCGGATGCGGGGCTCAATCCCAGGACCCTGGGATCATGACCTGAGCCAAAGGCAGATGCTTAACGACTGAGCCACCCAGGCGCCCCAGTGAATTAAAATTTCTTATTCATCTCCAGTAACCTGCAGCATATTAAGATATTAGCTGAGAGAATAATATGGATGAATGCACTGTAAATCTAATTCTAAGATATTCGTCCCTAGCCAAAAAAAAAGGAAAGAAAGGAGGAAGGAAAAGAATACATGTAACTACCACATAAACCGTCTATTACTTGGTTATTACTAAGAGCACAAAGTGAAGTAGTACACATTATCAATCACATTATTACAATGATTGTTTGAAAATTAGAATATTTGAAAACAGACATTTTAAGTTAAACGTAAGATTAACATGATACTACAGTTAGCAAGACAACACTGCTAAGAAAAGAGTTTAAAACTTCTAAAAGAAAGAATTTAAAAGCTTTTATGTCAGTACAGGTAAACACAAACATAATATGATTACAGTTAACTGGATGCATTTAAATCATGTCCTTTAAAAACTTAAGAACAGCTATATCTGCATGCCGTTTGGTCCAAATTTTGAGGTCAATTATTAGATTTAGCCCACATTTATCTTTTTTAAAGATTTATTTATTTGAGAGAGAGAAAGAGGGTGACGAGTGCATGGTTGGCGGGGAAGAGGGAGAAAGAAAACTCAAGCAGCCTCCCCACTGAGTACAGAGCCCAATGTGGGGCTCAAACCCAGGACCTCAGTCAGCTGAGATCATGACCTGAGCCAAAATCACTTGAGTCTACCACTGAACCGACTGAGCAACCCAGATGCCCCTAACCCACATTTAAAACCTTTACAAGGAGGATGCCCACCTTCACAAGATTCCAACGGTAGTATAAAAACCATCTATTCTTACAAACAATAAGCCAATAGAATAAGGTCATCCAAACAGAAGTTATATTTATAAAAATTTAGTAAATATATCCACACAGTCAATACAGGTGAACCAGATTCTGGATGAATAAAACTCTCATACCTGACTTTGGAGACCAAACTGTTCCCCACCTATCTCACAGAGAAGTGACAGAGCAGACTTCCATTACTGTCCACTGACAAAATGCTACTCAGCAAGTAAGCACGCTGGCAAACATTAAGATCACATAAATATCAGTAAAAATATTAACATAAACTAAAATGCTTGTAGCAACTGAATTATATATCAAGTATTTATATAATCATAACAAATAACTCAAATATGTTGTACACCACTCATGGGTTCAAAGGATGATAGCAAAAAGCAATGAAAATATTAAATCTCATTATTGATCTACTAGCTTTGGGTGTTTATTTTGATTTTTAAACTTTTTAAATTTTTTTTTTAGAAATCTCTATGCCCAACCCATGATCCCGAGATCAAGAGTCACATGCTGCTTCAACTGAGCCACCAGGCACCCCATTTGGATTTCTCTTAAATTCATGCACAAAATAAACAATTTTCCTTTTTCTTTTAGTAACTTTTACAATTACAGGAAAAATTAACTACATTTAAAAGAAATGATACAATTATAGATTGGATAGGGGAATAAAAATTTTTAAAGATATAAAGAACTACTACTGAATTAAATTGAAAAATATCAATATGAACTCATGATTTTGAAAAATATCTTTTATGTTATTTATTTTTGACCAGTAGTCAAGATAATTCAGGGGAACAATAGCCTTTTAGAATGATGCTGGAACAACTGAATATCCACATGGAAATCAAAGAACCTTGAACCTTATATCTTGTATTCTCACCCCATACACGTAATTTAACTATAAAATGAATAAATAACCTTAAGGTAACCTTGGAATATGCAATAGTATTTTTATATAAGGCATACCAAGCATAATCCTTAAAATATCTGAAAATTGACAAATGACATACTTCATCAAAATTAAACCCTCTGTGTCCCATATCGGGCTCCCTGCTCGGCGGGAAGCCTGCTTCTCCCTCTCCCACTCCCCCTGCTTGTGTTCCCTCTCTCTCTGTGTCTCTCTCTGTCAAATAAATAAAATCTTTAAAAAAAAAAATTAAACCCTCTGCTCATCAAAAAGCACTAAAAAAAATGAAAGCAAGATGCAACTAGGCAAAAATACTTTAAAAATACATCTCTAATAAATGATTTCTATGTAGAATATATAAAAAACTCTTTTCAGGGCGCCTGGGTGGCTCGGTCGGTTAAGCGACTGCCTTCGGCTCAGGTCATGATCCTGGAGTCCCGGGATCGAGTCCCTCATCGGGCTCCCTGCTCGGCAGGGAGTCTGCTTCTCCCTCTGACCCTCTTCCCTCTTGTGCTCTCTCTCATTCTCTCTCAAATAAATAAATAAAATCTTAAAAAAAAAAAAAACTCTTTTCACTCAATAGTAATAAGACAAATCAATTGGAACATGGGGGGTAGACGCAAAAGATTTGAGTAGACAACTCACAGTGGATATAAAATGGCAAGTAAGTATATAAAGATGTTCAATTTCACTACTCATCAGGAAATACAAAATCAAACCCACAATGAAATATCATTAAACACCAACCAGAATGGCTGAAACTTAGAAACACTGACAATAACCAGACCTAGAAAAATGGAGCGCAAATGGAATCTTACCGGTAGAAAGGGAAAAGTATGCAGACCCTTTTGAAGAAACTGTCAAACTGTCTTCCAAAGTTAGACACACACTTTCCAAGAAATCAGCAATTTCAGTTCTAATTATTTCCATAAGAAACATAAAAAGATATATTATGTTGCATAAATGTTCATAGCAGCTTTATAAATAATAGCCACACAGAGGAAGAAAACTTTCAGCTGCTGAATGGATGAATCTCAAAACCACTATGCTAAGTACAAAAGCCAGACAGAAAAGATTTCATACTCTATGATTCCATTTATATATCAATCTAGAAAAGGCAAAACTACAGGAAGAACAACAGATCAGTGACTGCCAGGAACTAGAGTGTTAGGAGGGGATAGAACATAAAGGGTCATGAACATTCTGGGATGAAGGAAACATTCTATATTTTGATTATGATGATAGTTATATACATGACTGTACATACTTCTCAAAACATTCAACTGTACCTGTCTTTAGAAGGACTTATATTGTATGTAAAATATACCTTAAAAGAACAACTCTCACACAGAAAAAAACCTTCAAATTTATTTACTGGGTAGTGAATGGCAGACAGACTAATATCAAAGTAACTTCTTTGAAAATAAAATTTGTAAAATCTGAATAAAATATAAAGCCTAACTACTAGAAGTCACTTGTGAATAACCAAAAGCAAAATGGAATGGAAGGACATCTGATGCTTGGAAGAAAACATTGCTGGCTAAGATCTGTGTTGAAACAAATGTTAGCTACGGACATTTCCTCATGTGCATGGAAAGGGGGAGACTGGAACCAGACCTCACATACGCTTCAGTCATACTGATGTGAAAAGACAGATGAAGTTCTCAGGGCTATGGAGATTGGAAACTGAGGGGAAACCTTGAAGGGAGGGAACCACAGAGAAGGGAGCCCCCAGATTAGAATAAACTCTCAGATTTTCCTTATACCCCTAACATGTACCTTCACAGAAGGACTCTGAGCAGCTCAGGAAAAGCAACACCTGAACTGCTGAAGAAACCCAGCAGAGATCCATCATGTCAATGGCTGAGATGATGTAGATTGGAGTGTAAGTCTAGCCATCATAAAAGCCTCCCAGAACAAAATGTGCCATTGAACAGGATAAGGTAAGAATCCAGAATCTATAATCTACCTCCTAAAATGTGCAGTATACAATAAAAATTCCTAGACATGTTAAAAACCAAAACAAGAAAATGGGACCCAGAAGGAAGAAAAAATTACTCAAATAAAAAAATGACAAGATGCACAAAGACTTTAAAGCAATTATTAGAAACATTTTCAACAATATACAGAAAAAGCTGGTCACAACAAAGAGTAGCATAATAAAAGAGACATAAAAATTGCAATGTGAAAACCTAATGCAAATTCTGCAACTATGAATTAAAATAATTTAAATAAAAATGTCAATTGATAGGTTTAACAAGAGATCGGATAGGACAGAAAAAAAGGTCAGTGATGTTGAAAATAAATGAATCATTTATCCATTCTGAGAAATTAAATTACTGAAAAAGAAATTAACAGAGCCTCAGTAACCTGTGGGACAATACCAAATGTATTAACATGAATGTAATTGGAGTTGCAGAGGAAAGAGAAAATGGGACAGAAAAAGAATAAGAAATAAAGGTCAAACTTTATACAAACTTGGTGAAAAACATCAACTTACAGTTTAAGAAGCTCTGCAAACCCCAAGCAGGAAGAATACAAAGAAAATCACACCTAGGCACATCATAGTCAGACTGCTGAAAACCAAAGATAAAAAGAAAATCCTGAAAGCACCCAGAGAATAATCAAAACATTATACACATAGGAATAATGATACTAATACACCTGACTTCTCATCAGAAACGATGGAAGACAGGAAACAATGCAAGAACCTCTTTTAAATACTCAAAAACACATCAAGGGGCACCTGGGTGGCTCAGTTGGTTAAGCACCTGCCTTTGGCTCAGGTCATGATCCCGGAGTCCCAGGATGGAGCCCCACATCGGGCTCCCTGCTCAGCAGGGAGTCTGCTTCTCTCTCTGCCCCTCACCCTGCTCACGCTCTCTCTCTCTCTCTCAAATAAATAAAATCTTAAAAAAAACAAAAACAAACAAATCAACCCAGAACTATATATTCAGGGGGAAAAAAGTCTTCAAAACAAACTGCAGGCTTCTACCTCCAGACACAATGGAGGAGAGATGAACCTTTCCCTACATTTTAACTCAGTATAGCTATAAACCTTGAACATGACACATAAGACAAACACAAGAAGGCATTAAAAAGTAGACAGAAGTGGCAGACCAACTAGAGCCTCAGGCGCTGAAGAATAAAAAAGCATAAATTCCCTAGGTTTGCTTTCTGATTCGTAAACAGAAGAGGTGCTAAAGAAGCCAACAATCCAGAAACACTAACAGGTACACAACAAAAAGAGCCCAAGAAATGCCTGCTGTCTCTAACCAAAAGAGGGGGAAAGTGGCAGGCCAGCAAGACAGAAAACTGTTAAGATAATAACCAACCTCTTGAAGGCAAATCCCATACCCCACAGCAAAGGCTAAAGAGAACCCAGACACCCCCTCTCCCCACGGACAGGATGATATACAGAAGGCTAGGTTGAGAGCCAGGACATTCATACCCACTGGACAGGAATAAGGCCTCCTTCCTCCACCATGTCAGTGGAGAGAAAGGGGGACGCCTGGAGTTGAACATCCACACAGTGATCAAGAGGTGTCCCTAACCCTATACCTCCCCACTGGGGTGGTGGCAGGGGACACCTACTGGAGAATCAGAACTTAAACCACTGCCCAGAGCTAACATGCCCACCTCCACTCCCACTGCAGTGTTTGCAGTGTCACTGGGGACCAGCTGAAAAGCAGGAAACTTCTAAGCCAGTGTGGTATCAGCAAAGCACAGAGGAGAGTCTAAACTTTCACTCTTGTGCAACATCCACTAGAGGCTCCTCCCCAACAATCAGTGGAGGTTGATTATGGAACTGGAATTTCCACACACTCAGGAGTAACACAGTGGTGCTGCCCCTTTTGGTTTTCACCCCAAATGCAGTTTCAGATAAAATCTGCTTCAGATAAAAGGGGGAGGGGTATTAAATAATTATATAGAGTTTTATAACACAATACTACAAATATAAAGGATTTCATCAAAAATAACTTATCATACCATAATAATAAAAACCATTTCAATTAAAATAAGACAATCAGTAAATGTGAGCATATATGTGAAGGCATACATATTAGTTATTTCCCAAATACTTCAACGTATACATTGTTAAAATGCTTTACTAAGAAATTATGAACAAGCTTGATGCAAATTTTTAAAGAAATACAAAGTTTCAGCAAAGAAACAAAGTCTTGGCAAAGAAATATAAGATATCAGGAAGAAACAAATGGCAACTTTAGAAGTGAAAAATACACTAACAAAAATAAAGTACTGAAAGGGCTTACCGATGGAATGGAGAAATTACCCAACTTGAAGAAGTGAGGAAAACTGGACTGATGATTTAAAATGATATCTTTACCATGAAGTAACTTTTTATTATATATTTGGTCTACATCTGGACTTTCTATTCTGTTCCAGCAATCTATTTATGAATCTAATGCCACAGTTGTAATTGTAGCTTTCTAGTAAGTTTTTAACATCGGTAAGGGCTGCTACCTCTTCATCTTTAAGGATGTTTACAGCTGTTTTTATTTTTTTCTGTTGAAATTTAAATCTCATAAAAATTACATTAAGTTTATACATTAAGTTAGGGGACATATTGTGCTTTTATTCTCTTTGCTGCCATCTTTTATTGAGAAACATATCACATAGAGAAAAGTGTATTTTTGTAATTTAAGGAATTATTAAGAGAGCATCTGTATATCAACACATAGGATAACATCAGGAATCCTGTCAGTGAAACCATTCATATGATTATTCCAAACCCCTTCTCATAGGTACAGACTATTATGGGTTTTGTAGTAATTAATCTTCCGCTTTTCTTTGGATGTCTTACTAGCTACATATATATCTCCAAACAATATAATTTAGGTTTGCTTATTTTGAACTGCATTTAAACATAAACATACTATCAGATTTTTTTGTGACTTAGCTTCAACTCAGTGTACATTTGTGGAAGTCAACCATTTGATTTTTGTAGCTGTAGATCATGCATTTTCATTGCTAGATAGTATTCCTTTGGATGCATATATCCTAATCTAATTACCAAGAAATTTACATTGCTTCCAGTTTGCAGCTATCATTAAAAAAAATTTTTTTAAATATACACTATACATTCTCATACATGTATCCTAACACACATGTGCAGATATTTTTCTATGGAGGAGTTCTCAAAGTATGGTCCACAGACCTGTGAGGTGAATATATCTCAGACCTTTTCAAGGGATCCATGAGGCCAAAGCTATGTTCATAATAAGACATTATTTACCATTTTCACTGTGCTGATATTTGCATGTGGTGCAAAAGCAATGGTGGGTAAAATTGCTGGTGCCTTTTCAGTAACCAAGGCAGTGGCACCAAACCGTACTAGCAGCCATTACATTCTCAATTCGCTCTGCAACTGCAGTAAACATAAATAACGCTAGTTTCATTTAAGAATATCACTGATGAAGCAGTACAATTATTAAATTTCAAAATCTCAATCCATAAGTACACATCCTTTAAATATATGTGTGACAAAATGGGAAAGCATTAAGTAATTGTGCTGCACCAAAGTATGAAGGCTTTCTGGAAGAATGGCACTTCTGTGCTCATTTGATTGGTAAGCTGAAATAACTTTATGAAACATAAATTTTACCTCGAAGAAAAACTGAGAGATGACTACTCAGGCTTATTTGAAAACTATTTCTTCAAAAATGAATACAGTGAGCCTATCACTCCAAGAAAACAACTGAGACCACTTACAGCCAATGACAACACTAAACAAACATGTATCTACCATAGTGAGTTTGACTGCTTCCCAATACTTAAACTTTTCTGATGAGATCAGGGTTATAATAACAAATGTCAATTTTGTTATTTATTAAAATGTGTCAATATTTAGAATATCTGGATCATTCAATGAACCAATATTTCCCAAAATACCAATTAATAATGTTATAAAATCATACATAAGAGACCTGTTGAAACTGCAAGATAATAGATTATAATATTAAAGAGTAAAGAAATGTTCATTGATCAGGCTTCAGATTCCACTTTGGACCAAATCTTGAAGAATCTACTTCTCAAGTTTTGTGCAATATTAACCAGAAATACTTATAATTATCTAAAGTGGCTATTAAAGTTAAGTTTCCCTTTTCCTACTACATATCTTTATGTGGCTGGATTTTCTTCATATATTTAAACCAAAATAACATATTTTCAACATGGAATGCAGAGCAGATATGAGAATTCAGCTGTCTTCTATGAAGATAGACATCAGTGTTTCAAAATAAGAGTATAAAGGTGTGCTGAGACCAAAAAGTTTGAGAACTTTATGTCATAAGGGTGTATAAGCAGGAGTGAAAACTGCTGTCTGTTCAGCTTTACTAGTTGTTATACTCTATTTTCCCAAATGACTGTTGCAGTTTTCACTCTCCCTCATCAGTAGAGCATTAGAGTTCCCACTGATCCGAATCCAGACCAACACTGACTACACTCAGACTTCGATTCTGCTGATCTGATAGGAATGTAAGGCTATCTCAGGGCAGTTTCAATTTGCATTTCATGATTATGAATGGGATTGTACACCTTTTCATATGCTTACTGGACATTTGGATTATGTCTTTTGTAAATAGCCTATTTAAATCCTCTGCCCATTTCTCTACTGGTTTGTCTCTGTTTTTCTTACTGTAGTTATTTTATGTATTCTAGAAATGATTCCCTTCATTGGCCATACTTGTTGTTTTATAGCCAGTGCTTTCTGTATCTTAAGACTTACTTTGTAAACATGTTCTCCAGTATTATCTTTTCAAAATTTTATAATTTTATGTGGAAATGCAAAGGACAATAAAATAACTCGACATTTTCCGATCATTTGTTCCTTCTCTAGTTTTTCAGTGATCTGGTCTTATTTTCTTAAACTTTTTTTTTTAAAGATTTTATTTATTTATTTGACAGAGAGAAACACAGCGAGAGAGGGAACACAAGCAGGGGGAGTGGGAGAGGGAGAAGAAGGCTTCCCGCTGAGCAGGGAGCCCGATGCGGGGCTCGATCCCAGAACCGTGGGATCATGACCCAAGCCAAAGGCAGATGCTCAACGACAGAGCCACTCAGGTGCCCCTTATTTTCTAATATACCTGGCAATTTGACTTGTTGAATTTTTTTTAAACTATAGAGATATCTGGAGACACGAAATTAAGCTATTTTCAACCAGAGAGGATTTATTTTTTTCTTCAAACCAGCACTTAGGCTAGAAAGGATCACTTTAATTCAACCTGCAGATGAGCTGATTTGAAGCTGGTTTTCTTTTTCTTTTTTTTTTTTTTTTTTAGGATTTTATTTATTTATTTACAGAGAGAGACACAGCGAGAGAGGGAACACAAGCAGGGGGAGTGGGAGAGGGAGAAGCAGGCTCCCACCGAGCAAGGAGCCCGATGTGGGGCTTGACCCCAGGACCCTGGGATCATGACCTGAGCCGAAGGCAGACGCTTAATGACTGAGCCACCCAGGCACCCCTCTTTTATTTCTTTTTTAAAGATTTTTATTTATTTGACAGAGAGAGACACAGCAAGAGAGGGAACACAAGCAGGGGGGAGTGGGAAAGGGAGAAGCACGCTTCCCACCAAGCAGGGAGCCCAATGCAGGGCTCGATCCCAGGACCCTGGGATCATGACCTGAGCCGAAGGCAGACACTTAACAACTGAGCCACCCAGGTGCCCCTGAAGCTGGTTTTCAAGTCTGTGAAGACAGATTTTCGCCCCCCTCCTCCTCCCCAGTTTTCCCTTATTCTAATCGTGTAGCTCAGGGATCAGAAAACTTTTTCTAAAAAGGGCCACACAGTAAATATTTTAGGGACATCTTTGTGGGACAAGAGGCAAAATCAAGGATATTATGTGAGCACTTATCTACCAAGAAAGAAAATAAATTTTCACAAACATTTTGTAACTACTGTTATTATTCAAAATATGTTAACAATTGGGGTCCCTTGGTGGTTCAGTCAGTTAAGCATCCAACCCTTAATTTCACCTCAGGTCGTGATCTCAGGGTTACAGGATCAAGCCCTGTGTTGGGCTCCACACTTGGCGCAGAGTCTGCCTGAGATTCTCTCTCTCTGACCCCTCCCCCCATTTGTACACTCTCTAAATAAATAAATAAACAAATAAATAAAATCTTTTTTTAAGAATATGGTAACAACTGAGCATGTTTTTCTTTTTTGGTAATACAGGCTGTTCATGAAAAGAATGGAATTTGGAAGGAGGATAACATTTTACTTAACTGGAGTTCAAAAAGCTACTCTTTTCTATCAAAACTGATAGTAAAATAGTCATCTATTCATTAAGATATACAATGAAATTTTATATATCAATCTTTTTTCTTAAGATTTTATTTATTTCACAGAGAGAGAGAGATAGTGAGAGCAGGAACACAAACGGGGGGGAGGGGGAGAAGGAGAAGCAGGCTTCCCGCTGAGCAGGGAGCCCTGATGTGGGGACTCGATCCCAGGACCCTGAGATCATGACCTGAGCCGAAGGCAGATGCTTAACAACTGAGCCACCCAGGTGCCCCTACATATCAATCCCTGAAAATATCTTTTCACACAGAGGTACTGCCAAATACTGGTATCAATACAGAACCATAATTTTATCTGAGCATACTCATCTTTGAAAAGCACTTATAAAATTTTATTAAAATCTTTTGATCTTTGCTTTTAGCATGCCATTATATTTCAGAATAATCACTTTCAATTAAAGTGGAGGTTGAAGCTCAATTACAGTTAAATGGATTTTGAAATTTGAAAATTTCCTTCCTTGAGGTCCAAAAACTGTTACTAAACTGTAGTTTGAGCTTGGAAAAATTTCCATACTAAATTTATGTGGGAATGGAGATACTTTTTATTTTAAATTGTGATGGCATGAAAAAATGTACAAAGCAGCTTGACATTACTTCTGATTTGAACACCACTAACTGTTGTAGAATGACTTTACCACAATTTAAGTTTCACATAAAAGCAGTATTTGTCTTGTAATTTTAGGCTATCGATTTTGCAGCAGAAGTTAACTTCCAAATCCATTAGGTATTTCATTAGAGGTTGAGGGCAATCTTCTTACTCAGAAAAAAATTAATCTCAATCCTAAATTCAAAATTGTGCAATAAAACTTTGCCACTGCTAAATCATCAAACTGCTGCATGGTAGGGCAGTTCAGTACTTTCAGCTTCTATTTCTAACAAAAATTCCTAGACTTGAGATACCGACATCCACAGGAGCCAATGAAATTCACTATTAACACCATTAGTTTAATAAACCACAACAGATTAAACGTTTTCTGCAAAGCACCTGCTGATGAATAAACATAATGAATATGCACAGGCTTTTAAACACCATTATGTTTTAAGAAGTTCATAAATTTGTCCAACTAAACCCTTTTTTGCTCCATACTTATTTTTACCACTATTAATTTTAACACATCTTAGTAGATTCCACTTCAGGTTATACTGAATTAGTTTTTTCTCAACTTCTTTGAAAATATTTTGTCTGTAATTGTTTCATGCAGATAATTCATAAAACCTAAATCTTCAGTGACTTCAAACTCAGCATCAACCTCTAGAATAAACAACTGAACAGTATTGCAATATCTACTGATAACATCAACAGCCAGGAAAACCACTAGAAATCATTTGACCAATTTTTTTAAAAATGACTATTGATATTGCTCGTAATGTCCTCAACTTTTAAAACTACTCTTGCTCAAAGGCTGAGTTTCTTTTCTATGCACACATTTCTTTGCTGTAGTCAAACATGATTTAATTAACTCATCCTGAATAAATGGCTTTCTGTGGTTGGCTAACAAATGAGCCACTCAGAAACTTACTTTAGTTTTAGTCTCATTTTCATTTTTCACTTTTGTAAAGAATTTCTGCTGTGATGAGATAGTCCATTTTCATTTACTATTTTTTTCTGATCATTACCTTTCTGTGAGTTTGGAATAGTATGATGAGTGCTCAGTCTGGTAACACTGACATATATTGTATTCTTTTCCCCAGCTACAGTGTCCCAGCATAAGAAATATAATGCTTTGCCAGCTAATCTGATAACAACAGAATTAATTCCATAATGCCTCAAAAGTACTACATATGAAGTCCACTTTTTTCTTCTTCTCTTGTTTTAACGTGCTAAGTATGCACCAGTAATAAAAGAAATTAGTAGGATGCTGGGACAGTACATGTGTCAATCAAACACTGAGAACTGTAATTGTGGCACTGTGATTTGCAGCATGCCCACAGCAGAGCAAAGCATGTGTGGTCTCTGCAGCAACAACTCAACTCTGTCAAGGTAGCACAACAGAAGCCATAGGTAATATGCAAATTAATGAGCGGGGCTTTTGTTCCAATAAAACTATTTACAAACACAAAACTTTGAATTTCAGATGACTTTCATGTGTTATAAAAGATATTCTTTTGAATTTTTTTAACTAAACTGGGACACCTGGGTGGCTCAGTCAGTTAAGCATCTCTTTTTTTCTTTTTAAGATTTTATTTATCTGAGAGAGGAAGAGAGAGCGGCAGAGAGAGATAGCAAGAGAGAGCACAAGCACGGGGGGAGGGGGAAGCAGGCTCCCCACTGAGCCTTACGACGCCGGGCTCCATCCCACTGGGATCACGATCTGAGCCACAGGCAGACGCTTAACCGACTGAGCCACCCAGGCGTCCCAAGCATCTGACTCTTGTTCAAAGCTCAGGTCTCAATCTTAAGGTCGTGACTGGGCTCCACACTGGGGGTGCAGCCTACTTAAAAAATAAAAAAAAATAAAAAGTAAAAACTATCGGGTAGTGGGCTGGATTTGATCCACAGGCCATAATTTGCTAACCTCTGATGTAGCCTTCGGGCATCCCAAATGGAAGTCTACAGTATTAATGATACCTAAATCCTACTTTTGTCTTCCTAACTCTATAGACTACCAGAATCTCTTCTCAGTTTTCCAGCCTCTCAGCTGGTCTTTTATGAACTGGATAAATGCCTCAAGGGGAAAAGGAAAGTTAACAGCAGGCTGACCTCAAGGCTTAATCCTTCCCTCTGGGCTCTCAATGCCTCAAGTCCTCATCCCTCTGACAGTCCTGTGATGCCTTTAAATATTTCTTTGAAAAAAATATTTTACCCAACTCTTCTAGTTGTTCTCACTGGGAAAGCTGATCTAATACAAGTTTCTCTGCTATACGTGAAGGTGGAAGCAGTATTTGCCCTACCAGATATTGAAACGTATTACGAAGCTATAGTAACTGTGGTGGTGTGATACTGTCACTAGGGTACATAAGCATGCAAATGAATTAAAACAGAGAGCTTAGGAACAATCCACACATACACAGAACATGTCCTAGGTGACAGAAGTTATCTTTCAAATATGTCGAAGAAAAAAAAAAGCAGTTTCAATAGATAATGTACTAACAACTGGCTCTCCATATATGAGAAAAGGACATTGGACTCCTATATGACACAATACATAAAAATAAAAAATACCTAAATGTTAGGGGAAAACTATAGAAATGAACTTATGAAATATATTTTTTAAGGACACATTAGAAACTACTGTAATCAGGGTGACCGGGTGGCTCAGATGGTTGAGCATCTGCTTTCAGCTCCAGTTGTGATCCCGCAGTCCTGGGATCGAGTCCCGCACTGGGCTCCCTACTCCTTGGAGAGCCTGCTTCTCCCTCTGCCTCTTTCTCTCTCATGAATAAATAAATAAAATATTAAGAAAAAAAAGAAACTATGTAAGCATTTTAATTTTTGAAATAAATAATCAAAGTTCAAAAATCAAAACTTTCTAAAGGGGTATAAAATGGAAAGTGGCACTGTAGAGAGCCACACAGGAGAAATTCCACAGAGCCAAAGAATTTTACCAGTTTCCTATGTAGTCGTCAAAAGATATTTTGTTTATATAAGTTCAGGTCATTTTCCACCCCCACATCAAAGGGGCTCTTTATTGTATCAAAGAATACCACTCACCTTATCAGAAAGGTAAATTAATTTCCTTAAATCAACCTTAACTAAAAAAAAAAAAAAAATTACAAATAAATTATGACTTTTACTGAGAAAAAAAATAAGGCCAAGGACATCTTCACTGAATGGGCCATCCAAATTTGTCTTTTACCAACAAGTATATCAAACTCTTAATTTTCTAAAACAGAAATTTCCAGTTTCCTCTCAGCTCTACCCAATTTAATGTCTAAAAAAAAAATTTAAGAATCAAGTCGCCAAGATATAAGTAAACAAATATATCAATTTTTAGGTATAGGTATACCTAACAGCATTCCAAGGTCAAATCTTAGAAATTTTTTGCTGCATCCATACTTTGTATTCTAACAAAATCATCCATAATAGATCTTTGATGATATAGCTTTGCATTTTAGACTGAAAAGATAATGTAATTTCTTACTAAGCAAAATGAAGAAACTGGGTAGAAATAGATAGCACGACTTGGTAAAGATGTCACAAGACATTCCTGACTCTTACCTATTAAATATAATAATAATGTTTTATTTAGAAAATATTTTTAGAAAACATTCTAATACAAAAACACACTCAAAATCACTGGCCACATGTGCTTAAATATATTAATCCAGACTCAGTAATTCCTGGTAAACTTCCTATAACTTTTATTCTATGTCACATCCATCTTTTCACGGGACTTCTTCCTCTGAACATTGACCAGAGGGTCCAATCTTTCACCTTCTTTTCTACTCTTGTTTAGCAGTGTGCTTTGCTGTCACTACTAGTTAGGAAAACTATCTATGATTCCAACCCTGACACTTAGTCCCAAAGATGTTTCATGGAGTTTAAGGCTCAGCCTAGTGAAAACAAAACTCCTGATTCTCCCACATGCTCAGGCTTGAAACTAGAGACATTTGTAACTCCTCTTGCATCAAATATAACTCATTCTACCCCAACTACATTTGGTCTTTACATTTCACACATAATACCTAAATTCAGAAATTTACATTCACTGACCTTAAATTACAACAGTAATACTGAACATTTTTGTCTTCAAGTAAACCTCTCCAATTTAACTACAAAAGGCTAGGAGGGTTAAGAGTGGATATGTGAACAAAACTGAGATCCTCAGGAAGGAAGAAGGTGGAATGAATGTTTTGTAGTTAATTAACAGTGTGCTTCAGAGGAAGCAGGCACCATCCATGGTCCCAAAGGACAATCACAGTTTAATCAAATGGTGGTTGCCCCAACACTTACTGATTACTGGTTTAAGATGTAAACATGGGAGGTAATTCTAACTAACAAACGTTAGAAGAAATCTGCTAGGGTAGAAGAAACCATTTGAAAAGGGTTTTTCCTTAATTAAAATAATAATTATAATTAAGAAAAGATGTGGCCCTCCATCTCTGAGTGTTATTATGAAGCTATGATACTTAAAGTTCCTGCCCACTCTCTTTGGACTATGAGAGGAACTGGACCACGGAAGAATCCAATACACTGTGGGTGCACAATGTAGAGATAGTAAGAACCTGGCAACTTGACATCACAATGCCACTGAACTTAGCCATGACCCTAAGTCCTGATTTCTTACTATAAAAAACCCAGCATCCAACAAGGTAGAATTCACAAAGCCTGGTATCCAAATAAAAATTACCAGTTACGAGATAAGACATTTTTAAAATAGTTCTATAAGTGTACTCAATGTGTTCAAAAAGCTAAATAGAGATATGGAAGATATAAAAAGACTCAAATCAAACTTCATAAGATAAAAATAACATCTGATATGAAAATTACATTGGATATGATTAACAGATTAGAAATTACAAAGAAAAGATTAGTGAATTGAAGAAAAAAAAACAGAAACTAAAATGAAACATAAAGAGGAAAAATTTATATTAAAAAATGGAAAAAAAAGGGCATTAGTAAGCAATGGGAAAACTTCAAATGGCCTAATTTTAAGGTAACTGGAGTCCCCAAAAGAGAGGAAAGATGGGGGAACAGAAGAAATATTTGAAGAAATAATTGGCAAAAACTTTCTAACCATAATGAGAACTATAAACTCACAGATTCAAGAAATTCAACAAATCCCAACCACAAAAAAACATGAATAAAATCACACCAAGGCATAACATAATCAAACTGTCCAAAACTGGTGACACAGTAATAAGAGTACACAGATAAAAAGACATGTACGGGGCACCTGGGTGGCTCAGTCATTAAGCATCTGCCTTCCACTCAGGTCATGATCTCAGGGTCCTGGGATCGAGTTCCACATAGGGCTCCCTGTTCAGCGGGAAGCCTGCTTCTCCCTCTCCCACTCCCCCTACTGGTGTTCCCTCTCTCGCTGTGTCTCTCTCTCTAATAAATAAAATCTTAAAAAAAAAAAAAAAAAGACATGTACAGAGGAACAAAGATAAGGATGATACCAGACAGGGGCGCCTGGGTGGCTCAGTCGTTCAGCGTCTGCCTTCGGCTCAGGTCATGATCCCAGGGTCCTGGGATCGAGCCCCACATCGGGCTCCCTGCTCTGCGGGAAGCCTTCTCCCTCTCCACTCCCCCTGCTTGTGTTCCCTCTCTCACTGTGTCTCTCTCTGTCAAATAAATAAATAAAATCTTTAAAAAAAAAAAAAAAAAAAGATGATACCAGACAGTTCATGAGAAACAGTGCAAGCCAGAAGACTGTGGCACGACATCTTTAAAGTAATGATGGGGGAGTCAACTAGAATTCTGTACCTGCCAAAAATATGTTTCAAATACGAAGGGAAGATAAAAGCACTTTGGAAGTATAACTACTAAAGGAATCCATCACCTGCAGACCTGTACTGCAAGAAATGTTAAAGGACATCTTCAGACACTAAGAAAATGACAGAAGGTGAAAATCTGTATCTACACAAAGCAATGAAGAACATGAGAACTGGTAATAACAGGGGTAACTATTTTTTTTTTAAGTCTCTTTAGGAGATATCTGACAGCTTAATCAAAATAACATTATGTTGGGGTGCCTGGGTGGTGCAGTCAGTTGGGCATCCGACTCTTGGTTTCAGCTCAAGTTGTGATCTCAGGGTCATGAGATCAAGCCCTGTGTCGGGCTCCAGGCTCAGTACAGAGTCTGCTTAAGACTGTCTCTTCCTCTCCCTCTGCCTCTCCACCCGCATGTGCTTGCTCTCTCTCTCAAATAAACAAATCTTTAAAAAAATAACAATACTTTATGGCATTTATAACACATGTAAAACTCAAATGCATGAGAGCAATAGCACAAATTCCAGGAGAGGAAAAATGGAAGGAAACAAAAGCACATTTTTATTATATATGAAATTATAATATCACTGAAAGATTGAATGTGGTAATAAAAGATGTATACTATAAACCCTAAAGCAACCAATAAAATAACAAAGCAGTTATAGGTAATAATCCAAAAAGGAGATAAAATGGAATCATAAAAAATATCCAATCCAAAAGAATGCAAGAAAAGGAAACAAAGAACAAACAAATAGGATTAAAAAAAAGGAAGATTTAATCACATTAAATACACATGTCCTAAACACTCCCATTATAAAAGCAGAGATTGTCAGGTTAGCTTTTAAAAAGCAAAACCACTGCCTACAAAAAACATACATTAAATATAAAGACACAAAGAGTTAAAGTAAAAGGATGGACTAAGATGTACCATGCTTAAACTAGTCAAAAGAAAGCTGCAGTGGATCCATTAATATAAGACAAAGGAGATTTCAGAATTAAACACAGGATTTCTCTGTTAGAGTCAAAAGTATCTTTATCAGGATCTTTCCCTGATCAAAGTTACAAAGCTCCATATAACCACTAGAGCACCTAACACAGCCTCCCTATGATGGGGAATATTCAATGATGTGTACCTTCTACAGTCTGGAGAACAGAAATGTTACAGTTGATACACAATTTCAGTTCTGTGCTAAAAAGGGTTAACACAGCCGTCTTGAGACCGCTCTCCTTAGAAAGGCCTGTCTGCACAGCTGGTCCCTGGGAACCTGAATTTTGGGAGGGTTGCTATGACTCCCTCAGTGTAAAGAGCAGTTGCCTGTGCCTATACTATCTGGGCAAACAATGTGACTTCCCTTCTGGTATGTGCTAGGCAAAGGCTGCCTATGTGACTAGCCACCATTCAGGGCAGGAGTACCACACACACATTGCTACATTTTCATTGCAAAGACAAGAAGGTGCTCTGTGTAACCCCTCATAGGAGGGTAAGCACCTAAGGAAGGCTGTACGTGAATTCCTCCAGACGCTGTCAATATTTTTTTTCCACTGAGATCCTTCCATTATATATCCTCACCATATCACGGCAGTAAATCTTAGCCACAATTACAACTTTATGGTGCATGACATTAGTTTTTCTAGTGATTCTCCAATGTGAAGACATTCTCATGGACCCCCAGCAAACAGAATTCAGATCTGTGAATGTTTGCCCTTCCTCTTAAAAAACTATAGGGCAAAATGAATATATAACTTGATGCATTCTTTACACTTACATTACTAGGATTATATAAAAAATAACAGTATTGGACATCATTATTGATAAAATAGGTGCCTGCAAATCACCTTACATAAAGATGCAGTCCAATATTTAAATAATCTTATATAAACCTACTCCCAGTTGCTTAGAGGATGGGTGTGGAGAGACTTCCACCATATATTGTTTAAAAAAAAATTTTTTTTTTTACCAAAATTACATTACATTGCTTATCTATATTCTCAATGTGTACTGCCACCGACCTCATGACAGAGAAGCTATTTTTGTTCTTTTTGCAATCTATAAAAAGAACCAAAAATACAAAAAACTTACGACTCTTCTCACAGAACTAAGTTGGTTTTATACAAGACACCTGGCCAAAAATCAGTATAATACAATGGAATTTCAATATGGAGTTGTGGCAGGAGGTGAGGGAGAAAACATAAGAAATTATCAATTCTAAGTAGGGAGATAATATTATTAATTTTTAATGTTTTACTTATAGAGTACTACACTGAACATTTAATTCAGAACTAGTCAAAAGAACAGAAGTATGTGTTGGAAGTTTACTGGTAATATCTTTTGGAGGGCAATGAGCAGAGTGCAGGAAATGGGGGCTTCAGGTAAATAAATGATCAAACATCTGTAGCATTCAGAATCAAACTATTCCATCGATAGTATCCAAATTATCCAGATCTCCAAGATGTTGGTAGCACCTCCAGGGCTCCAAAGAGGAATTTAAAAGAAAAACACCATTACCTTTCCTGAAACATAGGTTCACAGTATAGCATATTCTTCAATCTAGCAAAAGATAAAGGTCCCCCTGGAAAAACTGAAAACAATCTGAAGGAAATTACAGAAAAACTAAACAATTTAATATAGAATGCCATTTAAAAACTGAGGAAATCAGGGGCACCTGGGTGGCTCAGTCGTTAAGCGTCTGCCTTCGGCTCAGGTCATGGTCCCAGGGTCCTGGGATCGAGCCCCGCGTCGGGCTCCCTGCTCTGTGGGAAGCCTGCTTCTCCCTCTCCCACTCCCCCTGCTTGTTTTCCCCCTCTCACTGTGCCTCTGTCAAATAAATAAATAAAATCTTAAAAAAACAAAACTGAGGAAATCATAAGGGACTCAGGGCTCAGCTCAGTCCCCTGTGTCACCCCACCTTCTTGAATAATTCAGAAAGGAAATAAATAAAAACAAAAACTGAGAGAATTATATTAAATGTTAATTTTTAAATAGGAATAATAATATTAATTAAACCAGAATCTCTCAACCTCAGCAAGACTGGCTAGGTCTTTGCCATGGGAAGCTGGCCTGCACGCGGCTGGGGCTTCAGAGGCAGCCACTAGATAAACACTTCCCATTCCGTTCAGCTAACTGCCCTTCCTTGGCAGATTTCATTCATGCATACATTTATCCGATCAATAACTCGCTTGTGTTCCAGGTACTCTGCTAAGCACTGGAGATAAAATGATAAACCGAAACAGGTATTATCCATGTGCTCATGGTGCATACAGCCCTGAGGGGGGGCTGAAATTAATAAAAGACTCACACCAACAGTGTAAACTTACAAATGTTGGTAAAGTGTCATAAAGGAGAGATACATATTCCAGTGAGAATGTATAATAATGATGCAGGCTCAAATACTTCTTATTAAAAGATACTGACAATCAAAAAGTTTACAGAGCACTACAACCCCTCCATCTGACCTTTGCATCTTGTTCTCCTCTGTCTTCTTAGGTTGAAAGGCCTGATTCTAACGAGTTTATTTCACTATCTGTCATGAGTTAAAAACAAATGATTCTAACAAAAATAAGATCTAAACAGTATTAGTGCATCATTTCTAAAACTGTTTTTCAATCCCAACCAAAATTATCAAAATGTAGTTAAATTTTCACCTTCCATAATGAAGAAGTATTCCTTTTATTTTCAACAAATGGGTTTGAAACATACTAAACTCTTCAGAATATTTTTTTAGAAGATTTTTTATTTACTTATTTGAGAGAGAGAGAATGAGAAAAAGCACATGAGAGGGGGGAGGGTGAAAGGGAGAAGCCGACTCCCCAGTGAGCAGGGGAGCCTGATGTGGGACTAGATCCTGGGACTCCAGGATCATGACCTGAGCCAAAGACAGTCGCCCAACCGAGCCACCCAGGCACCCACTTCAGAATATTTTAAACAGAACAGAAAATTCTGTGTCCAAAATTTTTTGACAAATGTGAGAATTTTTGTTTTTTACAAACTTTCATTGTTTGTAAAACAATTTTATTGCTATCCTAGCAATAAAATATCAAACAGAAATAGTTCCAAACATCCATTTTCAAAATGCTCAACCCCCAGCACATTTCTTTGAAGTCATTACATTCTCATTGCTGAAATGTCACCTTTATCTTGAAGAGGCAGATGAAATGTTTATTTTCTTTGAGGTAGGTATCATAATACATTCATCCACATGTCATCAAAATAAAGGTCAACAAATTTAGAACATCTGTCTTTTGGTAAAATAAAAATGTATTCCAAGTTCAATAGCACTTCTACATAGTTTGACCCATAGAGAACATTTTGAGATAGCAAAGATTTTGTCATTGCTCTCCACCCCACATCACTTAGGTAGAATTGTAAAGCTCTACTCTATTTTAGAGGTTTTTTTGACAATTATGTATTCATACATTTTTATAAAATTAACTACATTAGTGACCTCCGTTAACACTCTGGCACTTTGGATCTTTCCTGTAACTATGAGTGATTCCATGAATGATCTCTAGTGCTATTCATTTAGGCTACAAATAATCTATTGAGGAATAACCAAAACAGAAAAAGATCCTTGGCAATATCACTCTAGTAAGGAAAGATTAACAAGATCATTAAGTAATTATATACTATGTTAGATGGCAACAAGTACAAAGGAAAAAACCATAGAACAGGGATGTTATTTGAGGCTAAGACCCTTGAAACTTTCAATAGGGAGCTGAGCAAAGCCCTCGCTGACAAGGCAACTCTTGAATAAATTCCTAAAGGACATGAGGAAGCAAGCCATCACATATCCAAGAAGAATATTCAACAGAGAGGGAACCGGACGTGCCAAGGCCCTGAGGGAAGAGATGTCCGGTGCATTTGAGGAAGAGGAAGGGGGCTGGTACGGTTGAGGGAAGCAAATGAGGGGCAGAGTCATAGTGAGTGAGTGACATCTTAGAAGTACTTATGGGGGTGGTGAAGATCACGAAGAGTCCTGTCAGGTAGTGAGCACTGGTTTTTTGTTTTGTTTTTTTCCTCTTTCTCTGAATGAAACAGGAAGTCCAGTACTGAAGTGTGGTAGGTAAAAGAGTGGTATGACTGACTTGCGCTATTCATTCATTTATTCATTCATCCATTCATTCATATCAGTATGGACTCATGTGTACTTATTTTATTCTGTGAATGAAAACCCAATCCTGTATTTTTTGTTGTGGCTCAAATTGGTCTAGCTCTTAGGAGCTCCTTCAGGTTGGCTCCTGTGTCTTCAACAAGTCTTCATCTTTTTGAGCACTTCCTTACTTTCTGGCACCTCAGGTTGTATTTTCCCCGTACCATGAACTACTTCTCAAGGAACCCGGTTCCTTTTATTGGCGAATAGTGGTTAGGAACCAAGATCTGGGCACCAGGTGTGTTCACAGCTGCTGAGGGTCACTATGTCTAGGCCTTCACAGGGGACAGAACTAGGAATTATATGTAAGCATACTGCCTCATGTGTATACACACATCTACACATCTGTATTTCTATAACTGTCTACATAAATATTAAGAACCATGAGTTTATACTGATACTTCTGATTCCATTTCAACACAAAATTCATCTTAGCTTTTCCTTATTTGTAGCTCCTTTCTCCAACACTGAAAAACCTAGTTCTCATTATCAACCATATGTTTAACTAATTTGTTCGCTTACAATATACACATAAAGTAGTTTCAGAATTGCAAACCCATACCCTTGTGAGAAACACATTTCCTCCAGCACATACATGCCGTGCTTTTTGTCTTGAGCTTTCCAGCTAACCAGTCAAGATACTGTCTGCCAGTTACTCAGGTTAGTTCTTTTCTTCCCTATTCCTTTTACTGTGAATTTTGATATTCCTTTTTGGATTCCCCCATATCCTAGATAGTTGTAATTGCTTATTTAGGGGGTATGTGAAACACTCCTATGGTTCTAAGAGTCAGAGAAGCTATACAAAGAGAGATCTCTGAGAGTGTCTGTCACACCTCACCCATGCTACATCAGACCCTTTCCCATTTCCTTTCCACCTCTTTCCTATTCACCTGCCATAGGTAACCAATCTCTTCAGTTTCCTGTTTAGCCTTCCTGTATTTATTTTCCAAACTGACCATATGCACATATATTTTCTTATATTTCATCCTTTCTTACATAAAAGGATGCACATCTCATAAATGGTCTTTTGTACTTTTTTTTTCACTTAAAAATACATGTTGGAACCAACTTCACATCATTTCATAGAGATATTCCTCACTGTATTTTTACACACACAATATTCCACTGTATAAACCATACCATAGCTTAGTCAATCATTTTATTATGCGTGGCCACTTAGGTTGTTTCCAGTATTTTGCAAGTTAAACAATGCTGCAATTATTAACTTTTAATAGCACAAGTATTTTGCATTATTGGAGGCATATTTTCAGGACAGAATCTTAGAAAGGTCAAAATTCATAGTTTTTAGGTATCACCAAATTGTTCTCCAGAAGATTTATACCAATTTGCATCCTATCAGCAGGGAATAAAAAAGAGTGCCTATTTCCCCACAGACTTATTAACAAATGTGTTGTTACGGGTTTGAATTTCTGTCAGTGAGACAAACTCTTCTTAGGGACAAGCAAATGAGAGAAGTTCTAGCTAAGTCCTGTGCCTATTTGATAATGGAGAAAACCAAAAGACAAAACAAACAAAAAACTGTAGAAATGGCAACAGAAGACTGATGCTACCCTAAGTCTGGACTGACTTAACTGAGTGAAGATGTGACGGTTTGACGATGTGCCAACAGTCCCCCTGGGGCCCCACCGCTCCATCTAAGGGCTCCTCCATCTGCATTCCACCACTCCTGCCCACTCCATAACAATGCCTCCATAAAGAGATGGAGTGCAGGTCTCCCATGGCCCTTGATTCCTCTGCCAGCAGGAGGGCACAGACTTCATCTCTAAATCCCATCTAAATATTTATCAGTAAGTATTTAAAACACAAGGATGGTATCTTCTATCCAAAAAGGGCAGGGGGAGGCAAGTTTTAACAACCGTCTTAGTGAGGAGAGCTAGGAAATGTATGTGTACATACTAACCCATATGTATACACAAATTTATATCTCTGTATTTGTATAAATATTAAAAACCAGTTTACATTGATTCCCTGATTCCAATCGAACACCACAAAGTTCATTTTAGCCTTTGTTCATTGCCTTTCCTAGAATATTTTTCACTTCCACAAAATAATCTAACACTACTTCTGAAGTAGTCTGTGACAAAAAGAGTGCTCACTGATCTATCACAGTCTTGATCTGGCCATCGAAGTATGTCCAGACTGCAGAATTTATTATCATGCACTATACTGTTCACAATTTGATGACATAAGCATTTCAATGTAATGCCACATTTCCAAAACAAGAACTCTAATTTGACTAAGCTTGAGGTGGGAGTTACTCATCCATGACATTTAGGTCATTTTAATAATCTGAGTAAAGCGAATATTATACTAATTGAATAATTACTTGAATCTAAGTCCCTATCTTGACTACACTTTGCAAAGTTTTACCTATACTCCATCTGCTAAAGCCCACATAATTTCTACGGCCAAAATTCCATTTTTAACATTCCTTTGGAAGGGCTGTTTCACTTCTCCCAAATATAACTGTCAAAAATCAAAGGGAATTTGTAGGCAGCTAGCAATTTCACTTCATAGGGTTTGTTTCCTTTATAGATGGAAGGTAAATGTTGCATATATTTTTGTGCTCGTTTCAAAATCACATGAAAATCTCAGTGAAAACTTTAAAAGACAGTAGACTGTGTACATGGTATTACTTTGGGATGGTGCCAAAAAGATGAACTGAACCGCCAACTTGACTGTAAAGAAATATCTGGATCGATTTTTAAAATATCTGACAGAGCTGATGCACACTGTGGACTAAAGGCCTGTCAAATGCTGTCTCTTAATGTTAAATCTTAATTGAACCATTTTGTCTTAAAGAGTAACCGCACAAATATAAATACAGTTGGAAATTCTCATTTCTAAAGTTTTTAACTTCTTTTTTTGGGGGGGGGTTATTATTTTTATTTTTTTTTCCCCTTTAAATTTTTTATTGTTATGTTAATCACCATACATTATATCATTAGTTTTTGATAAAATGTTTCTGATTTAAATGTAAAATATTTGTTTTTAAGATTTACATTTATTGCACAGCTTGATATACACATTCTACTGGTACGCACAAACTACTCCTGGATACAAAATTAAAAATTCCTATTTTACGGGTTTTTACATTATAGTAACCATTTAATAAACAATTCTTGCAAGTGAACCTTTATGTTGACTAGAGTAAATGTTACAAAACTGTGGCTTAATTAAATATTTGTTACTTCTACTTACTTCTGTGCTCCCTGAGACAACAGCTTTGTCCACGTTCACTGATGATGGCTCCTCCATCTGGCACACTCCCAGTGACCACTCCACACAACGGTGATGAGCCCAACAAGTGCCTAAAACAGTTGAAGTGAAAAGAAGCAAATGAATAAACAGGAAGCATATTAACGCTAATAAGATGTAAAGCCCCCAAACTAACTCTGACATGTAGACACACAATGGCACCCTGTATTTGCGATCATACTAAAGCAGTCAGCCCTTCCCAAATGTATCATCTGGGAACTTGTTAGAAATGCAAAATGTCAGAGTGCCTGGGTGGCTCAGTCGGTTAAGCATCTAACTCTTGATTTGGGCTCAGGTCATGATCTCAGGGCCCCAGGATCAAGCCCCACATCACGCTCTGTGCTCAGCAGGGAGTCTGCTTGAGGATTCTCTCTCCCCGTCTCCCTCTGCCCCTCCCCCCGTGCTCTCGCACACACTCATGCTCTCTCTCTCTCAAATAAATAAATCTTTAAAAAAATTAAAAAAAAAAGAAATGCAAAATATCCTACCACAACCAAGACTCACTGAATCAAAAACTTGTAGTGGTTCCCAGAAATCTGTTTTAACAAGCCCTCTAGGTGATTCTGATGCACACAAGTTTGACAATCACTGAAGGAGTGATTTTTTTCAACAAAAAATGAGTTCTTAGTCATTCTATTTAAATATTACTATATTTTATTTGGTATCTTTACATAAAAAAACAAAGGACATTATATAATACTTTATGACAAAGAGGATGAATGGCAAATAAGCTACATTTACACCTCCAGTCACTTCATCCCACACCAAGAGCCCACATCAATCACTAAAAACCTGTCAGTCTTTCAATTCTCTACCACACAACACTTGAACCACTATCAATCAATATGTAGTTTAACTGAAATTAACTCAAAATCCCAAAAGCACCATATCATGATTATGTGTTATCTTATAATAAGATAGCCACATGGCTAAGAGCTACTGTCTTTCACCCTGCATCAAATAGACTCAGACATCCAAGTTCCCCAACTTCTCACAGTTCCTTTTAAAATTTTCTTTCCTCAATTATCAGACCTCCATGGCCCTACTATCTACATAAGAATAAACACAAAGATTTATAAAAGCATCCAGCTCAGTGTTGGCCCTGTGCAGATGCTAAATAAATTACATATACATAATTGTCAGACAATTTATTTTACCTAAGCAAGCATACTTAAACAATGACATTTTTTACAATGTGATAATTATTTCTAGATGAAAGGTATTTACTATTAAGTTGATAACTCACTAAAATTAAAATGTCTACAGAATCATCAAAAACTAATGATGTAATGTATGGTGATTAACATAACATAATAAAATAAAAATAAATAAATAAAAAATGTCTACAGAATCAAGAGATAGTTATCCACTGAAGACCAGCTCCTACCTGTAGGATCAAATAAGGCTTGGATATCAATAGCATCTGGAAGGCCAACCAGACTGAGTTCATCCCATAATTTACCAGCCTGATCATCTGAAGCGGTCTGCGTGCTTACACTTACACAAGATACTATATTCTGCAGAGGAGATCGTTCTCTGGAAAAATAAAATAAAACAAAACAGATGTGAAAGTGGTAACAAGTAAATAATTATTTTGTTTATAACAACTTAGTATAATGTATTGCCAAATCAATTTTAATTTATTAGGCATAAACTGTCATAAAACAACTTGTAGAATACAACTGTTATTATTCATAGTGTAATATAAAACTGGGTTGCTATATTTTATCATGTAAGCAACTAAAAAGAAAGTATCCAAATCCATAAGGAAGTGTTAAAAATTACAGTTACAAGTTTATTTTGCCATTCTATAATTTTTTTAATGACACTCTAATATTCTAATCAGGAACTATATTTTATCATAAAATAAATATTCCCTTCAGCCTCAGTTAAATGCTTATGAAACATAACTGGATCAGAAATTTTAATTTGCTTTATTGTGAGGACTAGCACGATGGAGCTGGCAGTTAATGTTATGTAAAGAAAGGTTATTTCCCAGAGGAAATGAAAACCCACTACAAAGTGTGAAGAGGGAGGTAGTGGGAGCAGATGTGTCAGCTGGAGCTTTCTTACAGGCCCCTCAACAAATCTCGACAGCTGGTCTGTGGCATGATGTTGCAAGTACTCTCTAGTAAGACTTTACGTCACAAGTCAGAAGTAAAATGCAAAAACAAAATAGCTACTAGTGGAGTGGGGAATAAAGACAACAATGTAACAGTAAAAACAGCAGTATAGAAATGAACACTGAATAATAAAGCATACAACACATGGGCGATTTCAGACTTTCAAAGCCTTCAAACTTCAGCTACTAATTGAGATCATTAAGTAAACAATGACTACTACTGTGTCTAAACATTAAATATGGGAAATCAGATGACTGGCACTAAAACTTTAATCTTCTCCTGATATCATAGTATTTAACCTGATCATAATTCTGGATTAAATCACTATTGAATATAGATCATAACTCACTGCACTTCTGTATGCTGGATATTTATCATGATTCCTATTAAGAGAAAATCAGCACAATGACCAGGGTACTAAACTTTTTTATACCTGGAATCATTGAAAGAAAAAAAGTATTAACATATTTCAATAAGTACATTTAAATATCAAGCCATATAAAAATAACCAGTATTTTTTATGTTCAGCATTAGAAATGCATAGACTCACTTTTTTAGCATGCTATTCTAACTTTAAATTCTCATTTTTATAAATGCCCCCAATATAATGAGAACAAACTCTTTCCTATAAATATGATCTCCATTCCTACAAATAGATTCTTCATTACTAATCATTGTTCTTTTATTGAGAGGGGGGAAAAAGACGAACAGTTCATCTATAAAGATTAATGTATTGTTCTAAGATATTTCCTTTGTACCAGTATTTGAAGGGCGAGATGGGTATAAAAACTAATGAAATGACTGATCAGTCTATTACTAACCAATTCCTAACCACTAGCTTAATCATATTTCACCTTTAGGTTCTGCAATCAGTTTTTACGGATATACCATATCAGTGAGATGCTGATGTCAACCCTAAGGATGACAGCAGCCCAACTTAAGAAAGACCATCAGGAGAAGACAGCTGAAACACATACCCCAAAATTTAAGTCTAAAACAAAAGAGAAAAAGAACCTCCAATTACATATTCTTACAATTTAATGCCACCAAGAGAGAAAAATTCTTTTTAAAACCTCTTCATATTAAAAACAAAAACAAGCTTATGTGGTTTCTACTCATCAGTAATATATTTTGTAACTATTTAAAATCATTACCAAATTAAATTGTCTACCCCTAAATGAATTCAAAATTTTATAAATGTGTTTTACTCCTAAAGTCCATTAACTGTCTTGTTATCATTACTTAATACACTGGTAAACACTAAGTGTATATAAAGACTAAACCAAGGATCCTTTTTACACACTTATCTTAGCCCATAAAAGTTTTCACCAAAAATTAACTCAGCTTATAAAATAAGTAAACAAAGCCCAACTGTATTTCCCAGAATAAGTGTTTATATAATTGCCATTATTCAAAGGGAGAACATGAGGATATGAGATATAAGCTGGTTCAGTCCATTAGATTTGCTAATTACTGATGGACATTACAAGTTTGCTAGACTTTTGATGTATTTTATTAGGATGTGAGCACTCAATTGATTCCAAAAGGAAAAGCTCCTCTGTATGATCTAGCTCTGGCCTTTCAAACTTTCAAACATCAAGATGCTAAACATAGGACTTCTAAACTTCCTTAAGCTGTTCCACCTTAAATTTTTTTAAAAGATTCTCTTTGTTATTGTTTCATTTCCTACTTCAGGTCTTCAAGGCACTGGCTGCAGTCCAAAAGAAGGAGCCAATCACATAAGGACAACACAACAATGCCTTAGTACCTAAATTTGGATAGAAGCCAGATAAGCACTTGGAGGATTACATCATCACCCTCAAGGGGCAGAGCTGGTTGGCCTTCCAAGCTAAATTAATTTTACACTTTCTCATCGACTACAGAAACTTCTACTCCCTCAACTACCAGAGCCAAATCCACATATTAAGATAGCCTTTAAACCAAACTTAGCAACATACAAAAAAAATTTTTAATTCCAAAATTAAACTTATCAGAGAGAAGTTTTAGGTAACTATAATGTTGATGAACACAGACACACATGTATAGTTATACAAATACCTTAGTAAATTATTATTTCATTAAAAAAGAAAAGAGCTTCTTCTTTAACTTTAGAAAGGGCATTCTGAGCATATAATTACTTAGAAAGAAAGTTAACCCTGTACTATAACAGATTATAGGACAGGCTCAATATCCTCTGAACCATAAAAATAACTTAAATGATAAATAAAGAACATGGGTAGAGGAAAAAAAAAGAACATGGGTAGAGAAAACCATCTTGGTTTTCTCATTCTGTTAGGTTATATTCTTACAAACAATCAAAAACTTATTCAAAGGAACAAAAGAAAGACTTCACTGATCTGTTTTACCTTCTTTCCATAAACTCCTTCTAGGTTTGTTATGTTCTTTAAAGTTTTCTTCTAAAGGTTAACTTTTGTGATCACACTGATTTTAATATACAATTAAGATAACACACTTTTTTTACACAAGAAATTTTGAGAAATGGAGTGTTTTATGGTGGTAATGGTGAGGCATAAAGCATCCTACGAATGTTGAAAAACATGAGAAATGATTCAGTAACAACCCCATTTGTCTATTCACTGAGATGAAAATACATTATAGATAGCCTTACTGCATTCCAACCATTTATTCAAAATTGCTTACTTTCTCTGTCCTCTTTGTTTTCGTGGTGCTGAGTTTTGTATTTTCTCACAGGTTCCATTGCTGTTGTCATCAATGTCCTTCTTGCTAGAAGGCTGGCTTTTCCACGGCAACATAAACCCAGGCGTTACTCTAAATTGTTTTAAGTCTCCTTGTCCTAAGGAACTTTTTTCACCACAGTAACAAAAAGCGCAGAGCTGTTCACTGGTTGAAATGAAAAGTAAGAAAGACAGGAGAAAGTAGTTTTATCCAACTATTTTTAAAGTGACAGACTAAAGGTACTTGTGCTTTAAAATTAAATATTAAGACATTAGCGCAAGCTAAGCTTGAGTATGTATAGGCTATAAGAACAATTAAGTTTAATAATCAATTATACATTAGCAATTCATAGCATGACTTTTTAAAGTAGACCTACCAAATCAAAAAATTCCAGCTTGTACTTAGAAAAACAATTTTAATCTAATTCAAGAAAAGTGTAAGTAATAAAGAAGAATGAAGAAGGTAAAGCTGAGGCTGGGAAAGAGGGAAGGGTTTAATGGTTTAATGGCCACTGGACAACATACCAGCTGGAAAACCTGTGATGACAAAGTTTTATTGAAGCACCTGATGGACCATTCTTTATGCATGACACAGATATAAAACACACGTGAACACAGAGACATAAAAATGTAGATTTAAGGGCTTACTGGGGTAAGTAGTCAGTGATGAGGGGTGTGTGTGAAAGAGTTCAATAGAAGTGGAAAAGGGATAAATAGGTAGGGCACAGGCAATGTTAGGGCAGTGAAACTATTTCCCATGATACACTGTAATGGCAAATGTATGACATTAGGCATTTGTCAAGACTGATAGAACTATATAAGAATGAACCCTAATGTAAACTATGGTGTTTAGTTATTAGTAATGTATCAATACTAGTTGTAACAATTGTAACAAATGTACCACACTAAGGCACAATGCTAATAAAGGGGAAACTCAGGGAAGGAGGGCAGGCTGGGAACGGGAACTCTGTACCATTTGCTCAATTTTTCTGAAAACGTAAATTTATTCTAAACATCTATTAACTACAATAAAATTAAAAAGTTAAAAGACAAAAACAATATATGCTTATGGAATAGATGCTTAATAAGGGACCTTAGAAAGAATAGAATTGAAAGACTGCTCCTTGAAAGGAGAACCGTCTTGCACTGTTGGTGGGAATGTAAACTGGTGCAGCCACTGTGGAAAACAGTATGGAGGTTCCTCAAAAAGTAAAAAATAGAACTACCCTATGATCCAGCAATCACACTCCTGGGTATTTACCCAAAGAATACAAAAACACAAACTCAAAGGTGCATGTGTACATGCACTCCCTACGTTTACTGCGGCATTATTTACAATAGCCACGATATGGACACAGCCCAAGTGTCCGTCGAATGATGAATGGATAAGATGTAGTTTATACACAATGGAATATTAGCCATAACAAAGAATGAAATCTTCCCATCTGCAACAACATGGATGGAGTAGAGACTACTATGCTAAGCGAAATAAGTCAGAGAAAGACAAATACAGTATGATTTCACTCGTATGGAATTCTGTTGTTGTTTTGGGGGCTTTTTTGTTTTTTAAAGATCACATGCATCTTTGACTTTTTATTACAGAAACTTTTGAACAAAGATACAAAAGTAGAATAATAGTTCATAAATGCTCATGAACCCATCAATCAGCTTTACCCATTAGCAGTATTTTGTTTTTCTCATCTTATCCATTCACCCCTTATTTTATTATTATTTATGATGGAGTATTTTATTCAAGTTTTTATTTAAATTCCAGTTAGTTAACAAACAGTGCAGTTAATTAGTTTCAGGTGCAGAACCTAGTGATTCTTCACTTCCATACAACACCAGGCGCTCATCAGGACAAGTGCCCTCCTTATAATCCCCATCACCTATTTCATCCATTCCCCAGAAACACACCTCCCCTGTGTAACCCTCAGTTTGTTCTCTAGAGTTAAGAGTCTGTTTCTTGGTTTTGCATCACTCTTTTACTTTTTCTTTTCCCTGTGCTGATATGTGGAATTTAAGAAACAAAACAGAAGAACAATGGCGGGGGGGAGGGGCGCGAGGGCAGCAGCAAAACAAAAACAGATTCTTAACTACAGAGAACACACTGCTGGTTGGGAGAGGGGAGGTGGGCGGGAGGACAGGAGAAACAGGTGATGGGGATTAAGGAGTGCACTTTTTGTGGGGCGCCGGGGTGGCTCAGTCGTTAAGCGTCTGCCTTCGGCTCAGGGGCTCAGGTCATGATCCCGGAGTCGAGCCCCGCATCTGGCTCCTTGCTCCGCGGGAAGCCTGCTTCTCCCTCTCCCACTCCCCCTGCATGTGTTCCCTCTCTCACTGTGTCTCTGTCAAAAAATAAATAAAATCTTTTTTTAAAAAAAAAAGGAGTGCACTTGTTGTGATGAGCACTGGGTGATGTGTGGAAGTGTTGAATCACTATTACTGTACACCTGAAAGTAACATTACACTATTTCTTTTAAAAAGATTTTATTTATTTGACAGAGAGAGACACAGCGAGAGCAGGAACACAAGCAGGGGGAGTGGGAGAGGGAGAAGGCTTCCCGCAGAGCAGGGAGCCCGATGTGGGGCTCGATCCCAGGACCCTGGGATCATGACCTGAACCAAAGGCAGCCGCCCAGCAATTGAGCCACCCAGGTGCCCCACATTACACTGTATTTTAACAAACTGGAATTTAAATAAAAACTCAAAAAAATACCAGAATAAAAACAGTATTTCTTAGCTTAAAAAAAATTATATTTCATTCATTATGGATTTTTCTGCATTGATGTTAATTTTTTAAAATATTGTTTTAGGTGCATCTGGGTAGCTCAGTTAAGCGTCTGACTCCTGATTTTGGGTCAGGTCATGATCTCAGGGTCATGTGAGACTGGGTTCTGCACTCAGTGGGGAGTCGGCTTGAGATTCTCTCTCTCCCTCTACTCTCTCAAATAAATTAAATCTTTAAAAAAATACATTGTTTTAAAGTATTACTTAATACTTTTGTCACCATAAAAAGGGAAAAAATATTTAAAAATTATAATAAAGAGAATAAAAGGACTGCTCCTCTTGGATATATTTTCTCTTCATGACATAGTTACAGCTGCTGCACCCAAACCTTACTTCTCAGGCACTGAAGTTTGCACCATAACCTCGTACTATCTACTCCATGAACTTTCATAATGTCTTACATTACAGGTGATAAACTATAATATTTTTAGGGAATTTTTTTATCTTAAATTCAAATTGTGTCCCTCAACTAATTACCGATTTACATTTTTCAATTTCATGATAAACTGTTGTCCACTGAAACAGACGGAAAGACACACATATACATACACACACTTAAATGTGGTCTACTTTATAAAAATAAAGTCGAAAGGAAAAAAAATAGTTCTTTTAATCCATGTTCTCATTGCAACTGTCATACATCATTCATGAGAATGCAAAACAGTACAGCCACACATGGAAGACACGTTGGCATTTTCTTTTCAAATTACCTTTCTCCTAGCCTAGGTATTTATCTAAGTGAAATAAAAACCCTATGTTCACACCAAAACCTGTGAGTGAATATTTATACCAATGGTATTCATAATTGCCCAAAACTGGAAACTACCCAAATATTCCTGAACTAGGAAATGGATAAACTGTGGTAGGAGCCTCCATAAAATAGAATCGTGTTCAGCAATAAAACGGAGGCAACTACTGATACATACAATAACAGAGATGAGTAAAAAGGCCAGAAAAAGAGTAAAAAAGGCATCAGCTAAGTAAAAAAGGCCAGAATCAAAAGAACACATACTCTACAATTCCATTTCTATGTTATTGCAAAGGCAAAACGACAGGGACCTACAGAAGACAAGCAGCTGGGTGCCTGGGTGGCTCGGTTAAGCGACTGCCTTCGGCTCAGGTCATGATCCTGGAGTCCTGGGATCGAGTCCCGCATCAGGCTCCCTGCTCAGCACGGAGTCTGCTTCTCCCTCTGACCCTCCCCCCTCTCATGTGCTCTCTATCTCTCAAATAAATAAATAAAATCTTTAAAAAAAAAAAAAAAGACAAGCAGCTGCCAAGGGTGGAAGCTGGAGTCAGGGCTGGCAACAAACAGGCTTCAGGGGCTTTTTCAGTATGATGGGCTGTTCTTTATCTCATGGTGGTAGTGGTTATGTCACTGTATACAACGGTCAACTCACGAAATGGGTGAATTTCACTGTATATAAATTAAACCTCAATTTTTAAAATTGGGGGGGAAGTTAGGGGGCCAAGACAAGGGAAACAGAAATAAGGAAGAATATATCTAAAATAACTACAGCATGAGGGTGCCTGGGTAGCCCAGTGGGTTAAGCGTCTGTCTTCAGCTCAGGTCATGATCCCAGGGTCCTGGGATCAAGTCCTGCATCAGGATCCCTGCTCAGTGGGGAGCCTGCTTCTCCCTCTCCTCTCTGCTCGTATTCTTTCTCACTATCTCTGTTGCTATCTCTCTCAAATAAATTAAAAAATCTAAAAATAAATAAAAATAACTATAGCATGAGATGCTAGATGAGAGATGCAAAGAGATATGAAAATATGATAAAGCACTTACATTATTAAGACTAAGAAACCAATTGGAATGGTAAGTTTGAATTCTTTCAGAATTAAACTCAATAGGGTAAAGAGACATGAGGTTTGACTTTTAAGGGAAACGATCTTAAAAAACAAAATATAATGTATAATCAATAGAAATTATCAATCCAATAGAAAACAGAAAAAAGTACTGCCTTCACACAACTCACATGATATTGATAATTAATCAAATGAACTGTTGAGAAATAGCAAGTGCTACTAAGAAAAATAAAGCAGGGGGGACCCCTGGGTGGCTCAGCTGGTTAAGCATCTGCCTTCAGCTCAGGTCATGTTCCCAGGGTCCTGGGATGGAGCCTCACGTCGGGCTCCCTGCTCAGCGGGGAGTCTGCTTCTCTTTCTCCCTCTGCCCCTCCCCACTGCTCATGCTCTGTCTCTCTCTCAAATAAATAAAACCTTTAAAAAAAAATTAAAAGAAGAAGAAGAAAGAAGAAAAAGAAGCAGGATTAATGAGTAAAGTCTGTTGGGGACTGTTTTATCTTTCAGCCTACTCTTTTGAGAATTTTCAAACCTTTTCCAAAGTGGGGAACAAACCATGTATGGATGAGGTATCTAGTATACACCTCCAAATGGAGATGTCAAACAGACGGAAAGTCTGCAGTTCGGAGAAAGGTCAGCCCTGGAAATATAAATACGGGGTTCATCAGCACACAGACAGAACTTAGCCATCACACTAAAGGAGCATTCCCAGAGAGGGAGGAGAGATAAAAGTGTGCATGCTGAAGACTCCACTGAGGACCCAACATTATAAAAGCAGGGAGTCTCTGCAAAAGCCAGCAAAAAATGAGGCGGCAGGGGTGTCAAAAGCAAAAGAAAGAAAACATTTCAAGAAGATGGGAGTATTCAACTAATAAATGATTTTATAGTTTTATTCATGTCTTTCAAATAAGGTCTAAAAAACTCCAAGACTTCAAAGCTGAAGTATACACAGATAGGTTATAATGTCCTCTATTTCTTTTTTTAAAGAATGAAGAAAGAGTAAGGAAAGAGTATAAAGTTTACAGGTCAATGTCAAGAATCAATCCTTACACTGAAGCTTGGAGTTGTTTGTTCGGCTAGGACTAGCGTGCTGCTGATACTCTGCTCTGGTCTGCGGAAGGTAACATGCTAGTCCACTGGTCTGTTCTGCAATCACCTAAGCCCACAGACATACTTTACCCCAACAACACAAAGAGGCATCAGCCATAAATCTAAAACTATTAAATAATAAAATCCCATCCACATTTACATACCAAGCTTGTACTCTCTGAATTCTATGGCAGCTCCCCACCTGTCACTAATCCCCAACCCAGCTGCATTCCTTCTCTAACCTGATTTTGGCTTCTACACCAACAGAGACCAGGGAGCTCGCAGATTCCTCAGACACAGAACGCTGAAGGACTGGGATCGGCCGTTTGCTGTTGTCCACTTCTGCTTCAGCATCTTCTTCTGCAGACTGTTCTTTGATTTCTGCTTAATAGTGAACAAGAGGATTAAAAAAGTCATTTTCGCATTTAAATCAATCTTTGGTGGATTTATCTGTAATGTATACAAGGCATGGGAAGAAGATTCAAAGAGCAATGGCAGTGCTTCACTAATACAGGAAGAGTTTATGTATGTAATCAGCGCTTCACTAATACAGGAAGAGTTTTTGTATGTAATGGCGTGATTTACATTTACTCTCTATTGCAACATGATCGTTGAAATAATTGAAACATAGCACACTTCTTTGTATGCACCTTACAACTGACTCAGTGGCGTTTCATCTTAGTAATAACTGTTAAGAACCTTATTTGTAGGAATACAGCAGTTCATCTACAGAAAAAATGTATTTCAAAGTGACTCACTTAAAAAAAGGTTCTTCACAATTTATAAATAAAATTACCATTCATTTAAAACAATCATTACAGGGGCGCCTGGGTGGCTCAGTTGGTTAAGCGACTGCCTTCGGCTCAGGTCATGATCCTGGAGTGCCGGGATTGAGTCCCACATCGGGCTCCCTGCTCAGCGGGGAGCCTGGTTCTCCCTCTAACCCTCCCCCCTCTCATGTGCTCTCTCTCTCTCTCATTTTTGCTTTCTCAAATAAATAAATAAATCTTTAAAAAAAATAAAACAATCATTACAGCCTAATTAGTAGTCATTCTAAAGGTAAATAATTGAAAAGAGCACATCTTGGCTCCACTGCCTTTTTCATTTACCCTCAAGACTCCAACCCCAAAAAACAACACACATACTATCGTAGGAGGCAAGTTAACAAACACTATCACCCATAATATCATGTGTCTCTTTAAATAAAAACGAACTATCCACTCTTGGAGACTGCATCACTGGACATGAACAGGCGCTGTCCCTCCACCAGTGCTCCTGATGCAATTCCACGCTCCAGTCGGTCCTTTTTTCCTAACCCGAAATTTACTCAGACCTTTCCGCACCACCACCCCAAACCAAAGAAACAAATACCAAGCACTTAGAGTCCTTCAAACTCCTCCTCTCTTTCTTTCCTTCTCCCAGTACAATTCATGAAATGGGACTTTGGAGGGGCCACACTCCATTACCTTCCTAATGGGCATCCTCCCACTGCAATGCTGTTCTCCCCACCACGACCGACAGTAACAGAACTCACAATCCAGGGGTTCCTTGCAAGCCTTTCAACTTCCCAGAAATTCATCTGGAACCAAGGACAACCTCCTCCTCAGTGAAAGGCTCTCCCACCTTCTATAAGCAGGAGATGTAATGGATTCCTACAGGCTTCAGAGTCATCAAGGCTCTCGAGTACCAGTTCTACCAGCTTTTGTCTATACAATCTACATAAAGTTATCTCCCAAGTTCACCACATCTCACCTGCAAAACCAAAACGCTACCATGTATCTCACATGGTTGCTAACGAAAATTAAATGACCTAATATCTGTCTCTTCATCTGGTTTCTTTTTGACCTCTAAATGCGGGAATAGCCCTCAGGATGTCCTTATTTGCTCTTTCTTCTTGAAGAACTTAATGATTATCCAGGTTTCAACAGTCTCCTCTGGACTTCCTGGTCATCAGCTGACACCTGCAGGCCTGGCTCCTCTCTTGAGTTTGAGACCACACTTTAACTGCATTCTGGACATATCCAGCAGTTGAACACTGAATTCCACGCCAAATTTGATCTCACATCTCTCAGATCAGCTCTTCAATCTGACTTTCCTATTTTTATAACTATCAAAGTCTCCTAAATTCATAATGAAGTTTAGGTAAGTGTTTTAACAAACAACTTTGAGAACTATTAATTGTTCAGTTAGAAAAACTACAAATAATGATAAGTCTTGTCGAATCATGAAATGAATGATGAAATAAAGCATCAAACAGATGCTTCAGACAGTTTTGGTTCTCCTATTTAAAATAACATTGTTCTGGGCGCCTGGGTGGCTCAGTTGGTTAAGTGACTGCCTTCGGCTCAGGTCATGATCCTGGGGTCCCAGGATCGAGTCCCACTTCGGGCTTCCTGCTCAGCAGGGAGTCTGCTTCTCCCTCTGACCCTGCCCCCTCTCATGCTCTATCTCTCATTCTCTCTCTCAAATAAATAAGCAAAATCTTAAAAATAAAATAAAATAAAATAACATTGTTCTGGGGCGCCTGGGTGGCTCAGTCGTTAAGCGTCTGCCTTCGGCTCAGGTCATGATCACAGGGTCCTGGGATCGAGCCCCAGATCTGGCTCCCTGCTCAGCAGGAAGCCTGCTTCTCCCTCTCCCACTCTCCCTGCTTGTGTTCCCTCTCTCGCTGTGTCTCTCCGCCAAATAAATAAAATTAAAAAAAAAAAAAAACATTGTTCTTTCTTAAATTGAAATAGTAAAGTTGACCAAAAATCAAGTGCTTCTGGGCCTATCTATCATGTTGTCTGTCCTGTCTACCCCTAGCCACAAAACTGAGAGAGTACCTGGAATCAAATCTACAAATATCAAGTATATTTGTATCAAAGGGTTATAAAAAGATTTGCAAACTTTACTACATTAAAATACTAAATTTCTATATAAAAAGATATCATGAACAAAATGAAAAGTACATCATAGATTGGAAGAAAATACATGTGATTTGTATCCACAAATAGGCATTCAAATCTAGAGTATGTAAAGAACTTTGCATCATGAAAGATGAACAAGGCACATTACCCTACAGAAAAATGGACAGAGGATTTCTTTTACACCCAAATTTCAAAAGAGCACATAACTTCTTAGCTACTATTTCTCAACCTTCTTTGTAGCTAATTGTGGCAAGTTCTCACCAATACAGTATGACCAAAAGTGACCATGCAACTTCTACGTCACCTAACAGGCAGGGATTTGCCCTAGACTAAATTATGCTCCCTCTTTCCTATGGACAGGAACACAGACACATCAGCAACCCAGATGCAATGCTGCCGATGAGAACAACACTCTCACGAAGGACAGAAGAACAAGATGAAAGGAGCCTAGGTTCATAAACAACCACAGGGAGCAAAGATGCCTGAACCTCTCACTTTCAGAAATTCTGCATGAAAAAAAAAATTAGTTTGTTTTATTTACGCCACTGTTGTATTTTGGGGTCTCTGTTTACAGCATTTTAGCCCATGCCCCAATTAACACAAGAGTGGGGAACTGCAGTAACAAACACTTAAAATGTGGGTTGGTGATCAGGCAATGAGAACAGTGATACTAGAGTTTGGAAACCAATTGACCCTTTTTATGCTGTATCAAAATATTTGGTAGATCTGTGACCTGCAATAACTTGGAAAGCAGACCAGATGCTTGCAGAGCCTATAGGTCTGGGGAAAGCATGTGGAAAGACCCAAAAGTTATTTTGTGTTGCCTGCCCTCTACGTGCTTTTATAACCAAAGACAGAAAGTAACATGGTTCCACTAGACAGAGTCCCTCTGCCTATTATATTCAAAATACTATAAAATACCATATATAAAAATGCCTTTAAGGCAGCATTTCATTTCTACCCAGAGATGCCCTGAACACGTGGGATATACTTTTTGTATGATTCCTATTATTAGGTAATAAGGAAGAGTAAGAGTCAAGATAAGAGGAGCAATAACAAGAGTACCTCAGAAGCTCACAGAGCCTGAGCCACATGGACCAGAGTCATGTGCCATTATATTGCCCTGGGAGACTTTTCTCCTGAGGGCCGGCTAGCTCTCCTAGCCTCCACCCCTAAACTGCATTCCCTCCAACAGGGTGCAGCCTGTCTGCTCTCTGGTACATGCTGCGATCTACCACGTGTGGCCTCTCGTCAAAATTCTTCTCCGGGCAAACTGTAGCACAATCCCAACTACTTCCTTATTTTGCTCTCCTTCAAAAAGAAAATACAGAACACTTTCCATATTTTTAGGAGCTTTTTTGTTGCTTATAACTAAGGGGAAACCAGTAGGTTTCAGTGTCTCTCTCTATGTCTGTGTGCTCTGTCTCTCTCTCCTTCTCCTTCTCTCAAATTAGGTCAGAAAGAGATGGCAAAGTTAAACATAAATGTTAATGGTAGGCTGGTAGGTATTCAGGTACACAACCTTTAGAAATTAGGCTCCTTGCATTTCAGAGGAGCAAAAAAACAGATTGACTAGAGGGAGGTTTTTTCCTAATGGGATCTGGAACTGGCCTGACCCACAAAGGGGATAACAGTAAGGCAGGCTTCACGAGTCCATCCTGTTCTCCCCTTTGCTTCCAGCTATTACTGGGTCTGCCCCAAGATCCTACCCTGGATCTGCTGAAGACACACTAGGGATTGACGGGTTTGGGCTGGGTTTTTGGTTTGGATTTTGTTGTTTTAGTCATTTGTTTTTTAAGGAATAAGGAGAAATAAAGAGGAATCTTATGACTGCTTCCTAGGGAGCAATTCCAACCACAAAACAGAAACAGGAAAAAGTATCCCTAAATATGTGAAACTATACATAATGACAGAACCTATCTTTTTTAATTGTCACTCTTTGTTTAGTAGAAAAAATGAGATCTTACTATCTGTCTTAAGTCAAGCCAGGACAATTAAACTAATGTTTATGTCTCTCTCTTCTCCTAGCCCAAGTCTTCACAGCAAAATGTGAAACAGATTGCTCTGGTTGAAAATGATGTCATCCAAATATCCAACCAGAGATACCAACCAGAAATGCTCTGGTGAAATGACTGTAAACTCAATGACAACTGAGGGAAGAGTTCTGATGCCAGTACTTGCTTATCCATGGTTTACTAACAAAAATGCACTCTTGAACACCATTCTGGGCCTGGGCCAAAACCACAAAAGCTAGCCATTCAACCAGTAAAATAGCCCAGGCTCGGCTACTTTGCAGAGTTTTTGCCTTTTGTGGCATTCTATTCGTTCAAATGCCTAACAGTCTACAACTATGAAATGGGAGTAAGCAGGCAGTTTTTACATTTTAATATTTTCCGTGTTATATTTTTCTTTGATATAAAATATTCGGTGCATCTTTCTCCTTACTCTGAACTTGACCTAAAGTAAAGGCAATGCTACTTGGTCACAAAATGTTTTAACGCCAGAAGAGTCCACACTGACCGTAGGGATGACAGAGAGATGATTTTATCAGCAGCCCCTACCTGTGTGTAATCTTGAACCACTAGGTGGCATATGTGCAGAGGTAACAATACTAAAAAACGCAATCATGTGTAAGGAAGTTCTGAGAGAACCTGGAAGGCCTGTGTACTTCATTCAGTGGCATTCAGTGGCATGGCCTAAGCGCTGTGCAAATCTCTGGGGATGCAACAGAAAATCAGATCCAACCCCTGCCCCTAAACAATGCCATTCCTCCCATGACTCTTACTTATAGTCCCAAATAGTTGCTTCTGTGTGTGAATGAACGGCAAAGGCTGTTTAGTTTGAGGTGTTAGTTAAAATCAAAGGCTTGGAATCAAATGGTCCAGAAGCTGCATTTGTAAGCCATGTGACCTTGGCAAGTTAGCTCATCTCAATTTCAGTTCTTCAATCATAAAAAAGATAGCTAACACCACCTAGTATAAAACTCTCTTTAGGAGCAAAATAGATAACACACGTAAAGCACTCAGCCCAGTGCCTTAAGCATATGGTATGGGTAGGCATGTGGTTGTTATTCTGATCATACACATCCACACGTGATATTTCAACTATCTATTTACTTCCCTGTCTAGTTGGGCATCACTCACTAAGATACCAAACTCCGGATGTCAGATCACACGTGATTACATTATATTGTGGGAAGTAACAAGAATAAAGAGAACATTTATTTAGGCAGCTTCTGGCTCTCTGCTGAGAAGTTAATAAATCATTACTTTAGAATGATTTTTACCAAACAAAACTTTGAGTAACTACTGTGTTCCATATATTCTATTCAAATAGTAGCCAGTTTTTAAAACAGAGTCAGGATTTCTGCCCTCAATGCATCTAGTCAGGAGACAGTGAATAATAAATAATAATAGGATAGCACACTTGTCATGATGGAGGTACAGGTGTGATGAGTCAATGGAAGAGGTGGGAGTACAGCTCAGAAAGGCTTCAGGGGCGCCTGGGTGGCTCAGTTGGTTAAGCGACTGCCTTCGGCTCAGGTCATGATCCCAGGGTCCCGGGATCGAGCCCCACACTGGGCTCCCTGCGCAGCGGGGAGTCTGCTTCTTCCTCTCCCACTCCCCCCACCCATGCTCTCTCTCTGAAATAAAATAAAATCTTTAAAAAAAAAAAAAAGAAAAGAAAGGCTTCAAAAACGCATTAAAGGCCAGCTAAAACTGAAGAGACAAATAGAGGTGTGCACCTAATAGTTCTCTCTCAATTCTTCTCTTTTAAAAAAGAACAGTAATATCTGACATATTAACTTCATTTACAAGATAAGGAAACTAAAGTCAGGAAGTTAAACAACAAGCTGGAGATCACACAGCTAATAGGAAGCAAAGTGGGCTTCCAAGGCACAGGGATGCTCACCCCTGCTCACTTAACTGCCGCGTGCTCCCGGCAGTCTCTCACGGAGCCCAGACGTTTTATGAATAGATTAACGTTGAAGGGAAATGTTAATATTTTACTAGCACCATGTTACTGAGGAGTCATTTGTTGAATATGAAGAATATGAAATGAAAACTGAAAATACAGTGTATTTCTGTTTATTTTTAAAGCCGTGCTGAGTAAAATTATTGAGTAAAGAGAGCATTTACCTCCCAGCCAACTTCACGGAAATAATACGTTCTGACTTTGGACAATTAGGAAATTATTTCCCTCAAAGGTTAAGTAATTCTCTGTACGTATCCTAAAAATATATGCAGTAAACTCACCGACCTGACAGAACAGACTGTTAATGTCAAAACTATTCCAGAGTCTACGTATGGCCTCCCTTGCCGATACATAACACATTCTTTCAAAGCACCCTATCTTTGAATGAATTTTAAACATGTATTTATTTAGAGGCAACCTGGGTGGCTCAGTCAGTTAAGCATCCAACTCGTGGTTTATGCTCAGGTCGTGATCTCAGGGCGCTGAGATCAAGCCCGGCAACAGGCTCTGCGCTCAGCATGGAGTCTGCCTGAGATTCATTTGCTTTCTCCCTCTATCCCGCCCCCAACTCAAAAAATTAAAAAATAAAATAAAAAATTTTTTAAAATGTATTTACTTAATCAGGGGTTCTAGGGTATTAGGAGGGAAAAATTCTTTAATTTTTTACTAACCTTTGAAATTTAGAATCGTAAAAACTCATTTCATTATGAATATATGCACAAGTAGAGTGATATAGCAACTATGTCTCTGTCACCAACAGAAAGCAGGTAATTTATCACATTCAGTGTTTGCAGATATCCCACAATATCATTTACCCTCATCACTACTTGAAAATTATGGTAATTATTAAAATTAAATTAGGATTTATAATTTAAGTATAAATTTTTAAAAACACATTATGAAATTACAAATTTGGCTTTTTACTATTTTGACAATATTTCAATATAATCATTTATCTTTGCAAACTTATGTATTTTATTTTATTCATTTAAAAACATTATTTGGAAAAGAGCCTGGCAAAGGTGTCGATGACACCCTACCAGACCATGCACTCTATAGAAACAGGCAATGTATCTGTTTTACATTCAGAGCAAAATCTGGATGATGCCCAATAAATGATTAATTACATGTGATGTAATTAATATCAAGAAAGCAGACAAATCTTACTGTATACATATACATAAAGAATCACAAAAAGCACAGAGGAAAACATACAAAATATTTTAAACAGGCTAGTATTTACTAATTATGTTAATGAACACCAGCACTCACTGTCTACTTCTTATCCAAACAACATGCCTGCTTCTGGTGCTTTAGTCAAACATTAAATAGAATAAAAAATTTTTTCTCTCTCCTAACTTCCTTTACCTCCACAGAATGGTGATGCCTTTCATGCTTTCTTTATACTAAGACTACAGAACAAAACATATCTAAGAAATTGTGTAATCACGCCCTTTCCTTCTTTTGAACAGCAGTGGTCAAAATAAGCCTGCATTCTGACAGTTCTATTTTACATTCTGTTTTTATCTTACTGAATCTAGTGTATCCACTACATCCAAAATGTGTTGTACAGTGGAAGAATTAGCACTATATTAGAAACAGTCACCCTATATTTATTCACTAAACTACTTAAAATATTGACACTAATAACATGAAGATAGTCACTACTTTCACACAGCCATGTAAAGATTTAAAATGTAAGCAACCAAAAAATACACAAAAATGTGAAATATTGGTTTTCTCTTGGAGTTAATACTTCTACGGCTAACTTAGTCTCTTTATACTTATCCATAGTTCTATAAATTTTCACTAATATGCATCACTGTTATAACTTTAATGTGATTTTTAGAAATGCAGTACAAAAACATTAAGAATAAGAGTCCAACAGTTATCAAGAGCCAAAGAATACACTGATGTTAATTAAAATAGTAATTGTTAAAATTCAACTGCTCTCTGGATGTTTTATTTAGTTATAAAAGTATTTTGTTTAGTTTTCTGTATGACTTTTTTAAAGTGTGTTATTAATGGATATTCATGGTTTGCAATTAATACAAGAAACTAGGGGCACCTGGGTGGCACAGCTGGTTAAGCAATCAACTCTTGGTTTCAGTTCAGGTAGTGATCTCAGGGTCACAGGATCAAGCCCTGCATCTGGCCCTGCGCTCAGCACAGAGTTTGCTTGGGACTCTCTCTCCCTCTCCCTGTGCCCCTCTCCTTCCTCCATGTGTGCTCCCACTCTCTCTCTCAAATAAATAAATCTTTTTTTTAAAGATTTTTATTTATTTATTGAGAAGGAGAGAGAGAGAATGGTAGAGAGCATGAGAGAGAGGAAGGTCAGAGAGAGAAGCAGACTCCCTGCTGAGCAGGGAGCCCGATGCGGGACTCGATCCTGGGACTCCAGGATCATGACCTGAGCCGAAGGCAGTTGCTTAACCAACTGAGCCACCCAGGCGCCCTCAAATAAATAAATCTTAAAAAAAAAAAAAAAAAAGAAAGAAACTAAAATAAAACCAATAAATTACAATATACATCTTCCCCATATGACAGTTATGTACAGCAATCTTAATCTTCTGAGCCTTATCTTTATTTAGGCCTAAAAATTCAATGCAGAGAATACAAAAATACTTAAACAAAACCTTCATGGCTAACTTTCAGTAAATGCTCACTATGTCCGAGGCAATGCTGTAAGTGATTAACATGTGTTAACTCATTTAAACTTTACAACAACCATATGAAGATAGCTTCTAAGTCTGGCATTTTACACAAGCTAATAAGTTAGTTACTGTTTCATAGATGCTGCAGAAAACACAGACTCCTGAATCAAAGACAAAGGACTTTATTACTCACTGCACAGCAAGTAGCACAAACATGAGGATATTGCTGTCAGTTCCCTTTTGGCCCCCAAGTCTTATGGGGGCCACACCATGGCCTAAATGAATGCCTGTCCTTGCAGTGAAATGTATTACAAGGAAGGAACAAAGAGCATAGGGAACCCACTGCTTTTATAGTAAGCATTAAACATGCCTGCTCTTTGTCCCAGAGGGAGACATTGTCTCATTCTTCAAGACTACTCACTGTGAACAGAACCCTGAGAAATGGCCCAGATAAGGGACAGTCAAGGCCTTACATTCTTAGGATATACAACAAGATATGTCAAGTGCAAGAGACCATGGAGGAGTATCTCCCAACAGTAGCTACTATGAACATCTCCATGTTACAGATAAGAAAGCAAGGTAAAAGATTAAGGAACTTTGCTCAAGAATACAATTAAGTAGAGGGGCGCCTGGCTGGCTCAGTTGGTAGAGCATGCAACGCTTGATCTCAGGGTTCTAAGTTTGAGCCCCACAATGGGTGTTGAGATTTCTTAAAAATAAAACTTTAAAAAAATTCAATTAGCAAAGGAGCCTGGATTCCAACACAGGCAGTCTGGTTCCAGAGCTAAAACTGCTAACCAACTAAAACTGCTTAGTTGAAGTGTGTGAAGAGTGTGAGTTGAAGTGAAAAAATTAAAGAAAACAAAATAATTGCAGAACTGCAAACAAGAGGGCCTGCATGAAGCAACAATTCCGAAAACAATGTTAGTATGGGGAGGATGAACTACAGAAAACACACAGAAAAAGTCTAAAAACAGTAGAAGTGATAAAGGAAGTTGAATAACATGTACCATGTGCATACTTACTACTACTTGACAAAGAAAATTGAACAGAAAAAATATTCAAAGATTCTAAGGAAGAAAACATTCTTGAAACAAAGGCAGGACCAAACCTATGGATTTATTTACTTTTTTTAAGATTTTATTTATTTATTTGAGAGAGCAACAATGAGAGACGGAGAGAGAGCACATGAGAGGGGGGAGGGTCAGAGGGAGAAGCAGACTCCCTGCCGAGCAGGGAGCCGGATGTGGGACTCAATCCCGGAACTCCAGGATCATGACCTGAGCCGAAGGCAGTCACTTAACCAACTGAGCCACCCAGGCGCCCCCAAACCTATGGATTTAATCTGCAGATCAGAGCAGCAGAAAAAATGAGCTGCCCACCTGTCCCTGTCCTTCACAGAATCAGATAAAAAGTAAAGAAGCAGATGGAGGGTCTCTACAACATGATCTGTAAGTGGGGCCTATGCAGTGAACATCACAATTGCCTTTTTTGGCATCCATTCTATGCCTCTGCCTTGAAGCCATCATTTTGCTCCCCTTTAGGAAGACCTAGAGATAGGTCTCTAGGAGTGAGCTCTGACTATTATACTGGGATTGCACACACCATCTTACTTCTGAAACAGACTGGGTTAGAGACAGACATATGATCTAACTAAACTAGTCCTAGAATTCTGTTTAGCTGATACACATACATGCTCCTCCCACTGCTTTGATATGGACAAGAAATAATGTAGCACCCAAGACTGCAGGCAACCATCTTCCATCAAGGGGAGCCAGCCACAGAACAAAGCTGACTAAAAAAGGAAAAAAAAAAAGAAAGAAAGAAAACAAAAAACACAAAGAAGAAAGGAAAAAAAAAAAAGGCAGAGAGATGCAATGAACCAGGCACTTTGTGACAAGAGTAAACCGGAATTAGGTCAACTTAAACCCATCTCACCTCTGAACCTGACAGTATATGACCCATAGATTTCCTTCTTTCTTGTTTGAGTTATTTTGTTATTTTAATAACAAGATACTAGCCGACTAAATATAATAAATGGAAATCAAGTTTCATATACCATGCAAGGGGACAAAAATGGCTATACATTCTATTCAGTGCCCAGAAAAATTTACATAAGCCACATATCACGATTCAAAGAAAACTCCAGAGAATATCTATTTCCACTAACAGCAGACTAGGTAATTTGGAACAACCCTCCCACTGAAGACAAATAAGAAAGTTGAAAGAAATAATTTAAAAGTAAACAAGAATTAAAAGCAACAAAAAACCTAACAAGGTAGTGAGGAATCACAGAGGAAGCTCATGGAGAGAAGCAGTGAGAAAGGTGAGCCCAGCACTCAGGGCTGCACTTCCCATGGGGGTGTCAGTTTTGACTTTCGACAGACCTGTGGATGGTTCTAGAAGTTGACGACCACAAGGAAATGTGGGCTCAAGAATGGCAGGAGTCCCAAAGGGCTGGACATTAAGAGTAAGACGGAACCAGAAATAAAACAATGCTTGCAAGGACTGCTGCACAGCCCTGCATTGCATGCTTAGAACAAAAAATAAAGCCATGAAATCGAACTGAGGTGGTCCTATATTACTAGTGCCCTCAGGGTCCCAGGAAAAAAAAAATCAGAGAAAAACTATCTTTGGAAGAAAAAAAAAACATCAATTTACTTCTATATATAAACTGTCAAACACATTGTCCAACACACAAACACAGATAATCAGTTATAAGAGCGGACAAGACAACATGAGCAATGAGCAGAAACAATGGAAACCAAGCCAGAGGGCTCCAGACATTGGCATAATCAAACAAAAACTCTAATAAGCCAATTGTATTTACTATTTTGAAAGTAATAAAACCAGGCATTAAAATCTTCAGAAGGGAACTAGAAATCTTAAAAAGTGATGCTGCAATCTGAAAAATAATAGTAAAATAATTTTAAAATATATTAAATGGACTTAATTCATATGTTTAACAGCAGACTAGACAATGCCAAAAGGGGACAGGTGAACTGGAACATTTATCTAGAATGTATCTAAATAAATCTAAAAGAACAAATGGACAAGAGGATTAAAAAATACAAAAATGAAGGTAAATGGCAACAAACAGTGATACAGTTCAATGAGCATTTAATTAGAAGAAAGAAAGAATGGGGCAAAAGCAGTACTGGAATATATAACAGCTGAGAATTTTCCAAAACCAATGAAGATTTCAAGAATCTCAAATTCTAAAACGTACAAAGGTTTTAAAACCAACACAATAAAATTAGAAATTAGTAACAAAAATAAAGAGAAAACCCATACAAATACTTGGAAATTTTATAAACTTTCTCAAACACCTCACAGGTCAAAAAGAAGGATCAAAACTACAACTGAAAACCATTTAGAAAATAAGGAATAATAAAAATAATTAATATCCAAAAATAATTAATAAAGGACATTCCAGCTTAATCCCCTTCTTTTTGTTTGTTTAGTAAGTAATGAAAATTGATTAAGTAAATATTTACTCCATAAGCTAGAAAGGATATCCACAAAAATTCCTACAGCTAACCTGATATAAGTAAGGGAAATTCAGCAAGATTTCAGAGAACAAGGCAAACATACAAAAATAAATCATATTTTTATATATTAGCAATGTACAAGTAAAAGCCATTTTTATTTTTTTTTTTAAAGATTTTTTATTTATTTATTTGAGAGAGAGAGAATGAGAGATAGAGAGCACGAGAGGGAAGAGTGTCAGAGGGAGAAGCAGACTCCCCGCTGAGCAGGGAGCCCGATGTGGGACTCGATCCCGGGACTCCAGGATCATGACCTGAGCCGAAGGCAGTCGCCCAACCAACTGAGCCACCCAGGCGCCCATAAAAGCCATTTTTAATGGCTTTTACTTGTAGCTCCCCCCAAAATGAAATAATTAGTATAACTCTAAGAAAATATGAAGAGGATCTATATTAAAAAATTACAAAACACCAATGAAAGAAATCAGAGAAGCCCCATATGGAGAGACTTGGCCAAGTTCATGGAATGGAAGACTCAACATAATAAAGATGTCAAATCAGTCTTAAGACTGATCTACAGGCTTAACACAGTTTCAATTAAAATCCCAGCCGGATTTGTTTTTTTAAAGACAAGGTGATTCTAAAATTGATATGAAAAGACAAAAGAAAAAAAATGGTTAAAATAGTTCTGAAAAACAATAATAAAATTGATAGACTAACACTTATAAAAACCTATTTCTACACAAAAACCTATACTGTTCATAGTTTTTTGGATAGCCAAAAACTGGAAACCACCCAAATGTCCTTCAACAGGTAAATGATTACACTACGAATTGTGGTACATCTATACAAAGTACTATCATTCAGCAATAAAAAGGAACAATCTATACTGATACATATAATAACAACCTGGATGACTCTCATAGGTACTAAACTGAATGAAAGAAACCAGTCTGACAAGATTACACTTTGTATGATTTCATTTAGAATTTTCTTTAAAGATTTAAGAATTTTTTAAATTAGTCTCTCTACACCCAACATGGGGCTCAAACTCACAACCCCAAGATCAAGAGTTCAATGCTCAACTGACTGAGCCAGCCAGGTGCCCCGATCTCATTTATAAGGCATTCTCAGAGACGAAATTATAGTGAGAGAGAACAAATCAGTGTATCACCAGGGTTTGGGGGAGGGAGGTAAGATATGACTTTAAGGAGATGGGCACAAGGGTGCCTAGGTGGGACAGCTGATTAAGTGTCCGACTCTTGGACACTTCGGATCAGGTCGTGATCTCAGGATCATGGGATGAAGCCCCATGATGTTGTGCTCCATACTCGGCACAGTTTGCTTAAGATTCTCTCTCCCTCTTTCCCTCCCCCCACCCCTACTATCTCTCTCGCTCTCTCAAATAAATAAATAAATCTTAAAAGTAAAAATAAAACAGCACAAAGGAGTTTTGGAGGTAATGAAAAAAAGCCAAAGAAACAAAAACTGCTCAGGGTTTTTAGTAATAAGCTTTGCTTCCAGATCTACTAGACTTGTTCAGAAATAAAATGTAAATATAATGTCTAGAGTTACAGGTAAAATGCAATATCCACTAAAAACCTCTCCCCATCGAAGTAAGGTACAAACACTTGTGGATATGTAAAAGCTCTAGAGAAATAGGCTTAGTGAAATCTAATGACCAAAGCCGAATTTCTGAAAAGGGGGGCAGGGTAGGCATTCACAAAGAAGAGGTGATTCTTATAAAAAGACTTGGGTAATTGAGAGACTGATCTACACAAACTGAAAGCCAAGACACAAGCATGCACTCACTCAGTCTGAATATGTTGAACTTCGTTTGTGAGAAATGAGGTCCCCTGGGCAAGCCTCAAGTCTAGTATGAAGTAAGAACTCTGGATAAAACTGTTGATAATGTAGTCTGAAGGTATCACATAGCGTAATATTAATTAAAATATGGAAGGAAGGATTCAAGCAAATGCTCACTGACCCTTTAGATTCTTGAAAGTGAAACTGATGTATCAGGGATAATTTGAGAAAAGTTCCTTCCAGTGAAACATTGAAAAGTCTGTATAGCCTAGAGAGACTAACAAATCAAGTCAAAATTCTAATAAAAAATGTAAAATTGGCAGAGTACAATGGTACCTACCAGGGGCTGGGGGGGGGGTGGGGGTGGAGACGGGGAAATATTGGCCAAAAGACACAAAGTTGCAGTTACATAGGATAAATAAGTCTAAAGATCTAATGTAACAACATGATGACTATAGTTAATAATACTGAGCTGAATACTAGAAATTTGCTGAGAGTAGACTGCAGATCAAAAGAAAGCAAAGTTATATTAATTTCAGATGCAGTGGACTTCATAGCAAGTAAACTTATCAGGGACAAACAGTGCCATTACCTAACGAAAAAGGGGTCAATTCTCCATGAAGACATAATAATCCTTTACACATATGCACCTAACAAGAGTGTCAAAATACAAGAGGCAAAACTGACAGAACGGCAGAGAAAAATATATGACTCCACTATTACATATGCAGATGTTAACACCCATTTATCAAAAATACAGATCCAGCAAGCAATTACTAACGACATGGTTGAACCCAACACCACCATCAATCAACTGGATAAAATGGACATCTATAGACTACTTCATCCAACAACAGCAGAATATACATTCTTCTCCAGATCACATGGAATACTCACCAACAGACCACATTCTGGGACACAAAACAAATTTAAAATAATAGAAATCATACAATGTCTGCCCTCAAACCACAAAGGAATTAAACTAGAAATCAGGAATAGAAAGATAGTTGGAAAATTCCAAAATATTTGGAGGTTTAAACAACACTTTTTTCTTTTTAATTTTTTAAATTTTATTTATTAAATAGGCTCCATGCCCATAACCCCAAGATCACGACTCACATGCTCTACCAACTGAGCCAGCCAAGCACCCCCTAAACAACACACATTTTTTTCCTTTTAAGATTTATTTCACAGAGAGAGAGAGAGAGAGAGAGAGAGTGTGCCCATGCACAAGCAAGGGGAGAGGCAGGGAGAGGGAGAAACAGGCTTCCCACTAAGCATGGAGCCCAATGCAGGAATCCCAGGAGCCTGGGATCATGACCTGAGCCAAAGGCAGATGCTAAACCAACTAAGCCACCCAGGCGCCCCTACACCATAATTTTAAATAACATATGGATCAAATAAGAAATTTCAAGAGAAATTTTTAAATATTTTGAACTAAATGATAATGAAAACACAACTTATCAAAATTTGTGAGATGCAGTGAAAACAGTGCTTTGAGAGAAATTTATACCACTGAATGTACATATTATAAAAGAAAATCTAAAAGCAATCAATCAAACTAGAAAAAGAAAAGCTAATTAAATCCAAAGTAAGCAGAAAAAAAGAAATAACAAAAATCACAGCAGAAATCAATGAAATTTAAAACAGGAAATCAATGGAGAAAAATAATGAAACCAAAAGCTGCTTCTTTGAAAAGATCAATAAAATCAATCAGCCTCTAGCCAGGTTTACTGAAAGAAAAAAGGGTAGAGAACACAAATTATTAATATAAGCAATTAAAGAAGGGACATCACTACAGGTCCTATGGACATTAAAAGGACAATAAAGGAATACAATTAATAATTCTATACCCACAAATTTGATAACCTAGATAAACTTCTTTGAAAGACACAATTTGCAGGGGCACCTGGGTAGCTCAGTTGGTTAATGGTCCAACTCTTGATTTTGGCTCAGGTCATGATTTCGGGGTTGTAAGATCAAGCCCACATCAGGCTCCATGTTGAGTATGGAGCCTTCTTGAGATTTTCTCTCTCCCCCACTGCCCCTCCACCCCTGCTCGCACTCACTCACTCTCTCAAAAAAAAATTTTTTAATTAAAATGAAAAGAAGAAGACACAATTTGCCAACACTCACCACAAGTAGAAAGATTCAATCTGAATATACCTATACCTGTTAAAGAAGTTGAATCAATAATTAATAACGTTTTAAAACAGAAAACTCCTGGCCCAGATGGCTTCATTGCTGAATTCTACCAAACACTTAAGGAGGATACTATATTAATTCTTAATAATCTCTTTGGAAGACAGAAGTAGAAGGAACCTAACTCACTCTATGAGAACAGCATTACCCTAATGCCAAAAAACAAAGACATTATACAAGAAAACAAAATAAAACAACAAAACTACAGATGAGTATCTCTCAAGAACATAAATGCAAAAACCCTCAACAAGGGGTGCCTGGGCAGCGCAGTCATTAAGCGTCTGCCTTCAGCTCAGGTCGTGATCCCAGGGTCCTGGGATCAGGCCCCGCATTGGGCTCCCTACTCCGCAGGACATCTGTCTCCCTCTCTCCCACTCCCCCTGCTTCTGTTCCCTCTCTCTCGCTGTATCTCTCTGTCAAATGAATAAATAAAATCCTAAAAAAAAATAAAGATAAATTTTAAAAATCCTCAACAAAATATTAGCAAAGTGAATCCAAAAATGTATAAAAAGAATTATACACCACGACCAACTAGGATTTATCCCAAGTATGCAAGACTTGTTCAACATTTGAAAATTAATGTAATCCATTGCATTGACAGGCTAAAAAAGAAAAAATCACATTATCCTATCTGTAGACACAAAAAAAGTATTGACAAAATACAACACCCATTCATGATAAAAACTACTCTCCGTAAACTAGAACTTCCTTAATTTGATAAAGAATATCTACAAAAGAGCCCCTACAGGCAACAACATATTTAATGGTGAGAAACTAAAAGCTTTCCCACTAAGGGAAGGATGTCACCCTTTCACGAGTCCTTTTCAACCTTGTAAAAGAAGTTCTTCTATTGTAATAAGACCAGAACAGGAAATAAAAGGTATACTGATTGGGAAGGAAGTAATAAAACTGTCTTTGTTCACAGATATAAATGATCATCTATAGAGAAAATCCAAAGGATATACAAAAACAAAAAAACAAAAAACCCTAGAACTAATAGACAATTACAGCAAAGTTGCAAGATACAAGGTTAACATACAAAGTCCATCCTTTTCCTATATACCTTCAATGAACAAGTGGAATATGAATTTTTTTAAATACCATTTAAAATTAGCATTTCCCAAAAATCAAACACGTATAAGTCTAACAAAATACACATAAAATCTGTCTGATAAAAACTACAAAATCCTGATGAAAGAAATCAAAGAAGAATTAATAAATGTAGAGATATTTCATGTTCATGGATTGGAAAACTCAATATTTCCAAGACATCTGTTCCTGCCAATTTTAATTACAGATTCAATGCAATCCTAATCAAAATCTCCGTAAGTTATTTTGTGGGTATCAACAAACTGATTTTAAAAACTTTATGGAGAAACAAAAGACCCAAACTAGTTAACAAAATATTGAAGGAGAAGAACAAAAGTTGAAGAACTGCCTTCAAGATTTACTATATAACTACAGCAATCAAGACTGTAATTCTGGCAGAAGAATAAACAGATCAACAGTATGGGATAGAGAAGCCAGAAATAAACCCAAATAAATATTTAACTGGTCACTGAAACGAGACACAAAGGCAATACAATGGAGAAGAAATAGTATTTTTGAACAAATGATGCTGGAACTGAACATGCGCACACACAAATACATCTAGATACAGACCATACGTCCTTACAGAAGTTAAAAAAGTAAATGTGAAATGCAAAATTATAAAATTCTTAGAACTTAGGAGAAAATCTAAATGACCCTGGGTTTAGCAGTGACTTTTTAGATACAACACCAAAGTCATGATACATGAAAGAAACAAATGATAAACCGGACTTCATTAAAATTAAAAATTTCTACTCTAGGGGCACCTGGGTGGCTCAGTCATTAAGCATCTGCCTTCGGCTCAGGTCATGATCCCACAGTCCTGGGATCAGGCCCCGCATCAGGCTCCCTGCTCAGCGGGAAGCCTGCTTCTCCCTCTCCCACTCCCCTGCTTGTGTTCCATCTCTAGCTGTCTCTTTCTGTCAAATAAATAAAAAATTAAAAAAAAAATTTCTACTCTGCTTAAAACACTGTCAACAGAATAAAAACATAAGCCATAGACTGGGAGAAAACATTTGCAAAAGACTTATCTGATAAAGGACTGTTATCCAAAATATACAAAGAACTCTTAAAACTCAACCATAAGAAAAACAACCTGATTTAAAAATGGGCTAATAAATAAAACAGAGAGGTCACCAAAGATACACAGATGGCAAATAACCAGACAAAAAGATGTTCCACGTGACATGTTATCAGGGAAATGTAATCTAAAATAATGATATACTACTACGCACTTACTAGAATGGCCAAAATCAGGAACACTGACAATACCAAATGCTGGTAAGGACTTGGAGCCAAAAGAACTCTCAGTCATTGCTGATGGCGATGCAAAATGGTATGGCCACTTTGGAAGACAGTTTGGCACTTTCTTATTAAACTAAATATACTCTTAACATATGATCCAGCAATCATGCTCCTTGGTATTTATCCAAAGGAGTTGAAGCTTAAGGACTTGAGAACTTACGTACACACAAAACCTGCATGTGGATGTTTACAGGAGTTTCATTCATAATTGTCAACACTTGGAAGCAAACAAGACGTCCTTCAGCAGATGAATGGATAAACTGTGGTCCATCCCAACAACGGAATATTATTTAGTGCTCAAAAGAAAGTTCTCAAGTTATGAAAAGACATGGAGAATATTTAAAGGCCTATTGCTAAGTGAAGGATGTACATCTGAAAGAACTATTTACTGTATGATTCCAAGTGTATGACATTCTGGAAAAGGCAAAACTATCGAGATGGTAAAAAGATCAGTGGTTGCCCTGGATTAAGGGGAGGGAGGGATGAATAGGTAGAACACAGAGGATTTAGGGGAGTGAGAATACTATGTGCTACTATAATGATGGATACATATCATTTCACACTTGTCCAAACTCAGAGAATATACAACACCAAGAGTGAACCAAAATGTAAATGATGGACTTAGGGTGATAATGACGTGTCACTGAAGTTTCGTCAATTATAACAAATATACCAGGCTGTGGGGGATGTTGACAATGGGGAAAGCTATGCATATGTAAGAGCAGGAGGCATGGAGGAAGTATCTGGACCTTCCACAATTTTTTTTTTTCCTTCCACTCAATTTTGCTGTGAACCTAAAACTGCTCTAAAAACCAGTCTATTAAAAAAAATTATACTAGAGGGGCGCCTGGGTGGCTCAGATGGTTAAGCGTCTGCCTTCGGCTCAGGTCATGATCCCAGGGTCCTGGGATCGGGTACCTCATCGGGCTCCCCGCTCCTTGGGAGCCTGCTTCTCCCTCTGCCTCTCTCTCTGTCTCTCATGAATAAATAAATAAAATCTTAAAAAAAAAAAAAAAAAAAACCTGCCATGATTTAAAAAAAAAAAAATTATACTAGAGGTAACTAAAAATATTAATGTGAACAAGTATTTATAAGCAGATGAATACACTCTCACATCTATGCAATAACTAATATATCACTAAAATGGACTAACAATTAATTCTCAATAAAAACAATATAATATGCATCCTTAGAGCCCACTTTTTTATCTCTAATACTATTTTCAGCTAAGAAGAACTAGGAGTCCTTAGAGAATAGTCTACTTCATATCCTGGGGTAGAGAAAATTAAAGATGGGCCTGAAAAATACTGTTGCCAAAGAACAATGAGCTTTGAAACATTCTGAGATGATAATAAAAAGGACTCAGAAGCCAGCTGAAAAGAGACTCCTACTGGCCAAACTACCACAACAGTCAAAAGAAATTTTTAATTATAATTAGCTAAATCATAATTAACCAATTATAATTAACTAAAGTTTGCAAAGCCCTGATTATATAATGATTCTCAAAGAAAAGTGGAATTTCTCTTTTTAACTTGCACTTCATTCAAGTTGATTTAATTTATATAGGAAAAAACAGACTAGTAACAGCTACCACCTCCAAAAAACCCATAGGATATTCTTATCATAAAAAGATAACAAACTGCACTGACCCCTACCTCTGAAACTAATAATACGTTATATGTTAATTAAATGAATTTAAATTAAAAAAATTGATCTGTGAAATTTCTTGTGATTTTCCCAATGGCCACTTATAGGATACTCATTCCCACCACTTACCACCCCCCCCACACACACAAACCCCCTATACTCATTTTAATAAATACTCTCTTACATTACTATAAGTCATTAAGCAAATGTATCAAGATACAAAATTTGCAGATATAAGAGACCTTCCAATAAACCTTGGGCCTTGAGACATGCACCTGTTAAAACCTTGCAGCCAACTCAAATGTGCTTTTAAACTGACTAGAAATGTACGGAACTCTTTTCTTTGCTTGGGCTTATTTATAGTTTAATAGATTTTTTTTTAAAGTTTCATTTATTTAAATAATCTGTACACCCAACGTTGTGCTTAAACATAGGACCCTGAGATCAAGAGTCACATGCTTCTCTGACAGAGCTCACCAAGCGCCTCTGTAGCTTAGTAGTTTTAACAACTGTTCTCTGTTCTTTTCTTTACTATTCTCCTTGCCCTCCATGTTCACTAAAACAACTGGACGAAGGTCTTTCCAAGGACAAAGAGCAAAGACTAATTCACTTGATTTTATTTCATTTTAGTATAAAAGGCCAGAAAAAGAAAAATATCCTGCTCCTGTTAAAACCTTTCACTAAACTTTATTTGCCTTGATACCTCGTAAGAGATAGTATGAGAAGACAGTCCATTTGTGGGGCTTAGCACTCATCACATAAGGAAAAATTAAATGTCAGAACTTTAGTTTTGTGGTGATGTTCCAAGAACAACAGTAGCTTAGAAAATACAAAACAAAACAAAACAAAACTATAAGAATGTAATACTTCTTCAGTTAGTGAACTGAAGCCTACCATGTGTCTGGAAGTACTCTAGGCACTGGGAATAAATCAATGAACAAGACAAATCCCTAACCTCATGAAGCCTGCAGTCTAGGGTGGAAGGCACGTAATAAACAAATATGTCATACGATGTCATATCTGTTTAAATACTAGGAACAAAGGAGGAAAGGATGGAGTGACAAGTGTTAGACAAGTTGGTCGAGAAAGGCCTGAGGAGAGAGCAAATGAGTGGAGACGTGAATGAATTAGGAGAATAAGTAATATGAGTATCTGGGAACAAGGGCTCTAAACAAGGCATATGAAAAATGCAAAAGCCTTATAAAAGAATGTGACTAGTGGCCTCTGAAGAGCAAATAGGCCAGTATGGCTGGAGTCCAGTGAGCAAGGGGAAGAGTAAGAGATGCGGATGGACAGGCAGCCAAGGTCGGATTAATACACTCTGAAGATCATGGTATGGGCTTTGGATTTTATTTTAAATATCACTGGAGACTTTGGATGGTTGACAGAGGGAAGTAAGACTCTTAGTTTGGTTTGAAAAGATCCCTGACTATTATGAGGACAACAAGACTAGAATAAAGAGCAAAAGCATGGGGACAGGAAGCTCTTGCAGGAGCCCACACAAGGAGAGGTGCTGGCAAGCAGTGGAATGAGATTAGTAAAGGAGGTGAAAAGTGTTTGAAATAGGATATATTATGAAGGTAAAACCCAAAAGATTTTCCAATGGGCGCTCCATATTTCAGCCTGAAAAATAATGATGTCATTTAATGAGGTGGAAACACTGGAAGAGAAGTTTCAGGATAACAAAAAATAGTGCCACAGAAAACACATGAAGTTTGAGATCCTCTTTAGACGTATAAGAGTAAATGTTAAGAAGAAAGCTAAAGATATAGGTTGTGCTCAAAGCAAGAAAAGAGATAGTAATATAAGTTCTGGAGTCACGGCACATAGGTAATATTTAAGCAACTAAACTGAAGATGAGCAAAAGAGAATGAAGAGACACCAGTGATGTAGGAAAAAAACAAGAGAATGTGGTGTCCTGAAAATCAAGTAAAAAATAATAAATTGTCACTACTGAAAGTGGTTAGCTGTGTGCAACAACACTGAATAGTGAAGGCCAACAAAGACTAAAAGCTGGCTCTGGCCATATGAGATCATGGGTGACACTGACAAGAATGATTTTAGTGGAGTGGGAGGAAGAAAGCCCAACTTGGAGCAGGTTCATGAGAACCTCTCATGAGGTTCATGAGAAAATGACGTTTTGGCAAAAATAAGCTGCAGCCATAAGTATAGATAACTCTTTCGAGGATTTTTCCTATAAAGGTGAGCAAAAAATCAAAAAAGTAGCTGAAAAGGGATATCTGATCAAGAGAAGGTGTTCGTGTTCAAGAAAGGTAATACTGCATGTTCAAATGCTAATGGAAATCATTCACTCAGACAGGAAATGCATGATGCAAGAAACCCAGGAAAACTGAAGGCGTAAAGTCCCTAAGAGATGAAGAGTTAGAACAGAGGACACAAGCAGAAGAGCTGGCCTTTGATAACCAGAGACTTTTCATCCCATTTTAACAGTAGGGAAAGTAAAATACATGGGAGGAGCTACAAGCAGGAAAGAAGATTTGATGGTGGGTGAATGTAGAATTTCTTTCCCCTGGTTGTTTCTATTTTTTCTTTTTTTCATTGAAATAAGCAAAATCATCATATCTGAAGAATGAGAAACAGGAGGAAGTGTTGGAAATTTGAAGAGAGAAGAGAAGGTGGTGAAATAACCATGACTGAGAATGGGAGAGGAAATTTCTACATAAAAGTAAAATGAGTGCAGAGTAGCAATCATACCCACTTGAGATTTGAGGTCATAAATTTAAAATGAAACCAGTCAACAAGGTTATGATTTTCACCAGCCATTATCAGCTGCAGAATTTGGGTTTTGTAATAAAACAGTGGGATGATGGTAAAGGCGTTAAAGGTGAATAAGAGAAGGACTCCAACAGTGGGTCAGACTCTGAGCTAGCAGAGGAGGGTAACAACCCCATCTCTAAGATCACTGGATTGTAGGACTCAGTATGGTTCAAGAATTATTATGGTGCTATATCAGGAGAAAATGAGCTGGAAGAAGAACAGGTAGTAGTCAGACAGTAGAACAGCTGATGCTGAGATTGTGGAAGTGAAACAGCAATTGTCACAGCAAGTGAGACAATGAATGACAAGAGGCTGATCACGTATGACCAGAAGACAGACAGGCTGAGGTAGGCTGGAGAATCACAATGTTGAGAAATCAAGGAGCCAAGAGGCCTGGGTACTGAATAGATTATTAACATCACAATGGGAGAAGAAGAGGGAAATAGAAAGGCAGGTGTTAAATCTTCAGGGAAAGAGGGAAAGTACTCAGGAAGACTTGTTAAGTGCAGAAAAGGGGGCCTGGGGTACAGTCTGGCAGCACTGGTTTAAAGCAACCTGTAAGTAATCATTATGTTGAAAAATGTCACTTAAAACTTCAAAGAATAAAAAACCTTTCACTAGAAAGTAACAGTATATGGTACAGAAAAAATTTATGGAAATCATGAAAAATAACTAGTGGAGAATTTACATAAATTCAAGTTTAAAACAATGTGGTAACAAATTTGCAGCAAAACAGCAAAAGGTAGAATTCTGCATTCCAACCTTCAGTCATCACTCTACCTACCAAGACCCTACTGAAAAGATGGATGAGAACTAGAGAACATTTGAAGGCTTTCCAAGAATTAAAGCCATCTAGCTGCAACACACTGACAACCAAAAGTATTTTACGGAAAATTGTATTTCAAGATACAGCAATTTCTAACTCTTCTCTAAAAATTGTATAATATTCTGTAAACAAGAAGAGGACAATCAACTTCAGAGAAAAAGCCTATCACTATGTCTAAACTCTATCCAACAACTGTTAAAAAAAAAAAAACCATTGCCCATGAGACACCATCTCACACAGATACTCTCTGAATACAATATGAAACCTCGTCCCTTTGACAATTTAAATCATTAACTTTATAAATTTTGGAAATTACTTTGGGCAACCTACTCTATCTTCCTTTTGCAGATACAAAATACACAGTAGCCTATTTAAGGTACCTAAATGTCCAGCAGACCAGAAAGCATTTGGTCTGGTTTAACGAAACATTTCACAATATTATTCTTTAACGGAACATATTTTTTCCCCTCACGCACATACTAACACAATCAGCTTCAAACAAATGCTGGATGGTTCAAAAGCAGAAATATACTGTAAGTTATCATATTAACAGCCTGGAATTACCGTTTACTCCAGTTTTAATTTTGCTTTAATAAACTATTTCTCTACAGATGTTGTATACTTCCCACTAAATCGGGGCTGTAGGGAACAGAGAGAGAGAGGGAACTAAATTTTTTCACTGTCACGGCCTCTACCAAACTATTTCAGCAGATGGAGATTTTAGAACTCAGTATACAGACAAGTGCTAACTGTGCAAATTATGACGTCGGTTCGTGAAAGTCCGCTGGTACCTGATTCCAGAGTACTCTCTGCCCCCGCCGTCTCCAGGCCGTCCAGGCTGTCCTCGTCCTCCACTGTGGTTTTTCCTCTACTTCGAGGCCTGCACAGGAGCAAGGACACAGAGTTAAATTTTTTTTAACTTAAATTAAAAGTTAAATTTTAAGGATTACGATTATATTTAAATAAGGAAGTTGAAGGTATACATGATAAAATAATTTTGGCAATTTTTACTACATGTTACCAATCAAACAGTAAGTATCACATTTCAGAGTCATTTTTCCCTCAAACCCAGGCCTCCCTTACACATAAACGTGAGCACAGGCCCAAATTACTATATTTTGTCATCATAACTTACTTCTTGAAGTATTCTTTATATTAATTAGGCTTTGTCCCTCTTTTGAGCTGACCTTGAGATGACCCTCTGTCTAGACTGGTGGTTTTTAACCACCTAATGGGTTATCTGCAAAATTCATGCACCAGGTTACACCTCTATATCTAGTGAAATTGAAGAACGATGCCCAGACAAGTGTATTTTTTAAGACACTTCCATACATGAAAGTGCTGCATATCCTTGCAAACCACTCAAAAAAAAATTTTGTAAATATTGAACATAATCTAATCACACATCTTACAAATGTGATGCAATTTAATTTATAAAACTCACTTCAGTAAAGTAAGAGTCATGGTAAGGTGAGATTCTTTGACTCAATCCAATTTAAAAAACAAAACAAAACACACTAACGCCTTTAAATTTTGTGAAATCTCAGAATTTAAGAATAGAAAGGAGTTAAAAAAAATTTTTTGAACACATAAGAAAAAACAGGAAATCACATTTTTATAAATTCAGAAACTGATGGTAGTACTCAGATAATTTCAGAGCTTTAAATTATTTCATTACTTAAAAAGACACAAACTCTATTTAAGTTGAAAAACACTAAGGGCACAAAATAAAAGAATAATAATATGAAAAAATTAAAAAGCTTTTTCAAGCAACTGAAAGTCTATTTAAGTCTTTCCTTTAAATGATATTAATCAAAACCAAAAAAGGAGATGTAACACAAGAATTTTTTGAAGCTGAAGCAATCAGCTAAGTAGCTTTATACATGAATTATTGCAAATTGTCAGAAAGTCATCCCTACCCGAAAAAACCTTTAAAAGAAAACACTTGAACCAAAATCCTAACAAATACATCCAAAAACTATGGTTGAAAAAAAAATATGTTGAAAAAACAAAACCTAAGTAAAATACTAGTAAATATTATCAACATGCAAGTATGATTTAATATTAAAAGTTAGTCAATATAACATAGTAGATCAAAGAGCCAAAACAGCATTGTTTCAAACTTCATGAGCAAAGGGGAAAGAGACAGAACTGAGTAAGTGTCTAAACGGACTTACTGGGGCTAAATGATTCCAAGGTTGATTGTTCTACTCATGAAAAAAGAGAGAGGATAATTATCTTCAGGATTTATTAAGTAGTTATGTTAAATTCAAAAGAAAACGTTAGGGGCGTCTGAGTGGCTCAGTCGGTTAAGCATCTGCCTTCGGCTCAGGTCATGATTCCAGGGTCCTGGGATCGAGCCCCGCATCGGGCTCCCTGCTCAGCAGGAAGCCTGCTTCTCCCTCTCCCACTCCCACTCCCCCTGCTTGTGTTCCCTCTCTCGCTGTCTCTCTCTCTCTGTCAAATAAGTAAATTGAAAAAGAAAACGTTAAAGCAGTCAAAGGGGGAAGAACAGATGGGATGAGGAAAGTCTGACCAATCCAACAGGAGGCAAAAAAGAAAATAAAAAATACATAATACGTAGAAAATAAGATAAAAATTTAAATAAAAATACGAGTTATCACAGTAAATATAAGTGGCTTAAACTTGGCTGTCACTATTCAATAATTTAAAGATTAATTTACCAAGAAAATAAAACAGAACTACTCATGTTGTATAAAGCAAACAGTTACAGAACAACAATGAGGAATTGACAGATTCAAAATCACGAGAAATTTTCACATCTCACTCTCAGAAACTGAGATGAAATATAGTTAGAAACATTTTAAACAATTATTTGGACAACATATTTAACAAGCATCATTAGACAACTCGAACAATCCTCCTGTGTCTGGCTCTGTTAAAACACCAGATACAGGGTTAAACAACAAAATCTCTGCCTTCACTAAACCACATTCTAGTGAGAAGAAATATCTGTTACTCTTGTAAACAAAACACAACATCAAGAAAATACAAATGAAAAAAATGAAGTATGACGGACTACCATTTAAAACAAGATAATTATAAAATAAAATTTACAAAATAAAATTTAATCTCAGTAAGGAGACATTTCAGTAGAGATCTGAGGTACAACAGAAACCAAACCATGCAGCTATCTGGCAAAGGAGCACTACAGTAGAAGGAACAGCAAATACAAAGTTACAAGTATGTGAGAGTTGGAAGAACAGTGTTTCCAGTGTTGAAAAATATAGTGTGGCTGGAACAGAGTGACTGAGAGGGGCAGTAAGGAGATATGAGGCCAAAGAAATTTTTTTAAAAAAGGGATGACTTTTTTTAGAAACCTATACACCACTATAAGGACTATGTACAGAGAGACTGGAAATTCTTGAAATAATACTAACACGACTGCTACAATGGAATTGAGAATAAGAAATTTTTTTTTATATATTTTTAAAGATTTTTATTTATTTATTGAGAGAGATAGTGATAGAGAGACAGCATGAGAGGGGGAGAGTCAGAGGGAGAAGCAGACTCCCTGCTGAGCAGGGAGACCGATGTGGGACTCGATCCCGGGACTCCAGGATCATGACCTGAGCCAAAGGCAGTCGCTTAAACAACTGAGCCACTCAGGCACCCCCGAGAATAAGAAATTAATTCAAGAGATATTATGGAGATAGAATTTACTTTTAATCTTTTCTTTATGATTCTTCACGATTATCAACACTCACTGCTGAAGAAAGGAAAACATGTATGACTTAGCTGTCTTTCTCATTTAATCTTCCAAGCCAGTGTTTGTTGCTCTTTTATGTTTTTTTCCTCCACTATCCTGACCCTTGCGAAGTTATTGTTTTTATGGCACAACTGGCTTTATTTCAAATGTATTTTATCTAAAGGTGGAAGCAGGGAGTGTGTGTATGTGTATCACTTGTCTGTATTCCTCAAAAAGAAATTTTTAATTTTTGCTTTGCTTCTTTTCCTTCCTATTCCTCTTAATTCCTGGTTTTGGCACCAATAAGGCATGCTTTTTACATTCATCAATCCATCAGAATTTTTTTCCTTTTGCTCAATGGACCAACTTATCAACATCATGTCATTTTTATTTTTTTTATTTCTTTTTAAAGATTTTATTTATTTATTTGACAGAGAGAGAGAGATAGCGAGAGCAGGAACACAAGCAGGGGGAGTGGGAGAGGGAGAAGCAGGCTCCCCGCAGAGCAGGGAGCCCGATGCGGGGCTTGATCCCAGGACCCCGGGATCATGACCTGAGCCAAAGGCAGACGCTCAACGACTGAGCCACCCAGGCGCCCGTGTCATTTTTATTTTTATTTATTTTTTTAAGATTTTTTTATTTATTCATTTGAGACACAGAGATACAGAGAGAGAGCATGAGCTGGGGGAGAGGCAGAAGGAGGGGGAGAAGCAGGCTCCCCGCTGAGCAGGGAGCCCAAGGCGGGGCTTGATCCCAGGGCCCTGGGAACATGACCTGAGCCAAAGGCAGACACTTAACCATCTGAGCCACCCAGGCGCCCCAACATCATGTCATTTTTAAATTCCCCATATTTCATTCACGTCTTTTTATTGCTGATCACTGGCTTCCGGTATGTAATTGTTCTGACTAATCAAATGCTGAATTTATTTTTTCTGAATGCAACAGATAATGGTCATACTTTGTCAAACCCATATCAGTAAAAATAGATGTATACATTTTACATTTCCATGTTGCATTCAGATGTTCCCAGTTTGGGTTTTTAATAGAACTTTGAAGTCTCATTATACAAATGGCAACCTAAAAATTATTTATTCCAATCTTTCTTTGGCTTTTTTTCCTTCTCTTTTTCTTTTGTATCTCTTAACCTTTCATTTTAATTTTGATTCATTCTGCTGCAAGGAAATTTGAAGTAAAATAATACCACTAACAACCTGAGAAACTTTTCCACCAAAAATCCAATGTTCCATATTAATACTGTAAATTAAAGATAATTTGAGTTCCTAAAATAATATAGTGGACTCCTATTTAAAGCCACATGGGAGTAAGGAGGACGTTCAAATTACCCTCCAGCCATAAACAACTAGAAAACCAGACAAAATATAGGGGGGGGAAAAACATCATTAAACATTAAACAAAAGGCAGGGACAGGACTGTAATCACTGGACAACAGGAAACAAACAAGGTGAACCCTACCATCACAAAGGCTTTCTGCATGGAGTTAATTTGCAAACTGTAGCACAGAGAGGGGAACTCAAAGACTGGCACTTGTACTGAAATGAGGACACAGAAATCATCAGTTCAGGCTAGAAACTGTGGGAGAGAGTACACAAGGGAAGGGAGTTGTACAGGGAAACAGATCCAGACATCTGCATAAAGGTACCCTTAAGTTTTTCTCTGAATACCAAACTGTATAAAAGTGGTATAAAACCCCAAAAGGCTAAACAAGAACAAGTTCCACGGAAAGAACAATTACAGCACAGCTGCAATACAAACAAGTCCCAAAGCTCCCAGAGCCAGGAATCAGTCATGTTCCCTCTAGCCAGAGTGCCAAGACCTCATTGACTATGTTAACACATTCAGTAGAGACTAGAACATGACTTTAGAAGTAGGCTAAATGAAGCCTACAACAACTTATCTTCTAGACCATCCCTAAGAGTTCACAAATAGCCTCAACAGAATCAAAATTTTCCACAACTAACTTAACAGGCAAACACACACACAGCATTTGTGTACAACAAAACCTAGCTCTCAACAAAAAAATCACAAAGTATGGCATCCAATGAAAATTTACAAACTATACAGAAAAGTAGGAAAATGTAAGCAATGACCAGGAAAAAAATCAAGAAATAAAACAAGAAAACAACAGAAATGATAATAGAGACAAGCGTGGACATTAAATCAGCTATTATCAATATGTCTCATATGTTTAAGAATGTAATGGAAAATGAATGAGAGGAGAGAATTGGAAGATAGTAAAAAATATTAAAAATGGAACTCACAGGTAACAAAAAAAAATCAAATAAAATTTTCACTTTGATTAACATCTGACAGAAATGGCAAAAGAAAAGATGACTGACCTTAAAGATACAGCAAACAATACCTACCCAACATAAAAAACAAGTGAAAAAAGACAAACATAGCTACAGAGCCGTGTGGGATGATAGCAACCAATCTAATGTGTGAGGTTGAAGTTGGAGGGAAGCAGACAAAAAATATATATATTTAGTAAAATACTGGCTGTAAATCTTGCAAACTGTGTAATTATAAACCTACAGATTCAGGAAGCACAACAAAATCTCTCTCTCTCTCTCTCTCTCTCTCACACACACACACACACACACACACACACACACACCAGTAACTGTATAGTCAATTTGCTGAAATACAGTAATAAAAAAAAATCTTAAAAGCTACATGTATTACAGAGTAAGAAAAATAAGAGTGACTACAAACTTCTCATGTGAAACTATGTAAGCCAAAAGACAGTGAAATAACGTAATTGAAGTGCTCGGAGAAAAAATTAAAGGAAAAAACCATAAATCTTAAATAAAACGTGGCAAAAAGCATCCTTCAAAAACAAAAGTAATGTAAAAGCTTTTCAAACAAATTCTTCAACAAACCTTCATTATAAGACAAGTTAAGGAAAGTCTTCAGACAAAAGGAAAATGACAGTTAATAAGAACCTAGATCAAGATATCTGTATGTAAAGGAAAAAAAGTGGTGGAAATGGTTAAGTATATAAATATAAAAGACCTTTTTCTCATTTTTAATCTCCTTAAAAGTTAAATCACTGTTTAAAGCAAAAACTACAATCTATTCCAGAGTACATAATATATATAATTAAGTTGAATGGCAACAGGTGGTGCCTAGGTGGCTCAGTTGGCTAAGCATCTGCCTTCAGCTCAGGTTATGATCCTAGGGAGCTGGGATCGAGCCCTGCATCGGGCTCCCTGCTCAGCAGAAAGTCTGCTTCTCCCTTTCTCTCTCCCTCTACCTCTCCCCCCGCCTTGTGCTCACTTGCTCTCTCTCCAATAAATAAATAAAACCTTTAAAAAAAAAAATTAAAATTAAAATAAACTGTATGGCAACAATAGTTCAAAACACAGGAGAGTAAAAACGAAAGTATACTAGTATGCAGATCTTAAAGTACATTTGCAGTGATAAAATGTTACTTGGAGGAAGACTCATATAAATTAAAAATGCATAACATAAACCCTAGAGCAACTCCTCTATGAAAATACACACATACACACCTTGTTAGTCAAATACAGATAGACTAGAATCCTAAAAAATATATATTCCATTAACCCAAAAAGGGGAGGAAAAGAAAAAAAGGGAATGAAGAAAAAAATGGGACAGAGATAAAATACAAAACAAGTAGATTTAAACGCATTCACATCAATAATCTTGTTAAGTGTCAACAGGCTTAACACTATAATTAAAAAGCAAAAATTACCAAATCTTGTTAAAATGTCTCTACTACCCAAAGGAATTTACAGATTTAATGCAATCCCTATCAAAATACCAATAGCATTTTTTACAGAACTAGAACAATCCTAAAATTTATATGGAACCAAAAAGACCTCAATAGCCAGCAATCCTGAAAAAGAAAAACAAAACTGGAGGTATCACAATTCCCAATTTCATATTATAAGACAGTAGTAATTAAAACAGTATGATACTGACATAAAAACACACATAGATCAATGGAACAGAATAGAAAACCCAGAAATAAACCCACATTTATATGGTCAATCTATGACAAAAAAGGAAAGAAGATACAATGGGAAAAAGACAGTCTCTTCAACAAATATGTTGGGAAAAATGTACAGCCACAGGCAAACGAATGAAACTGGACCATTTCCTTTCATGATACACAAAAATAAAATCAAAATGATCTAAAGACCTAAACGTGAGACTAGAAACCATAAAAATCCTTGAAGACAGCACAGTCAGTAATTTCTCTGATATCAGCCATAGCAACATTTTTCTAGACATGCCTCCTGAAGCAAAGGAAATAAAAGCAAAAATAAACTATTGGGACTACATCAAAACAAAAAGCTCTGCACAGCAAAGGAAACAATCAACAAAACTAAAAGGCAACCTACAGAATGGGAGAACGTATTTACAAATGATGTATCAGATAAAGGATTAGTATCTAAAATATATAAAGAACTTAACTCAACACCCAAAAAATAAATAATCCAATCAAAAAATGGGCAGAAGACATGAACATTTTTCCAAAGAAGACATCCAGATGGTCAACAGACACATGAAAAGATGATCAACATCACTCATCATCAGGGAAATGCTAATCAAAACTACAATTAGATAACACATCCCACTCTCAGATGGCTAAAATCAAAAATAAAGAAATAACAGGTGTTGGCCAGGATATGGAGACCAAGGAACACTCATGCACTATTGGGGGGGGAATGCAAACTGGTGCAGCCACTGTGGAAAACAGTATGAAGGTTCTTCAAAGGTTAGCAATAGAACTACCCTATGATCCAGTAATCACAATACTGGGTATTTACCCAAAAAATACAAAAACACTAATTCAAAGGGACACATGAACCCCTAAGCTTATAGTAGCATTATTTACAATAGCCAGACTATGAAAGCAGCCCAAATGTCCAATGATAGACGAATGGATAAAGAACATGAGACATACATTTACAATAGACTATTATCCAGCCATAGAAAGGAATGAAATCTTGTCACCTGCAACAACATGGATAGAGCTAGAGAGTACAGGGCCTAAGCAAAATAAGTCAGTCAAAGACAAATCCCAGATGATCTAATGCATATGTCGAATTTAAGAAACAAAACAAATGAAAAATGGAAAAAAAGAGAGAGAAAGACAAACCAAGAAACAGACTCCTAACTACAGAGAGCAAACTGAGGGTTATCAGAGGGCAGATGGGGGGATGGCCAAAATAGGTGATGGGAATTAAAGACTACACTTAGCATGATGAAAAAATTATATTAAATTTAAAAGTAGAAATTATCAGTTTAAATTTAAAAAGCAAGACCCAATTATATGCAGTCTATAAGACACACACTTTAGAAAGACACTTATAGGATAAAAAAAAAAAAACAAAAAGACAGAAAAATATAATGTGATAATACTAATCAAAAGAAAGCTACAGCAACTGTATTATTAAACAAAGCAGACTTCAAACAAGGAATATTATAAGACAGACGTTACATGATGATAAAAATGCCAATTAATCAGAGACAATAATTCTAAATATGTATGCACCCAATGCTTCAAAATGTTTAAATCCACAATTATACTTGTATACTACAACACTGCTCAATAATTGGTATAAGTAGACAAAAAATTCAATAAAGACACAGAATACTTAAGACTACTATCAACCAAGTAGACCTAAATTGACCATTACAGAACACCCTACCTAATAACAACTGAATACCTACTCTTTTCAAGTATACAATCCCCACAATAATCCAAACTGTAGCCCTTTACACAAAGTTCAACAAATTTAAAAAGACTGAAATCATACCAAATATATTCTCTGGCCCTAATGGAATTAAACTGGAAACAAACAAAAAAGATATAAGCAATATCTTCAAACATCTGGTAAAAACACACAATTCTAAATAACCCACTAGTCAAGAAAGAAATGAAGGAAATTGGAAAACAGCTTGAACTAAATGAAGATGAAAATACAGCATTTCAAAATTTATAAGATTCAGGTAGCAGTGAGTAAAGGGAAATTTACAGTTTTAAATACTTGTATCAGAAAATAAGAAAGATCTCAACTATAATAATAACATAAGCCTCCACTTTAAAAAATCTGAAAACAGGGGCGCCTCGTGGCTCAATCGATTAAGCATCTGCCTTCGACATGGGTCATGATCCCAGGGTTCTGGGATTGAGACCCACATGGGGTGGCCTGCTACGCGGAGTGCCTCTCTCTGTCAAATAAATAAATAAAATCTTAAAAAAAGAAATTGGTAAACAAAAATCAAATCAAAACCATAATAAGGAAAGAAATAATAAAAATCAAAATCAGTGACATAAAAACACGATAGAGAATTTTTAAAAATTAATGAAATCACCCCCCCCAAAAAAAATCAATGAAACTCAAAGATGGTTTTTGAAAAAATGAAATAGGTGATTTGCCAGCAAAAATTATGGAGAGAAAAAATACATAAACTACCAACAGAAATATTGAAAGAAGTGTTATCACTAGAAAGACAATACCCATTAGAAAGAAAATGAGAAAATACAAATTTTATGTCAATAAATCAGTAACTTAAATGGTCAAAATCCTTGGAAAGCACAAATTACCAAACACTCAAGACTAGAAATGGAAAATGTGAATAACCCAATGTTTATTTTTAAAATTGAATTTGTAAGTATAAATCTTCCCACAAAGAAAATTCCAATCCCAGATGACTTTATTGACAAATTCTATCAAATGTTTGAGAAATAATACTAATCCTACACTATCTCCAGGAAATAATGAAGGAAGGGGCACTTCCCAACTCTTTGTATGAGGTTGGCATTACAATGACAGCAAAATCAAAGACATTATATAAAACCAATATCCATCATAAACACCTGCTCCCTAGAATGAAACCCAGAACACTCCACCATCAATTTTTTACATATATTACAAATGCCATACCAAATCAAAATAAAGATAATGCAAGAAAATGAAATTATAACCTGTTTTTTGCTTTAAAAACACATATAAAAATGACAAAAGATTATCAAGGGGTTCCAGTTCTAGACAAGATGGAGGAATATATGCCAAATTTTTACTGCCACTGAATGCAACTATAAAACATGGATATAAGGCAACCTCTCAGGTCCCCTCCCTCCTCAGGAGCTTTGTACTATCACTTTGCTGTCACTCAATAAACCCTGCTTTGCTACACACACACACACACACACACACACACACACACACACACACACACAAAATGCATGGAACAACTATGTGAGTTTCCTTAAAAATACAGAACAGCAGGATGATCAGGAACAGACACCAGAATTCAAAGAACTGCCAAAGTATCAGTGAATTTACTATTTTACCTCTCCAGTATCCCCTGGCCTGAGCTCAGCACAGTCTGACACCCAGGAGTGAGTGCTGAGCCGCAGAAAGAGCCTGACTGAGCTAACCCACAACCTGCTCACGGTGGACCTGATCCTAATAAGTATAACAAACACTTTCAGGGCTGAGCTAACAGACTTCTGGCCAGGTTGCAGACTGACCACTTGGTACTGCAACACACAGTGCAGACAGAAGCAGCACTGTGAAAGTTCTGAAAACTAAACTGAACTTACCATAGCCCACAAAAGACTGGATGAAACCTGTAGCCTTGCGTACCCAGGCCAAGTGCCCACTAAGTCAAAAATACCAACATTCTCCATAAGGTGTCTTTAAAACCCACAGTCTTACAACAAAAGATTCAAAATGTTCAGAAAACAATCCAAAATTACTTGATACACAAAATGTCAAATCACATGAAAATAATACAATGAATAAAGGACAATGATAAAATGACACAGAAGTTGGAATTAAAATGATGAGCACTTTAAGGCCGCTATTAGTAAATGTTCAAATGAACAATTTTGAAAACTCTGAAGACAAAATTTAAAATAGATATCTGGGGGCGCGTGGGTGGCTCAGTCAGTTAAGCAGCTGCCTTCAGCTCAGGTCACGATCCCAGGGTCCTGGAATCGAGCCCCACGTCGGGCTCCCTGTTCCTCGGAGAGCCTGCTTCTCCCTCTCCCTCTGCCTGCTGCTCCCCCTGCTTGTGCTCTCTCTCTCTGTCAAGTAAATAAATAAAATCTTTAAGAAAATAAAAAAATAAAAAAAATAAAATAGATATCTGCAAAGAAACAGAAGATATAAAGAAGAACCAACTGGAAATTTTAGAAATAAAAATTACAAAAATCAAAACAAATAATAGACTATTCTTAGAAACAATAAATGACAGGCCTAAACTGAAATAATTACACTAAATGTAAATGGACTATTCCAATTAAAATACAGAGATTGTCAGACTCGATTTAAAAAAAAATGACCTAACTATATTCTATCTACATGAAACTCAATTCAAATTTAATGACATATTTAAGGAAACATGATATACCATACAACACTAATCCAAATTAAGGAGTGGCTATCCTAATATCATACAAAGCAGACTTCAAAGCAAAACAAAAAAATTACCAGATGCATCTATACTCAAATTAAAAAAAAAAAAAATTTAAGGTACCAGGGACAAAGAGGGACATTACATATTTTTATTTTAAGATTTTATTTGCCAGAGAGAGACACAGTGAGAGAGGGAACACAAGCAGGGAGAGTGGGAGAGGGAGAAGCAGGCTTCCCACTGAGCTGGGAGCCCAATGCGGAGCTGATCCCAGGACCTGGGACCATGACCTGAGCCGAAGGCAGACGCTTAATGACTGAGCCACCCAGGCGCCCTGGGACATTACTTATTAATAAAAGGGTCAAGGGACTGGGTGGCTCAGTAGGTTAAGCGTCTGCCTTTGACTCAGGTCATGGTCTCAGGGTCCTGGGATCGAGCCCCGCCTCTGGCTCTCTGCTCATCAGGGAATCTGCTTCTCCCTCTCCCTCTGTCCCTCCTCCCTCACTCACACACTCTCTCTCTCTCAATAAATACCTTTTAAAAAAATAAAAATAGGGGTGCCTGGGTGGCTCAGTTGTTAAGTGTCTGCCTTTGGCTCAGGTCATGATCCCAGGGTCCTGGGATCGAGCCCCACATCGGGCTCCTTGCTCAGCGGGAAGCCTGCTTTTCCCTCTCCCGCTCCCCCTGCTTGTGTTCCCTCTCTCGCGCGCGCTCTCTCTCTCTCTCTCTCTGTCAAATAAATAAATAAATAAAAATATTTTTTAAAAAATAAAATTAAAAGGGTCAATTCACCAACACATAATTCTGAATGTGTATGCACATAACAACAGAACTTCAAAATACATGAAACCCCAACACACACACACACACACACACACACAAAACTACCGGGGCACCAGGCTGACTGAGTTGGTAGAGCAACTGACTCTTAATCTTGGGGTTGTGAGTTCTAGTCCCATGTTGGGGGTAGAATTTACTTAAAAAACAAAACAACAATACACCACTACATCATTCTCACTGAATCCTCTTAACTATCCTGCTGAAGTAGGTACTACTGTTCCCATTTTAGAGATAAGCACATTCAAATTCACAAAGGTTAAATAAGTTACTGGAAGT